>NW_020172779.1:3364011-3414016 GCF_003031525.2 Neophocaena asiaeorientalis asiaeorientalis
TCTGTTTCACCAGCCCTGCTAAACAGCATTATTTGCAAATCAAGTTAAATGTATGCAGAGCGCTATTCACACTGAACTGTCTCCTGGCTTTCCTCCACGTCTGAGCCAAAGAAAATAAAACTGGAGAACCTCTTCCCGGCTTCTGCCATGATAAACACTGCATCGGTGCAAAGGCGAAGACTCCTCATTCCCCAAAGAAAACTGGGCTCACCCCAATGTTCTGACCCCTTCCCTTCTTGAGCCAACACGTTCTTCCCTGTACAGCCAGCCTCCGTCAGCACTGGGATTAGGAGGATGTCTAGAATTCCTGCTGGGCTGTTCTCATCACCAGAGTAGACACTGCGTAGGGGCCGTCCAGTGGCGAACCTCACATACCCTGCATTCTCGGTCAGTGCTGGAGCCCTTCATCTGCTCCTTGCACTTAGGTGATTATAAAATACCTTGAGAATCCAATTACACACAGCTAAGGAAATGATGCTGGTTTCAGCTACCCTCATCTCCCGTCTCCTTTCCTACCTTTACCATTCCTGGGCTCCACCTTCTGACTTGGACAGTCAGGGCCAGCTCACCTCTGGGGCTTCTGCACTGAACAAGCAAATGAGACCTCAGAAATGTGCATGGGCAGCGATGGCCCATCCTCAAAATTTACAGGACGCCAACATAATATGCAAGCTGCATGAAGCTAGTTGTCTACGGAAAGTTTCACCTCTCTCACCTGGGTATGCGAGTATATAATTGAACAGGTGCATATGTGCCTCCATGAGACATCAAAATCCGTCATGATGGACAATCTGATGCTGCATATGGCTTACTGACCCGATCAGCCTCCATGAGGGGTCTGGTCACTGGAGGTTGGGAAAGCCCGTAAGTCTAGATTCTGCCATTTCCTTTGGCAGAACCACAACAGTGCCCTGGGAGAAAGAGTCTGTGACACTGAGTCACCTCTGCCTCTCCTCCAGCCAGCTCTGCTCGGCACTGTCCCCCTTGAGAAGCAGCTAAGCAGCTAGCCAACTCCTAGGTGGCTTCATTTTGGGAAGAGGCTGTGGGACAGAGGGGTAATTTAAGCATCTGATGGGAGAGAGGTAGACCAGATGGCTCTTAAGATGCCTTCCTGCCCTGGCATTTCTTTGCTGGACTGATGGACGTTGAGCAGCTCCTATGTGCCAAGTGACACACTGAGCGCCGAGGAAACAAAGATGCAGAAGCCCTCCAGGAGCTGCCCCCTACTGGGTTCTGTAATTCCATGGGACCCAGAGTCTCCTTATGCCCCTCTTTCCTATATCTCTTTAATTCTACTCCTCCTTTGGGTTTCCACGTGAGCAGAGCAACAGGAAGCATACTCTCATTCTGAATAGCTTCAGGTCAGAATAGGTTCAATCTTATCCCCATAAAATCCATTTTCCATAAAGCAACCAAAGATACCATTAAGACGTCACTCCCAGGCTGAAAACCCTCCACCGACTCCTCATGGCACTTAGAATAATAGCCACGTCCCTTGCCCTGGCCGACAGGGCTCCCTGAGAACTGGCTTCTGCCGCCGACAGCTCTGACCGCTCCTCCCCTCACTCACCATCTACAGCTACACTGTCCTTCTCTCAGTTTCTAGAAACATCACACACATTACCATCTCACGGACTTGTACTTGCCATGTCCTCTCCCTGGAATTTTTCTTCTCCCAGATCTACCTCAAGATGCACATCAGCCTTCAGACAAACAGTCCCTCCTCACAGAGGCCCTCGCAGACCAGCCTGTGTTCCCAGCACTCACTGTCCCAATCCCCCATTTCGTCTCTGTCCTAGGATTTACCACTGTCTGTCACGCACATATTTGTCTTTCTGGCCAACTGTTCCTCTTCACTGCTGTGACCCCAGCCGCTAGACTTGTGCTTGGACCGTAGTCATTTTTTAAGAAATAGTTGTTGAGTGAATGCCAGATCTCCTTACTCCTCAGCGAATAATGCCTGTGAGGTCATAAGGTGTCCAAAAACGCTGGCCACATTCACAAGGGTAAATCTGTAGGCCAAGTTTCTAAAAGGATATAAGACAAGTTCTCTCTCGTCTTTGCTTTATGCAATATCAGCCTGATGTCTCTGGTTAACTTTAAGATTCATCAACTTCTCCAAATGCCATCTGCTATGAAAGCAAGATCCCATTAAAAATGTCTTTAGAAATTTTTTTTTTTTAAAAAAGGAATGTCTTTAAGAGATGTTTATGTAGAGTGATAGGATGAAGCCTACATAAAGTAACACCTAGAAAATATAGGTTCTGGTCTTAACTTGGTCACTGTTTGATTTTAAGCAAGTTATACTCTGGTTCTGAATCCATGCTTATATACAAAATGGGACAAACATACGAGTCTTGCCTACCTAATAATGAAGTCTACTGAGGATGTAATGAAACAGTATAGATGAGAGTATTATGCAAATTAAAGCACATATGAGTATCAATAAGGATTAAGCAAGCATATTTTTGGAATGGCCTTTGTACATATGAGGCCTAATGTAGAGGATGTCAAAGGCCTGTTTCTTTTTCTTCTTTTTGAGTCTCAAATTGTTATGTCCTCTCTCCCAAATCCATTCAATTCTTCAGAAGTGCAGATCATTTTCCAAAAGAAGCATCTGGATTAGCTAATTTGTTACCAAAGCCAGCGATGAAACACACATGATCCTGTGGGGCTGAAAGGCCTGCCATGATTCCCGGTTTTCCACTGTGTTAGTTTTCAGCTATTAACCACTCTGTTTTCAGGTGATGAATTTGGAATGAAGATGGCTCAGAACTCTTGGCTACAGGGCCCTTAAAGAGAGAGCAATTCTGTCACATGGAACGTCTTGTTGCTTGGTTTCCATTAAGGAATCTTGGCTTTTAAATAAACTGTCAAGTAAAACTTGGCATCAAAACACAAAGGGGTAACCTCCTTTGCAGAGAAGCTGACAGCTCAGCTGTGTGTCAGATAGATAGCTGCTAAGAGTCAGCTCCAAAGGTGACTGCATCCGCTCTGGAAAGGAGAGGGTACCACAAACCGCCTTCCTCAGGATTAAGTCAAAGCAAAATTTAGGGATGATCTTAATGGAAAGTGGACTCAGTAACACCGATTGACCATATCCCTCTCCACGAGCGCTGGTTTTGGAATTATAAAAGTTTTTGAGGTGCGAAAACCTAATTGGAAAACTTTTTTTCCCTGCTTAAAGGGCTAACTGATTTCACAGGTGTTTAATTATCATTTGCTGTGCGATAATACCTTGTAGTGCCATAAAAAATGGATTTAATTTTCGAGTGCTTGCAAAACCATTGCCAAAGCCAAGTTAGACCTAAAGCTAGATAATTATTCTATAAATCAAACACAGTGCCTCCTTTCTTTGAAATTTTTAATACTTGGGGATAATGATATCTGACAACCTTGAAACTAACACGAAAAGGATTTTCCTGCCAAGTGCCAAAAGGCAACCATTGGAGCATGGCAGGCAGTTTGGTTCATTAACGGTGACTCAGGCAACCTCAGGACCCTCGCCTGTGGGCTTCCGAAACATGCCAAGGGTTAAGGCATTGGTGTGTGTCAAGACACAGTATTCTCTACCAAGATCAAATGGCCAGACGTCCAAATAAGGTCTACAGAAAAACAGAAAAGAAATCCAAAACCACCCTTCACACAAAAACTGCCTAAAAGCCACCGTAACTCTCTGAGCCCAAACTCAGAGCCCTGGAATGTGGAAAGTAGAGGTTTTTCGACTTGATCAATAAATACTTTCCTATCTTAGGCTTAAGGCACAACACTTGTGCTTTCTGTAATAATAAGGGAGAGAAATCATGAAATCAAAAGAATGTTAACAGCTGGAAGGTACCACAAAGATCGCCCAGCACAAACACCCAAATGAAGAAAGCAAAGCCAGGAGAAGTCAAGTAACTCTCCCAAGATGACACCACCAGGGGCAGAAGCAAGATAAAAAGAACTGTTCTGAGCAAGCAGAACAAGGAAGAAATAGCCTAAAAATTGATTTGGAGTCCCATTCTCATCCAAAATCTAAAAATAAAAGAAGGAAATTTTTTAAAGAGAAAAAAAACAGTGAGGTTTCATTCTGTGAGAGGAGTGGCTATTTCTCCAACAGAGCCCAGTTTCCGTGGAAGTGCTTCAGCTGCCTTAAATAACTGTATGGGGATTTTAGTTGGTGCCACGTTTCAGATTTTTCTTTCCTCCAACTTTTATTCAGAAGCTGTCGAAGTCATAACACGTTCCATTAGATTAAGTGTGCCTAAATGATTTAAGAAAGCTGGGCAAGCTGGCTGGGTGCACATACGCAGTCAGCATTATTTACTTTATTTAATGCCTGTGTATAGAGTGTGTGCACCGCCCAAATCACTCACTGCACAGCGTGGATTTTCAGGCAATCTGGGTTGGCCTTTACAGGTTAAGGTAATATAAGGCAAGATGCAGTATAACCGGTTCCATTCCTGGACACTGTACTTCGGTCCTCCTAGTAAAAACCTAAGCCAAAGGCATGCTGGCAGAAAAGGCAGGGGAAAATGTGGGTCCCAGAATAGTGTGAAAGGGATAGGATGGAAAAGCCTTCATAGGGACTGGCTTGGGATTGCAATGGAAACTCCTGCAATCAAGAAAAATGGTGATAATAATCACAGCTAACATTTATTGGGCTTATCGCACACCGAACATTCTGCAAAGCACTTTACGTCTGTTTGGCCATTTGCTCTTCCAACAACCCTGTGAAGTAGGTAACGTTATGTCTCCTACTTTATAGAAGAGGAAATTGAAGATTATACCTAATTTATCTAAACTTACTTAATTAGTAGGCAGGTGGGATTTGAACTCAGGCATTCTGACTGCAGGGCCCAAGTTATTATATATTATAGTATGTACACTGCCTCCTTTCTATAATGCTTCATGGAGATGTCCCAGGGACTAGCCAGTGAGCTCCGTCTTGAGGGACACCATGAGAACCACTATGGAATCTACTGGACTGATTTATGATCTTCTAACCAGAGATATATGCCTGGTATATCTCTGAGCCGGATCTTTTAACCAGCTCAGAATCAGAAAGGATAACCTTCCCGAGGTCAGCCCACATTTAAAGTATTACTCCCAGGTCCTAGGGAGTAGGTAGAATAGGTGAGAAACAAATTGCTGTTCATAAAATATTTGCAAATACCCTGAAAAATGCAAGAACATACAATGCTACACGTATCTGGTCTGCAAGAAGGGTACTTACTTATTTACTTACTTAGGGAACTAGATTGAAAGAAGAAATTAGTAGCCCTCCATGCCGTAAAAAAAAAAAAAAAAAATTGCTGTTCATTTGCTATATTTTATCCCAGACAAGACCACTTTTGAACACAGAAACCTTAAGCCCTCTTTCTAAGAATTTATATAATTTTTACTTTCCCAGTCCATTGTGGGGCTTTGGCACCAAGAACTACATCATGCCTTTTAGTTATCTTAGAAGCTTGAGTGGAGCCTGTACTACATGTGTGCGTCCCTGAGGCCACATGAATAGGACAGGGAAGAGAGAAGTCCTGTCAGAGACACCGGCGTTTCATTCATTCACTTGTGTACTCACCCAGCCAGCCATCCACCCATCTAACAATAATACTTATTGTGAACCTATAAGTACCAGGCATGCTACTGTCAGGAGTGGGGAATTCACTGGTGAGCAAAAATAAGAATAATAACTTTAACAAAGATGATGATGATGCTTCTTTACCTTATGGAATTGACAGTCTTTTTTGGGAGACTGATATTAAATAATTAACCATAATAAAATCAACAGCTGTGGTGAGTGTTCCAGGGAGAGACTAATCGTCCTATGGGAGCACATGAAAGAGGAATCTGACCTAGTCAGGAGAAGGGGACTAACTGAGGCCTAAGTATCCGTCAAGCAGGACCGGGGTGGAGATGAATTACTGCGAGTGGTGTTGATGACAAACTGTCAAAGACCATCAAGAAATGGAAAATACCTTTGAGCCAGCAAACCACAACTAATTGTTCCAACAAGTGCAACACAGACGAAATCCGTTGGATGGTACGTAAAACACAGGTTGGGGCTGCTTGCTGCCTGGAAAAAATGAGTATTCAAGCCTGGATGTCTGGACAGATACTCACTTTCTGTTGAGCACGTTGATTGTATTATTAGCGTCCCAGATTGCACATACCTGCCGAGCAGTCGCTGACTGCAGCAGACCTTAACCCACGTTACAGGTAGGAAAGCTGTGGCGGAAAAGAGGCTTGACACCTTGATTAGAGCTAAGCAAAGATACTCAGGATCATGCCAGTTCATTTCACCCGCTCTACCCTCCACCCCCAGGACCTGCCAACTCACCTGTTTTAGACTTATTTATGAGCCCTTTTTCCTGTTGTCTCATCATCCTACAGGCTCAGTAGAGATGGTGCTGAATCCCTAAATGATCATATTTTCACAGTAATTAAAAGCCAAATTCCCCAACTCCCTAAATGCAATGAGCAGCTTGAATGCCTGTGTTTTGCCCTAACACTGGACATCTCTAAGGTGAAGGAAAAGCCTCAGAGAAAGGAATGAAATGACTTAATTGCAGAAAGAGGCAGCCTTAGGATGCGGAAGAAGTGGCCCAAGAGGAAAGGAAGTTGGAGCTTCTGTCGGGACGACCTGCTCAGGAGCACCCAGGAGCTCAGGCTCCCGTCCGTCCTCAGGTGCCGACCACTGTGCTGGCCCGGGACCCACTGGCCCGGAGAGACCCTGAGAGGGCATCTCTGCCACAATGATGAGTCCTTCCTGCTGAATTTAATAGTTTTTAAGGTGAGAGGGGCGAACGAGGCAATTTCAGTTATTAAGGCATTAGTTTGGATTGGAGCCCGGAACAAAAGAGAAGCCACAACTGGGTTCACCCAACAAAGACGCTGTTTCCATCCATCTGCCTCTTAGGCTAATTTAGGGATTACAGCGCTTGCCCACAACCTCTGACAAAGCAAACTGAAGATCGTATATTGAGGCCAGACCAGAGCAAACCACTGCTACCTGTATCTTGAAGGCTGCTAATTCCTCAGAAAATAAATTAGAAGAAAAAGTTGGAGGAAAAAAATATATGTATATATATTTCAATATCACAAAACACATTTCCATTCTTTAAATCATAGTCTCTCCTAGAATAAGAAAGCTGACGTGAGAGTCCAAGGAAAGGCTCTTGGTTAAAAACACAAAATATATTTATAAAATAGTACCTCCACATGTAGAAATAACAATAACGATAACGCTGTAACAACTGCCACAATTTTTAGCACGCTCATATGCTAAGCCCTGTGCTAAGTACCTTACATACAGCATCACCATCGCAGGGTCACAATCGGAGGTTAATACTATTATCCCCATTTCACAACCGAGCACGGAAGCTGAAAGAGTTCCAATCATTTGCCCAGAGTCACACAGCCAGCAGAGAAGGACGATTAAAATCCAAACATGGTCTGTCTGCACCTGAGGTATGAGAAGCTGCCGGGCTTCACTGGCATTTTGTAGTGGCGGTTCTTGATGTCTTAAGAAGAGGCACAGATGAGATCTTTCAAAGTATTGAGCATTGAAGATATTTCGGTGCTCATTCCAATGGGTAATTCAAATAAAGTACCACTAGACCTTAACATACGGAATTGACATGTATGCAGACATTTAAATGGCTGACTTCTAGGCTTTTCGGATTGTTATATTCCAGATAAGTTAATGCATTCATAGTCTGCCTTTCACTTCTGTTCTGATAGGGTGGTAGGTACATGTGCTCAGTTGTCTGAAGTCATCCTGAATGGAGAAAAGCCAAATTAAGCCGCAGGTCCATCCAGTTTACTTGTCACCGGGAAATCCTCTAGTTGTAAATAACTCAGTGATCAAACATACAGGCACAAAACCCAGCTACCTGTTCAAGGCCTTCCCCTTGGGAGGCTGAGTGGAAACTCTGTGGAATAATAAATTAGCAGCTACTTAATTTTTTTTAAAGAAAAAACCCCCTGTTATTGAGAGTGATTGACCTTAAAATTTAAATCGAATTAAGATGGTTTCATCTTCTTCTCGCTACTTCTGATGTTGAAATTTGGAGGGGGTGGTGAGGGGAGATTCTTTTGGATGGAGATGCTAGATGAATCCTTGTAAAGCAGCACCTTACAGCTATACCCACTTGAATTTATGTTCAGACATCTGCATCCCCAACACAATAGCAGCGGAAAAGCAGCAGAATGAAAGAAGTGCTACCCACTTAGCGCTCAGCCCAGGGACCTGCTGGGCACCCTTTCCTAAATCTACTTACAAGTGAATTTATAATTCACACAAGGTATCCAGGCATGGAAGCTAAGACATAAATCATTTATTGACAAAGGGACCATCTGTCATTTTAAAATAATTATGTTTCTTTAAGCAGAGTGACAAATTCCATCTTCCCCAATTTACTTATTGAGCCTTACAGGCAATGTAAGTCCCGAGTTGTGTGTGTGTGTGTGTGTGTGTGTGTGTGTGTGTGTGTGTGTGTGTGAGAGAGAGAGAGAGAGAGAGAGAGAGAGAACCACAAGGAGATTCTATTTTCTCCCTGAAACTTTTATCTTAAGAACCCACGATCCCTAAGGGCACACTGAAAAATGGGTGTGGTGCCCACATCTCCTTCAGTTGTCTTGCAGAGAAGGTATTCTCTACATGCTGCAAATTTGGTCAATATAATATTCACAAGGAACAACTAAACAGTGAACACTGATGTTAAACTACAGATTTTAACCTTTGGACACAAGTGTGAAACTCTTCCCTTCAAACTTGCAAAACCCACACAACAGAATGTGTGTGATTCTGATGTAAATGTAGACACTGGAGATGCAAAATGTGTGCTCCACAAGCAAACCATGCTTTACCGTTAATGCTCTTGCCAGCAGGATAATAACGTGTGGTAGAAACCCCAGTCTCAGCTGCTTTTAAAGAGACTGGAGGGCACAGGAGGGCCCTGCACAGGGCATCACCACCCATTAAGGATGTAGCCACCCGATTCAACCAGTAGATGGGGCACGTCCACAATGCCAAGTGTCCCCACTCAACTCCCCTGATCAGGAAGAATAGGTCCCGGTTCCTCCTCCTTAGCTCCCAACCAGATGGTCAAAATGATACCAAGGAGGAAAAGGAGGCCCTATCTCATCTCTAAAAGAGCCCTTTGATTATTTGCCTGACTTCTCTTTCACTTTTATTACAATATAAACAAAAGGGGTAGTGACTAGTGAGATGGGGGGCGGGGGGAAGGGAGTTGGAGTTGGCCAGCTCAGAAGAAATGCACTGCCCACAGCACCTTGGATATAATCTAAAGAAGCTCATCAGTCGGCCAGTCACTTATTTTGGAGCAATATCTACTGAGTGCCTACCATGTGCTGGCCCTGCACCGGGCAGGCTGCTGGGTCTACAAGGGTGACTCACTCAGAAATGAGATGTGCTCCGTGGAGTTCATCATCTACAGCGGGATACAGACCTTGAAGAAATGCAAATGGTCATGTGTAGCTATAAACCCTGACGGGGGCTAAAGAACAGGGAGCATTAGAGTGACTATGGGTAGGAGGTCAAAACTGAGTCAAGGTTGGGTGGTCAGGGAAGCCCTCTCTGAAGAAGCAACATGGACATGGCCTGAGAGCTGAAGAGAAGGCAGCTTCCTAAAGGGGGTGTGGGAAGAACAGTTCTGGAAGGGGGATGCATTTGTGCAGAGCTCCAATGTGGAACATTCCTGACACACTCAAGGAACAAGGGAAACCAAGCCAGTCTGGGTGGGGTGGAGTGGGGTGGAGGGGCAAGTGGTGGTAGAGGAAGGAAGGTAAATGACACAACCAAAGGCATTTTTCTGACAGGGCAGTGGGTGGTCCTGGTTGTGATCACACTCATATACTACACACACACACACACACACACACACACACACACACAATTATATAGTGCTTCATTTTCCAGGTGCTATTTTAGATCCCTTACATATATAAACTCCATCTACTTCTCAAAATAACCCTAAAAAGTAAGCACTATTACTAACATCCCCTCTTTAGAGATGAGGAAACAGAAGCACAGAGAGGTTAAGTGACTTGCCCACAGTCACACAGTTACTTCTGTGCCAGAGCCTAGATTGGAACCCAAGTCACCTGACTCCAAAGTGCATACTCTTAGCTTCTATACTCTAATGATTCTCAGAAGCGTCACTTTATTGTGATATTTCTGTACGACTACATATATTTTGCTATGAGTATGGTAAACTGGGCTTTTTTTTTTCCTTTTGTATTTTTGGGTTTTTTTGGTTTTGGTGGCAGGGAGGACTGACGTGGCCCCAATAAGAAATCTACAATTTGGCAATGAATATAAGGCCAGACAGACTTATCATATCCTGATAATCCAGCACAATTGTGTACCCCGACTCCTGCCAGATGCCAGCTTCCTCTCGAGTCTGGGTTCTGTACACAGGCTCCCCAAAGGACTGTAAATCAGTGACGCTAGATATCTCCACAAAGTTTCAAACAGATGTTCACCCAGTGCTTACTCGCCCAGGCTCCAGATGGCTCTGGATTCTGGCTTCTTCCTCCCGCAGACCCTCAAATCACACTTCAGACATGTCAGTAAGGCAGGCTGAAGAAGAAGGATGAAAGAAGTGGATCTAGTGGCGTTCTTTAAGAAGCCCGGTAGAACCCGGTGGTATTTCATGCATGCAGAGAAGGAGTCATAACCTGAGGCAGCATAAGTCACTGCCAGCCTTTACCACCTGGGTACGATCTTCCGAATGATGAAGTTGTCATAGGTGTTGCGGAAAAAGTTTCTGCGGCCAGTCAGCCTGGGTCTGTAACAATTTATTCCAACCTCTTCCATAGGCAACCAGTTGCAGAGAATTTTACTACACTGGCCTACCAGCAAGACGATTCCATACCTACCCATCCTCTCAAAAGGGAGAGGAGTAATGCTGAAAAATGTCTTCCACCAAAACGTTTTAAAAAACCCAAAAATTCCTTAAGAACATGTTTCAACCCTACCGCAAAAACACAAAAAGCAGGAAATTTTTTTTTTAAATTCCATTCTTTCTCAGTCCAAGGAACAGGTTTACATGCTTTGCTTTCTCCCCAAATTAAAAGTATCCCTGACGTTATCTAGTAATTGATACACATGGATGATAAGAAAGCCCAGAGGACAGTGCTGGGTTGCCAAGCCTTGCAGGTTTTCTTTAGGGCAGTCTGTAGAGATTCCCTACTTTCCTCTCACTTCTCCAGAGACAAGGACTTTTCAGAAGACTAGACGCTGGGGCTTCTTTTACAGATTTCATGCCTCTAGAATTAATTATTCATCTGCACAGAAGCTGAATTACCATGATGGAAACCCAAACGAACATCTGAGAGCCAGCATGAGTGCCTGAGATGTGCTGGTCCACCCCATGCAAACCTTTGTGGAGTCTGTTGGAATCCCTTGCAAATTTCACTTCCTATTTATGTGACTTTTCATGGAGGCCAAGAGGCTCAAATCAAATCTCCCTCTATCCTCAAGCAGTGGTAAACAGGAGTCTATCAGATCATTTTCCTTTCAGTGGTGTCTAGGCTTTGTGATTACGGAGCAAGAAAAACATCTAATGGGCTTACTCAGAAATGACTTCCTTCTGTCTTGTACTTTATGAAAACTTTTTTCATCCCTCTTGCACCCTAGGAGGGTGAGTATTTCATACCCATTGTTCCCTATCCACATTCTACAGACAGAGATAATTAAAGGTACGATTATTTACTTCTGACTGTCAAAACTCACAGCAAGGCTTACGAGGAACATGTATTCGAAATTCATCCTATCTAGAAATGACGCACTAATGGTATAAATCATGTAAATAACCAGGTGTCTGCACACACTGAATGTGTATAAATGCATTTGGGCTGACAAATGTTTACACTGGGTTATACACTTTAATTTACCCTCCATTGCGGGGGATGAGGGGGTGGGCAATGTCACATAATAAAGGAAGGGTTATTACAGGATTTCATTACATGGAAGTTTCCCTTCCTTATGTAAAACCCAAATGCACCAAAGGTTAAGTAACTGAAAGCTAAAAACATGTTATTTAAATATAAAATATACTTTTCATTTAAGCAGAGAGCCTAGGGTAAGGATGGTTGATTAAAAAACTGAGGCCCAGGAACGTTAAGTGATTACTCAAGGTCACACAGCTGGTGAGGTTCACGTAACTGCTACCAGGTGCCCCTGCTTGCCCAGCTAGCCGACGGAACAGAACACTGACCAAATGGAGGGACTGCTATCAATCTTACTGCCCCTTAGAAATGCCCAGAAAATCAACTGAGTCCAGAGGTGGTCAGTGCTTGCTTGGTAAAGCCAACTTTCAGGTGTAAAGGGTAATTATTTATTCAAAACCCAGCTAAAAATCAAAGTTGCATACACCCGTATTTTTATCCTTTTTGGGGGGTATTTCTCAATAGTACATGATTAGCCATTCTTGGAAATGATTCTGTGGGCTGGTAGAAGTTTTTGTGGGTCGGTAGATCTTTCTGAAACTATTTCTAGGCTGTATGAATCTTTGTCTGGGAATTTGTTTCCCTGGCCTTCCAAAACATGAATTGCATTTTTGTTTTGTCCACAGATAACTTTTTTTCTTACTACCCTTGGCAACGAAGCCTACTCTGAAAATACAAATGACCCTGAAAATGTCCCAAGGGCATTCAGTTTACTTTCCTTACCTTGAATCCACTCCTTCTTTTAAAAAGAAAGCTTGGGGAAATTTAGAGCCCAGAAAAATGGGTGGACAAAATGATGTTATTTAAAAGCAAAACATTCCAGTGCCGTGTGTGTGTGTGTGTGTGTGTGTGTGTGTGTGTGTGTGTGTGTGTGTGTGTGGTGGTGGGGGAAGAGTTGAAATGGGGGAGGGGGCTGGGTTGAGGGAAATGTCCATCTCCATGGGCAATTCACCTTGGGGGCTCCATGGAGACAAACCAATTAGTATGGATTGTCAAGGTGTTTTGTATGAATTGGCTACCTGCCCATTATGAATTGGAATGGGATTAACTAGCTCATTCCAAACACTCCACCAAACAGCAAATGGTCATATGATAATGATTTCTAATCACTAACACCCTGGCTGGAATGGAGACTTGGAGTTTTACCTGTAATCTTCAGAGAGACTCATTCCTTCAAACCTACCCACTTTCCCTAGACACATTTCCCTAAACATTTTTTTCCCCCTCTCCTAGCTTTTATTTTTTTAAAAGCCCTCTTGCTAATTGGGAGGCTGTATGTTCTTCTGCACGTAAACATACCTATTAACCAACCAACCCAGTAATAAGCAATTTGCATGTTCTACTATATAAATTTGTCCGTCCCCTCTACTCGTGGTCTTCAAAGCCCCATGGTGAAACACATGACCACCCACTTTGCAAGTTTAATTCCACCCGAGGTTCTAGAACCAGTCTACTTGTGAGAGAGAGAAGGCCTGAGCAGCTTGCATTCAAGATTCAGGGATTCAGCACATGACCGATGCCATTCACCCTTTTAATTATTTGTCTCAACTTCTTATAACTGGACTTTTCCCTTGTTCCAGACACCAAGTCCATACTTTATCTTCCTGGCGGAGGTACCTGGCCCCAAGGACTATCACTAGCCACTAGCATCTCTGCCCACACTCTTCTCCAGGCAAATGGGGCCCCAGACTACAGTGAACAGCCTCATGGAAAAGAGCCCAAGGTGGATTTCAGCCCAAACATACGTGGCATCTGTGGGTTCCAACACTGGGTAATTGTTGCATCCTTCCCTGCATCCATTTCCCCTCTGGGGAGCTACCCACTCCCTTTGGCGTGGATGGGACTGATCCCCACTCGCAGCCTTAAGGCAGCATGTGATGTAAGTGAAAGCCACCAGTGGAAGCACAGGAGCCCAGAGGGAATCACGGTAGTTCCCATGGTAGCGGGAACCAGTACAGCGGTAGCAGCTGGACTGACCATTGCTGCTGCAGGATTTGCAGGCCGTTACGCTTTGCAAGCCATGAAGCATTATGGAGCCTCAAGTAAAACAAGTTTTTCGAAGTCTACCAAAATCTGCCTTCAGATGGTGGCTATTACAGAGGTGGGTTTGAACCCAAAATGACAAAACGGGAAGCAGCATTAATACTAGGTGTAAGCCCTACTGCCAATAAGGGAAAAATAAGAGATGCTCATCAACGAATTATGCTATTAAATCACCCAGACAAGGGAGGATCTCCTTATATAGCAGCCAAAATCAATGAAGATAAAGATTTACTGGAAGGTCAAGCTAAAAAATGAAGTAAATATATGATGAATTTTAAGTTCTTACTCATTGACGTATATGAGTACCAGCTTTTTATAATAAAATGCCTCAAAGCTACACATTTTAAAAATTAGCATAAGCTAGATCAAAGCCTAGGTATAAATTTGAGGATTTAAAATCGGATTATAGAATATTTGTAGGTTAATACTCAATAATTATGGATAAATGCGTGCCATTTGAAGTGTTATTACTCATTTGTCAAATAATTTGGTACCTATTTCAAGACAAAGTGAACAAGACAGTCTCTTCCTGAAGGAATCCCCAATCTGATGGGAGACTGATTAACTGACAGTTAAAATACAGTGTGATAAATATGATGGAATTAGCACAGGCTGTTAGAGTAGGGGCTCATCTCATTGGGACAGAAGGCTGTACAAGGTACAGAGGATGCCCCCAGCTACTCAGAACCTTGAACTTAAAAGTGAATTTAGCCACAACTTACCTAAGAAATTTATTTATCACTTTGTCAGTGATAAATCTGAGTGCTTCAGATTCCATACATTAAAAACTATAACAGTATGATAAAAAAAAAAGTGTAACACATCAGCACATTCCCCAGGCCACAGTGTTTTTACCTAAGGCCTGGGAACCACTTAAGCCAATATGGCTGCTTCCTCTGGCTACGTTCTTTTAATCAATGTGATAATCTATGCGACGTAGGCAGTTAAAAACTATCTATCAAAAACAAAAAAACAAAAAAAAAACTATCGCCTTCCACACATCCTCACTACCAAGTGGTACGTTACAAAAAAAACATGTTTCAGGGCAAATTCTAGAGTCCTGCCAAAATCCTAGCCCAAGAAGCAGGGCCTGATACCGGGGTCAGACGGCATTAAAGCTCTGCCGACAGGTGTGCTCCACTCACCTGCACCTGCCCCGGGGCCCTCAAGACCTCCCCAGTGCCAAGTACCTGCCGAAAAAGCTCACTTTTTGCACAATTCTGTGTTCCCTGCTGCGTGAGTTCTGCCTGGCAGGCTGGACTTCTTGCCAGAACTCGCAGGCTCCCGCCCAGCGTCTACCCCACTCCAGTGGGTAAGGCTTCCCTCCAGGCCCAGATCCTTCCGTCTGCTCCGTGAACCCTGGTTTACCCATCTGTGCCTGCTTCCACACCCAGAATGGGGAAGAACTTGAGGAAAGGAACGCGGTCTGCCAATCCACAGTGTTTGTATAGAAATGCCAATAGGTGAAGAAGCTGGGTCTTGCCCATAAACAGCAGTTTGTCTCTTCAACTCAGAGGATTGGAAGGATGAGCTATAAGCTCACCTCCAAGTCAGGGTTGGCTAAAGGGCAGTTCAGGTCCTGGAGTAGAGGATGTTTGGGGATATTCTGGTCTCAAATGTTTGATGGAACATTTTGAAACTTGTTTTTCAGATTTCAGAAACTTTTGAAATCCTTCAAAACATATACCTCCCACTCGTAAACCATGCCTGGAAATTAAAATAAAACAAACTTAGTAAATTTCTTTTTTTTTTTTAATGGAAATATTGGCTCTTACTGAAGGGCAGCTTAGCAAGAACAAAGTCCATTTTCAAAATAACATTTCGTTTTATGGTATCTCTACCTCAGTGTTGAACATTAATACCAGTATATAGGTTTCTGATTTTAAAATAATCCTATTTGATTAAACTACATTTTAACGAATTCTGTTTGGAAAAGGAAGGTAGAGTTTAAATTATTTTGCCATAAAGATTCATTTTCCCTCACACTAAAAATACGTGTATATATATATATTTCTTTTTTTTCTCCTTGAAATAAGGTTATGGTAGGTGAATAGTGCTTTTTTTTTTTGCGGTACGCGGGCCTCTCACTGCTGTGGCCTCTCCCGTTGCGGAGCACAGGCTCCGGACGCGCAGGCTCAGCGGCCATGGCTCACGGGCCCAGCCGCTCCGCGGCATGTGGGATCCTCCCGGACCGGGGCACGAACCCGCGTCCCCTGCATCGGCAGGCGGACTCTCAACCACTGCGCCACCAGGGAAGCCCAAATAGTGCTTTTAATAATGTTGTTCTGAGAAAATCAAATCAAATATAATAATCCTTTAGGCTATGAACTAATTTTTTAAGATTTAGGAAAAAACCCATTTACCATGGGATATAAAGCAAGGAAATACTATAAAGTGATACTGCTACCCCTATTACAAGAAGCAATGGACCCCAAGCTTGAAACAGTACTAATTTCGAATGAGAATATCATTTCTGTACTTTTAAGACTTTGTCTTTAAAAAAAAAAAAAACAGGTTTAGGACATGAAAAAACTTCGTTTAAAGATGACCCAAGTATTCTTAAGTTATTTCTGTGATGGTTCACTTTTCTTAACATGTAAGCAAAACTAAGGCAACATATCTGTCAAATTCCAGGGTAAAATGGGATGCACAGTCTTATTAAAAATCCATCTTGCGGGCTTCCCTGGTGGCTCAGTGGCTGAGGGTTCGCCTGCCGACGCAGGGGACGCAGGTTCGTGCCCCGGTCCAGGAAGATCCCACGTGCTGCGAAGCGTCTGGGCCTGTGAGCCATGGCCGCTGGGCCTGCGCGTCCGGAGCCTGTGCTCCGCAACGGGAGAGGCCACAACAGTGAGAGGCCCGTGTACCGCAAAAAAAAAAAATCCATCTTGGGGAATTCCCTGGCAGTTCAGTGGTTAACACTTGGTGCTTTCACTGCCATGGGTCTGGGTTCGATCCCTGCTTGGGGAACTAAGATCCCACAAGCAGCTTGGCATGGCCAAAAAAAAAAAAAAAAAAAAAACAAAAATCCATCTTGGGCCCCTAATCTTCCCCTCTGATTTTCCAGGTGTGGCTCTTTTATTTGAACATCTAAGAACTGTTCCCATTGGCACATCTGCTCACATTCAACATTTGCTGTCAGTCTGTTCTTTGCAAGGGACTCTTCTAGGTATAGGAGACACAAAGGTGTCCTCTGGGAGCTGACAATCGATGTAACAAGCGAGCATCAAACAGAAAGAGGGAGGAGAGACCTAATACTGATATTTCCATCTTGAATACACCATTTGTTTCCAAATTCTAACACCTTGCCCAATGGTCGACACCGGCTCCCAGAGAGTGGCTCCTGCCGACAATGAATTCATGTAACTATGAACACATGGCTCACCCATAACCAACCTTTAACTCGACATTTATTCTCCTGTCCTGCAAGTTGCTCCAGAGTGGGCTGCCTCTTCCCACTGCAAGTGCTAGGAAATACACAAACCAAATTCACCGATCCACAAAGCAGCAAGAGATCATTGAAAGCAGGGACAGTGTCATTCTCTTTTGTGAAGAGAAAAAGCATCCATCTTAGGACCCAGTGGGTCCACCATAAAAGCTTCATTAAAAAAATGAACAGAGGGACAAAATGGAATCTACTCCAATGATCCAATTAGAAACGTCACGTTAGTATTACGTGCAGTATTAATGGGAATGCCCACTGAGTTTGCATTCTACAAAAGGGTAAAGCAACGGAGAGAAGAAAAGGGAAAAGGACAAATATCAGCTGCTTCTGAATTCCAAGGCTTGAGCTCAAGCTCTGGCTTTTTTATGGTATTTTCACAGGCACTGCCCGTGTCTTACAGAAGTATTTAGAAGTATTCCCTAATTTGTCCTCCTTTAGTTGTAACTGGATTCCCATATGGTTTCCTGACATAATCAAGAAAGCATCAATTCCAATAGTGCTTTATTTTATAGTACAGTTATTTGAACAGACGACCACTTCTGAGTACACCCCTATCACAATTAACTCCAAGGCAGGAATGTAGTACTACTGCTTTCTGTGTAAATGCATATGTTGGAATACTCTGGATAGGATAGGATCAAGTGACAGGACTTTCCTTCAGAAAGCTCAGTAAGAAGCCCTCATCCTCAGGTCTGTGTGGGGCTTTTGCACAAATCTGTTTCGGATCAGTCCCTCAGAGATGTCTAAAATCTAATTAACCAATTAATTTGCAAATATATTCTAATTTATCCAAGGGAGATTTTCTTGGGTGTTAAATTATCTGACAGTGAACCATATGCAGTACACAAGAGCAGGACCTCCCTGAAATACCACAGGTTACCCCAATGCAAGAATGACTATGCATACTCTGTCTGGTCCACACAAATTTCTATCCCCTAATGAGAAAATGAGTTGGCATTTCCTCCATCCTGATTAGTTTGTGTACACTTCGGTGAAGCATTGCTAAATGCAATTGTGAGGCCAGAGGGGTGTCCTTCCATAGTCTCCACTGGGGTAGGGCTAGGGTGGGCATGGTTGCCTGGGGCTGAGAAATTGGAGAAAGAGGATAATACGGATAATGTGTTTATCTTAATCTGTTTTCCTGGGGTGGGTGAAGGGACGTTTAAGTTATAAGAAAAATACCCTCTGTCATACTGGGAATTACTAACTGTTGGTAATTTGCATGCAGAGCTCTATTCTCTAACAAAGCAGCCACAGCAGGTTAACATGGTTTACTCAGACAATCAACTTGTAATTTACTGAACTTGTGGATTAAAAAAAAAAAAAAAAAAGATGTTCTTAATTGCTACCTTGTGACATTTTATTCAGCTCAATGACTGTATAGCTACAGATAAGAACTGAGAATAACACTATCAAATGTTACCAGGATTACCTAATTTACAAAATGAAGAGTATCTCGACGCACATATTGTTACCCAAAAATATGGAGTGTGGATTTTAATATGTTTACCATGAGATGTTTGGATAGCTGCTAATTGCGCAGCATTAAAAGAAAAGCTGGCTGGGTTTGTTGTTGTTGTTATTGGTATTTGATTCAAAAGATAATTATTTTTAATACTAGCAGTGAGGAAATGAAGAAGTGGCAATTTCATGCGACGCAGTCTGGTATCTAATTTATATACTAGAAATTCTTCTATTCACGCAATTTCTAAGATCTCTAAAAACCTGCAAATCAAATAATGGGCAAAGAGAGAAAAACTAAAAGGAAATGTATGTCCAGTTTAGGGATCAGGAAGCCAAGATGGAATTTTATATAACAGATTCTGAATTTTCTACAAGAATTAGGGAGAAGTTAGAGGGAGGGCTTCAGAGTTCTTAGAAGAGACACTTCAGTTGGTGAGTTCAAAACAGTTCCCTAAAAGAGTGATCTGTGAATGCAAAACTCTTTTTGAAGGGAAAACTATAATTTCCACTAAAATTGGGAGTTAAGGAACTGGAAAAAATAGCAAGCACAGTTAGGACCAATACTGATCTCTCTTCTCTCTCTCTCACTTGTAAGGAGAAAACTAACGGGTTATTTACAGATGTGCCAATAGGATCAGAGTGATTCTTGACACTCATACAGAGAACAGCTCATCAATATTCAAAAGAGATTCATTTGGTATTTCTGGTTTGCATATCTGGTTTGTTTCTTTGTTTAGCATGCCACCAAAACTTAACACACCTAAACTATCTTCCTCCATCCTGAAAGACAGGTAGCATGGCACATAGAAGGTTACAAGTGGCCTGGGAGAATTTCTCGGGTATCTCCTTTGCTTGAGACACCTTAATCCTCTTCACCGTTGTCAACCTGAACCTCAGCATTAATTTAAGTGTAAGTCAGTAGGTGAGTAAATTTGGATATAATGAGTCAGTCCAGCTTGTGAGAAATTCCTAAATTTTAAATAATCACTTCTTTTAAGTAAGAAATGAGCAGAGAGGTACAAAATGGTTTTGATAGATTATTGAATAATGCATGATGTGAATGGATATATACTGTCGAGTTTGTCTGAAAATTTCATTTTTCAATGCTGTTCCCACTACAGCCTTAAAAGGAGAACCCTATCCTTATTCCCCAATTATCCTGGGCAGTTAGCTAAATGAGCTCTCATATAGTCCCACCAACTGATCTGCTAACTTTCTTACTCATGTGTCCATAAAAATGTAAGCAGTTCTTCACTGACAACATGAACTTCAAAAAAGTCTCTCATCTCAAAAAGGGGACCCTCCTACACTGTTGGTGGAAATGTAAATTGGTGGAGCCACTATGGAAAACAGTATGAAGGTTCCTCAAAAAACTAAAAATAGAGCTACCATATGATCCAGCAATCCCACTCCTGGGCATATATCCGGAGAAAACTACAATTTGAAAAGATACATGCACCTCAATGTTCACAGCAGCACTATTTACAATAGCCAGGACATGAAAACAACCTAAATGTCCATTGACAGAAGAATGGATAAAGAAGATGTGGTACACATATAAAACGGAAGATTACTCAGCCATAAAAAAGAATGAAATAATGTCATTTGCAGCAACATGGATGGACCTAGAGATTGTCATACTGAGTGAAGTTAAGTCAGACAGACTTACTAATAATACAAATACAAATATCACATGATACTGCTTTTATGTAGAAACTAAAATATGACTTAAAGAGCTTATCTAAAAAGAACTTATCTATGAAACCGACTCACAGACATAGAAACCAGGCTTGTGGTTGCCAAGGGGGAGGGCTGGACTGGGAGTTTGGGATTAGTAGATGCAAACTACTATATATAGAATGGATAGACAACAAGGTCCTATTGTATAGCACAGGGAACTATATGCCATATCCTGAAATAAACAATAATGGAAAAGAAAAAACAAGGTCTCTCTTCCAAATGGGTTCCAATATTGACGATCACAGAAACTAATAAATATCAATACATTCCTTCTCCATCAGTCCTGAGTGTCACATCACAGATTCAGGTGGCTGCATATTAAAATTTACTTTACCCAGTTTTTAACTTTGCTTTATTTCCTGAATTCCTTCTTTCCAATGGTCCAGTAGGAGATCTGACAGCAGGGTCAGCCAGCCGTTCTCTTTCCTACATATAGAAACTACTAGAGGGAAAGATTTTTAAGCTGTAGCTTTGTGGAAAAAAGATTTTTAAGATGTTGGTCAGGTTTCTTATGCATGAGACATCTGAAGACACTGTCAATAGGAATAGCTGTACTCTTCCCTATGCTTTGCTATTAAGGTTGGGAATCAGCTGCCTCGGATGCTTAGCTAGGGTTAGGGAACAGAGGAGGAAGAAGCCTCAGTATCTGGCCCCTCCAGCCTCTTGCTTCTCAAGCAATAGCTGTGATTTCAGAGCCCTGATGGCTAATTCCACATGCATAACTGTTTTAGGCAATGTTCCAACTGTGTTCTAGTAACTTGCCAGGGTCATCCTTTTATTTGCTCTATTTCCATGATGCTTAAGTGAGCAAACCAATCAGTTGCCAAGTCTTGCCTTTAGGGGAGAGGAGTTGAAGGGAGCAGAAAAAAGGACAGGGAAGAATGTAATAGGACATTGAGAAAACATGGGATTCCAGAACCCGGGATTCCAGGATTCCTGCTCAACAAATGCCCTCTAGCCTTTCTTCCCACACAGAAGTGGGCAGTGGCCATGGGCTCTGCTACAGCAGGTTGAATCCAGCCTTAAAGTCAAACCTCCCAGGCAGTGAGAAGGGCAACTGGCTTGCGTAAAAGATGTCAAAGACTGTAAGCACCTATCTGAAGCTTTCTTTAGAACAAAAACAATTCAATTCATGCAGTGAATATTCTGAGCACCTACTGGTGCCAGGCACTGTGCCATCTCGGCCCACCAACAGAGGGGAATGATATTCCTGCCTTGTCCCAGAGGAGTTAAGAGTCCGACCATCTACCTGTTCATCAGACAGTAACAATAAAGGGTGACTAAGCACTACATGCCGGAAATGTACTCAGGGCCCATCAGGTGCTTTGAAGGAGAAGCATCTAATTCATGGCAGTGGCGGGGGTGGGGGGCCGGGGGAAAATGTCCATATCCGGCGGAAGTGACACTTGAACTTTAAAAAAATGATAGGATTATCGGGACAGAGGCAGGAAAAATACGCACAAGCAGGGAGACATGTGGAAGGAGAGTGCAAAAGAGCACAAGAAAAGTGAGAACTTTGCAGCGGAAACAGGTAGAAGCAATGAGCAGTTTACCTCAGAAACATTCAAATTCATTTTGAGAGATTCTAGACCCTAGACCCATGGGCTAGGGATGGATTCTTTAAAAATGCCCTACACAGGTGGCACAATGGGAATTTTGAGAAATGCATTCCATTCCTTGTCTTGTTGCTAGAATTTAGATTGTTTGCCATTTTGTAACCGAGCAGGACCCTATGGGGCCTTCCCAGGACAGACCCTTCCCCTATATCCTCTGCTTTAGCCCCTCTCTGAAGGACCTAGATAATAGTATCTGATGCACATTTACTGAGTTGTTTTACAGACGCTAAACTCACCACCAAATGGAAGAAGTTAGCTACTTGATGACCACCAGGTAGCCCCCAGACCTACTGGAGCCTAAGGATTGATAATGTTAACCCCTGTGACACCTCCCTGTTACCTCACCATCAACCAATCAGAGAATTGTGCATGAGCTGCTCACACACCCTACGACCCCACCCCCCCTCACCTGGCCTTTAAAAATGCCTCCCTGAAATCCATCAAGGGGTTCAGGTGTTTTGAGCACCAGCTGCCCTGGACTCCTCGCTTGGTGCCCTGGAATGAAGGCTGCCCTTTCCTTCACCACAACCCGGCGTCAGTAGATCGGCTGCACTGTGCACAGGCAAGCAGACCCACGTTTGGTCCAGGAACAGTCTCTTAAAGAGAATTTTCTATCTGCTAGTAGAAGCAAGGGCATGGCTTAAATAATAATAATGATGAATGTGGGTCATGTTAAATTGCAAAAGATTTTAACATTTGGAACTTTCTCTCTGGGTCTTTGTCCTGATATAGAACCCAATAGGCAGTAAAATACTAAACTCTGCCACAAAATTAAACTATTACTGGTCACCAGTAATACTGGAGATGCTTTTATCAGTCTGTCATTCATTCTTCGTTCAAAAACTATTTATTGAGCATGTATTAAGTCCCAGGCACTGTTCTAAGGTATCAGATCTATAGCAGTAAAGAATAGCAACAAAAACTGTAAAGGAATGTCACAAGCAAACATTCCCAGAGAAGGGAGCTCCTAGGCTGTGGGAAAGAGGATAACATTGAAATAAGAAAACTACACGGCCAGTCAGTAGTCTACTTTGCTATATATAGATGCTCTGCGTGTGCCACAAACTAACCAAGGCCCTGGGCACGTCACAGAGGCTGGGTTTAACCAGCCCTGATGACCCAGTGAACAGAAGACCTTGGATCTTAATTACAGAGCCTCTTTTGTGGTTTGTTCTCCTTTTAGTCACTTCCCCTTTGCTCAGAGCAGACTTCACTGTTTGCAATCACCAGAGGCCAGTGTAGCTGATCCAGCTAGACCTTCCTGGCCTCCTAGGGGAAGGTCAGTGAATTAATGAGGAACTAGATGTAGAGGGGCAAAGTTGGACCCACTGTCCCAAACAAAGCCCCACGGAGGGGAGGGGAGGGGAGGGGAGGAGAAGCAGGCCGTGGCCAAGTGGACACAGAACCTCTGCAGGATGTGGAGGGCTCACTGGCCACATTCTATAAAACCAAGACTCGTTCTCACTATAGCGCAACTACGGCTAAGCTGAGGTGAGAAAAAATAATTAGGTCCCCAATCTGCATTAAAACATTTTTGCAGGATTCTGTTCTTGAAGTGGAAAACTGTTCCCACAAGGTCTATTTTTAACCGTTTTATTTTAAAGAGATCAGAAGACCTTTTCGTGTTGAAATTTCTGTGGGCAATTTTACAGTAATGCTACCTAAATCCAGCCTGACAACGACAAAGCAGAGGAAATGAGTGAATGTGCTAAGTGTGCGGAAATACCCTCACCCTGAAATCGGGGCAGGGCTCAGAGAGGCCATGAATACAATATGGTGATGTGTTTCATTTCTGGTCCAGTTCAGTTATCGGAATACTGAAGTCAAGTAGAATCTCCTATTTTGGGAAGCTACTAGTTCATAACCAACTTTTTCATTTAAACTACAAGTTAACTTTTCCGCCCAAAGGAGGCAAAGTAGTATTTCAAGTAATTGATGACACCTTGGTTATAATAAACTGGGGTCATGACCCCTGGTGATTTAATCTTGTGGTTATCAGTTAATTTGCTAAGAGAAATATTCAACCTATTAACCAGAATCTGATTTTCTATTAGAGGCACAGAAACATAGTTCAGAAATGTGATTATCCTGACTACATGCTTCACTAAAAAAATCAAAAGAGAAACCCACTGGAAATAAATCATCATTGTTCATTCATTCACCAAATATTCGGTAAGCATCTACTGTGTGCCAGGCACTTGAGATACACCATTGAAACCAAACTCTGGCCCGCAAGGAGGCTTTATTCTAATTAATGATGGACAAGCTGCTTGTGATTCAGTTTAAAGACTCTCAAAGGGCAAATTTGAGAAGAATCAGGGAAGGGGAAAGAGGATTTTGAAAACAATTGTAACTGTAGAGAGAAAAATCCATTGTTCTGAAGGTAATTGGTCCAGAGCTCTCCATTCCTCTCACAGTCACACAAGTGAAGGTTTACAATCTTTCAGTGAATCCATTTTAGAACCAGAGAAGTATGAACCGGCACTAGAGTATGGTAAGTGTGGGATACTAGTCAGCTTGGCTAAGCTATGCTGCAGTAACAAACGACCCCAGCACCTAGATCAATGGCTTTCAACAACATGGCCATGGGCCGTCAGCTCTTCACTAGGCGACCCAGGCAGCCTGCCTCTAGGATGCCGTTACTGCCTTCAGGTCAGAAGGAACAATGACAATGGTGGAATCATTCAATGGCTCTTAAAGCTTTTCCTCATAAGTGGCACAGGTGACTTGAGCTCACATTTCATTGGCCAAAACAGGTAATACAGCTAGAGGTCAACAGGGCAAGAATATATTATTATCGCACAGGCAGGAGTGGCTAACAAAACAATCAGTGATGGGTTGGTCGTAGCATTCATTAGTGTAGCTGATGACTCATTAAGACGTACAAAATATTTGCAGCCCTTCAATTTTCCCAAACTTGTGATTACTACTAAATGGTGACCAAATCTTCTAAAAGGAAGTAACTCCCTTTCACATCATAATTCCTCACCAGACCAGAGGCACACAGATTGTAGAATGAAACAAAAACAGACCCTGGAGAAGTTAGAGGAGACTAATTTTTCCTTCTTTGGTTAGATGTCAAACAATTTCTTTTCCCCCTCAATCATTCCTTTCCACATGAAGGAAAAGGAACTCAAGAAATTACAGTGTGGAAGATGGCATTTTACTTTGCAGCCAGCAAATTCTTCCTGAGACCCACGTGATACTTTACACTGACATGTGGAAGGAGACAGGGCTGGGGTAACACAGACCTCTCGAATTTTCATTCTGCCGCAATTACATGGAATTCTAACACTGGAAAGACATACCTTAGCAATTCAAAAGGGCATCCCAGGCCTTCCAGTTTCTTAGCAACACAAGAAATAAACTTCAGTATTCAGCCACACTGGTTCGTACTCAGCATTAAAATTTTTGATGCTGATTTCAATGCCTGTAAGGCTTGGCAATGGTGATTCTATGACACTAGAGAAATCTAAGGTTGTATTTTAAAAAAAAACAAAACTCTTTGAAAGTGTAAACGAGCAAGTTCAAGAGCATGTACAACCTAGAGCTACGGGATATCTCGTGGTCTTTCCTAAGAAACACAAAACAGAACTAGAAGTGGTTCATTTCAGTCTCTGGTCACTCCTGAAAAGATGTGGTCCTAAATAAGATTTGTTACCATTATTGATATCCTTTTACTTACTTTGGAGACAGAGAGCCTATCACTTATTAAAAATTCATAAGCCATATAGGTGTTCATTGGACAATTCTTCCAACTTTTCTATGTGTTTGAAACTTTATAAATGTCGATTTATAAATAAAATGTTAGGGGGACACTTGTAAGTAGGCCTAGAACTGAATCAGCTTTTGAACTCCAAAAGCAACATTCTCCATATAGAATCATGAATGAAATCCCCTTGCTATGCAGGAATCTGAGAAGTTCTCTAACTTAAACAATTAATACTATTCTACGAGCAAGTCTGACCATGCATGGATTCATAATGCATGCAGCCATCCATCCAAAGAGCATTTTGAGTCACAGCTTGTACCTAGAACCATGCTCACCTGTTCTAGGTTCCTTTGCCAAAAGTCAACATGCCTAGCTACCAAGTCAGTGAATGGCCAATTCACCAAAGATAGCATACTCAGTGACTATCTTTCTGCATTCACCAGATTTCTAAACGACTTGTTTCTTTAAGCTACTTATGGAGCCTGCAGTAGTTTTGACGTGATGGGATGGGGTGATCTCCCAAACTTTAGATTTCTGAAGTTGGTGACAAATTTCTATCTTGTCTTCATAGCATTAAAGGAATGGTCAATTCATCAAAAGCTACAGATGATTTAGTTTTCTTGTGGATGTTTAATATCTAGGAATTATATTCCATAGTTACTAACCGTTATTAATAATGAACTAGTAAAAAAAATGTGTTTTTTAAAATATTGCTTTGTTTTGACTCTTACATGATGAGTCTTTTTGTTTGCTGGTTATATTGACATCTTAACCTCTTTAGGAGTCTTTTACCTAATGAACCTAAGCTTTCAAGTTTTGAATTTTTTGTTTTGAATTAGGTGAGGCCTTTAGGAACATATCTTCCGCATAAAATATAACTACCTAGTAGAAATTAAATGTAGATTACTAGAATGTACACCCAACAAGGGCAAGAATATTATGGTCTAGTTTAGGGGTGGTGAACTATGGGTCACATGTTACCTATTTTTATAAATCAAGTTTCATTAGAACGCAGGTAATAGTCATTTATATGTTGCTATGGCTACTACTGTACAAAAATAAATAAATTTTTAAAAAAAGGCATAGTTGAAGAGCTGTAATAGGAATAGTAAGGCAAAGCCTAAAATATTTGCTATCTGCACTTCAAAGCAAAAGTTTGCAACTGCGGGTCTAGTTCATTACTGTATCCACAGCTTCTGGAGCAATGCCTGGCTAATTTGGGGAATTCCATAAATACTAGTTGAATGAATGAATGAATGAATGACTTGGGTTTTAATGCAGGCTGGCCAGTCTTTACCACTCATTTCAACGTTCACTGTCTCATAGCCTCATGGGCTGGTAAGAGAGGCTGGTTCTTCATGGTGATCCAGAAGTTAAGCAGGATGAGTCAACTGGTAGAGCAAACCACTTCTGTGGTTCCAGGACAGAGGCCAACCCTAATGCAGAGGACTGGTCTGTAGCAACGTAGAAACCAACCCACATTTCTGCAAAGACTATATTGGGGAACTCCAAACACAACTCAGCTGTCTGGTCTCTAAAAACCCAAGTCACTGCTTGTCATTAAAAAAAGAAAAGAAAACGTAGGTTGGCCAATATTTCTTTCCCCTTCTGAAGGTTGGCAGTGATTTTGTGGTTGAAGTGATGAGGAGCCCTAAAAAGAGGGAAACCACAAAACCATGCCCAGTGCTTCTCCCAAACTGTAGTTGCTGCTGCAGCCATAAATACAGGTCTTCTTCCAGAGATTCCCTGGTATTGTCCTGGCATAAAGTAGCCTCCCCAAACATTATTCCGATGAGATATACTATTAAGAAATCAAGCAGTGATAAATCTAATGGGAATTTTTTGCCAGGTAACACTTACCTCAAGACCTAAGCCTATAAAGGAAATTGTAACGAGACAAAACCAAGTGAGTTGGATTTATATTGTTGTTATTTAGCTTATTTTAAGAGGCTAGTGGCAGGTTTGTTTGTCTGTTTGTTTGTGGGGGCAGGGGGGAAGGCAATATCTAGCAGGCTGCTTTAATTTCCTATTGTCTTAATGTCACTGCTATTAAGACCTTCCACCCTAATCAATACCCAGTTCCACCAACTCCCAATTAGCCTCAGTAAAATCCCCAGAGTAGAAAAAAGGACATGGATCATTACTCTGCAGCTTCAGAGGTTCTGTAAGTCAACTCATTTCCTCTAAAGCAGGGTTACTCAATCAGTCCTTTGTGCCTATCCGTGTGCTAGGTGCTCTGGGTATAAAAATATGATATGGCATGACACATTATAATTTTTAAAGAGGTTTTGCCATCTAGGAAATATCAAGAAATAAAGCAATAAAGATAAAAACACTCAATATTCAGTGAAGGGTTCTAACCCAGTTAACCCACTCCAAAGGCATGCATGTTGTCTTCAATCACTATATATATATATTTTTTTTTTAAGGGGTGTTTACTGATGTGATTTTGAATTTTCCTTTTAAGTACTAGAAACATTTAAAAGTGGTCCTGGGTACCCAGCATTTGGAAAAAAAAAAAATCAACTCAAGGTTTCATTTGTTTGGCATCAGTTCACAGTCAACTTCTACTTCCTTTATAAACTTCTATGTGGCCTTTGTGCCACCACTCCTGAGATTACAACTCACTCACAGATAATCACAGGAATTGCTCTTCACCAGACAAGGGCTTATCCTCATTGCCCCTGGCTGGTGCTGCCAGTGAAAGCAACAATAAAAGCTCATCAAAATCATCACAGCTGTGAAAGACCGATTGGCAATTCTGAATGGCTGGAGCTGATGCTTGAGTCAATTCAGTCCCTCTTCTTGTGATGACCTAAAGGGGTAGGCTGGGGGGGGAAGGGAGGGAGGCTCAAGAGGGAGGGGATATGGGGATATATGTATACATATGGCTGATTCACTTTGTTGTACAGCAGAAACTAACACCGTATTGTGAAGCAATTATACTCCAATAAAGATCTATTAAAAAAAATAATAAAGGCACTTCTATTGATACCACTTCTCTTTCTAGCTTTCTGAGATCCCTTGTTACCTTGACAGTACACAACTAGACAAACCCAAACTAGAGCTATCCTCAGGAAAGTCCCCTACCTAAGCAATGGTTTCAATGGAGCACACCCTGGAGAGGTCTTTTGAAGGGCAGGGAGCTATGTGAAGGGCTTTACGTGGTTGTCTTTTCAGAGACCACAGACCAGCTGGAGTCTGGGCCAGACGCTACTTTCACAGCATTAGCAGGTAAACTGCAGTCAGACTAGAATGTTAAAATTTTGAATTACACAGGGTAGTTTCTCTGTAAGATGACATCAAAGTTTTCATGCCATAAAGGTGCATATCTGCTTCTGTCTTCACAACTGTGAGCTTTACAGCCTCTCAGCCAGCTTAGGAGTAGCACTGGGGATTTTGAGAGGGTTGGAGGGAGGAAGGAGATCTTTGCTCTGTGTCTTCAGAGAGACTCAGGAGCTTCTGCTCATGGAAGTAGAGGTTAATAAGTGACTCTAATTGAAAAATGGCCATATACTTGAAACAAGATTCTGCTCTGAAAATTCCTTAAATCTGTTTAAGCGTGAAATAAACGAAACTAAATATTAGCATATACCTCCCTCCCTCTTCTCCACCCCATTCCTTGGCATCAATCCTTGTTCCATAGCAGGTAACAGGAAGACAAAGAGGAGTCTCATATCCCCAAGAGCCCCCAGAGAAAAATGATGGGGGGAAGGGATCAGCAAGGGCCTCTTTGGTATCGTTGCTTGGTAAAGAATGAAATCAGCTGCAAGTCAAGTCGACCCCCGGCCTGCACAGCTGCTGGCATTTGTACCTACGTGGAGGCGGCAGAGGTAGATGAGTGTTTTTCTTAGATGCAGTCATCAACACCAGATGTATTGATACAAGGAGCAGTCAGCTTCATACCACCTGTATGAAGCACATCTTTATGCTGGTACTTTTGGCATCTGGGACCTGGCGGACACTGGAGGGATTGCCCCTCCCAGAGCTAGCTAATTCCTAGAGACAGTAAAACAATCAGCCCAGAACCCACACCTCCAACGCCCTCCTCTATTAGGCTCTTATACCCTATGCCACTATTCCCGGGCCCTAATCACTCCAGGGCCAGGTACCAGACAACTAGAGATAGCCCATATGCTCTGGAGTTGGCTGAAATTATTCAAACTAGCCAATCCTAAGCCTGTTTACTCTGACTCACCCTTTCCCTCCCACCAAAACCACAACAGAAAACTCTTGTCCGGTTTCCCCCTTGTTCCCTCTCCCTCCTAACCAACCCGGGTGCTTCCCCACATGGCTCTGAGTGGCAAGGCATGTCCCCACCCCTTGGGAACCGTCAATAACAAATTATCTTTTCAACAGCAATCATCTCCTGATCTGTGGGCCTCACCGTACCTGAATAATAACAAAACCTACATCTGAAAACACCCAAAGATGAACAGCCGCTAATTACAGGAAACACACACAGCCAATTCACATCATGCTTCAAAATTACGATGTGTCATTAATGTCTACCAGCCCGCACACTTTCCTTTAATAGCACGCTGGACATGGCCCCACCCCCAAATTCTCCTCTGTTCTCTCTACTGCACTGAACTGAAACTACCTGAATTCCACTAACACTTAAATATTCACCTGCTGGGTTGCTTTATTAAATAAGCACTCAGGAGCGGTGTTTGTTGGGGAAGGGGGTAGGTGTGGCACCAAGCTATATGCTGTATGATTAATAAAAAAGAAACTTGCCCTTACATCCATTTTTCTCTCCAGCTTTCCACAGTAACAACATGGCTCAATTTCCCTTGATTAGCACAAGGATTCAGATTCACTTTCCAAAAAGTGCTAATCAGGGGCTTCCCTGGTGGCACACTGGTTGAGAATCCACCTGCTAATGCAGGGGACACGGGTCTGGGCCCTGGTCTGGGAAGATTCCACATGCCGCGGAGCGACTAGGCCCGTGAGCCACAACTACTGAGCCTGCGCGTCTGGAGCCTGTGCTCCGCAGCAAGAGAGGCCGCGATAGTGAGAGGTCCGCACACCGCAATGAGGAGTGGCCCCCGCTTGCCACAACTAGAGAAGGCCCTCGCACAGAAACGAAGACCCAACACAGCCCTAAATAAATAAATTTAAGAATAAAAAAAAAAAAAGTGCTCATCAGCTTCAGCTTAAACAGATCGAAATGCAACACAGAAGGGGCTTCCCAGTTAATGTGGGGTCTGCTGAGGTTTTTTTTTTCCCTTGAGTGCTACATTAGAGATGATTCTAAAAACACAGCTACAAATAGGGGATTTGGAAAGCTACCCGAAGTTCAGAAAATGGTGTCAAGGAATAGACTACGCATCAACATACTTTTCAGACTGAAGAGTTAGCTGATGTAATGACCCCCCTTGGTCCTAATCCAGTGCCGGGAATGGTAGAGTTAGCTGATGTAATGACCCCCCTTGGTCCTTAATCCAGTGCCGGGAATGGTAGAATGAACTTAAAATTTTGAGTCCATTGGACCTGGTTTCAAATACCAGTTGAAAGTTGTGTGACTACGTACACATTCAACTGTGTGACCTCTCTGAGTCTCAGTTTTTATGTTACATGATGGATCTAATATACACCTCATGAGGTTTTTATGAGAGGATTATATTTGTTAAATACTAGGTATTTAATATAGAGATTTTTTTCTAAATGGCAACATTATATGTAAAATTACAACTTTCAAGTGAGCTGGCTTCAGAATAAACTTACTTTGATGTGTCAGCAGCTAAACCCTTTTGGCTATAGTACCAAATGGACCACCTTCTACTGCACTGGATTCAGTTCGCTGGTGAATGCCAGTCACTCGAGTTTCAGTGTTAGTTTCTTTCCACCTCACCGTGAGCTCTAGTAGAAATACCACCCAAGCGACTTGTCAGTCAATTTGATTCCACAAATATTTGGTGGCTACCAATCGTGTCCTCCATATAAGAATGAGTGGAAGCATTCCTACCCTCAAAGACAAAGCAGCTAGGTTGTTGACTTAGCACATTTACTAAGCCAGCACCATGCCAACGGATGTGACGGATTCACCTGCAAATTGGCTGAGCACAAAAAAAAAGTCAAATTCTGAAGGAAAGTTATCCCTTAGAGACAGAAACTAGATATTTATCCAGTCACTGGGCAAGACCCTGTAGATACACCTAGGTCACTACCTTTTGCTGTGTCTTCTCATTCTGTGTTCAAGCTGACCAAGCCAATTATGTTCATCTCACTTCCCAGTTTCAGAAGGTGGGCTTCTTACATGCTCACCTGGATTAAATGGGCAAAATTAACTCAAAGGTTTCAATATTTCTAGTTAGAAACACCATATGATATAGGATAGAGGTTAAAACTCTGACGGTTAAAAAAAAAAGCTTAGGATCTTGAAGTTGCTTCACCAGAGTTTGAATCCCAGTTTTGCAACTTACTAGTTTGTGGCTTTGAGTATGTTAATTAATCTCTGTGCCACCACTACACACTTATAAAATAGGAATGAAATAAATCACTGGAAGCATGCTGCCGAGAACACAAAAAATATAATCTTTGCTTAACTGTTCAACCAAGAAAGCTTCCTTTTCACGAAAAGTGGTCAGCTTTGTCTTACCTTTGTAAGGTGTAAGAAATACTGTTACGCTTATTTTCCAGGGCATACCTTAATTTTCTAAGACATCTATTGGCTAATAATTCTTTAGATAGAGCTACAGGCTCATTCAGAATGATATTTATACAACTCAGAGACGTTTCTTTATCTTGCCTCTACTAAGAAAGACCATGTTACATTCAATCTTCCAGAAATATTGTAAGGACTTACCACCAAGCAAAACATGTTTTCAGGGACATCTCCAATCCCTTTCTTATTCATTTCATTCAGTAATTTCTTTCTCATTGTTCAACTGACTTCTCTTTTTGATTAGATATCCACAATTTGAAGGATAGTGTCAAAAAATTGATAACATAAGACTATTCTACACAAATATAATGCCACTTCTCAGAATACTTATTTTTAAGAGTACTAAAAGCAAAAATTCTGCAGACTTGTGATACCTAGATAAACATATTAAGTTAGTAGAAATACACGTCAAGTCATTTTCATGGAGGTTATCATTTTATGCTGTAATGAACTATCTCAAGATTACAATGATAATAAAAATAGATGATATAATAATAGATTAAATAATACAATTACATTCATATAGATTCATGATCCTTGTAGATGGAGAGAGCGTGAGTCTCAGAGTTTTTAGTTGCTTAACAGCTTGCGAAATAGTTTGAATAAGGTTAGAGTGGGTTGGCCAAAAAGTTCGTCTGGGTTTTTCTGTAACATCTTCCGGAAAAACCCGAACGAACTTTTTGGCCAGCCCAATACAATATTTCTCATTCTGCAAAATCCTAAAGGCCATCACCACATATAGTCACACCACCACATTTATACATTCTAAAGGGCAATATGGGTTAGTTAAGGGTGCTGTAAATGGTCTGAAGAAAACTGAATGCTTGCTGGAACCCAAGGTACCTAGCCCTTCTTTGTTCTCAGGTCTTAGCTAAATGCCCTTGAACTATGGCTTCTAAGGAAGATGGAAGCTGATGTCTCTCTTTCCAGTGGACTCTGTTTGGTTTCCCTATTTCTCTGCTTATCCAAGCTCTGTCTTTCTATCAGGGCCTGCTCAAGTCCCAACTCTTCCTCTTTGCCTTCCTTGACTACCTTGGACCCTGATATCATGCTTTGCTTAAATTCTGGTACCATCTGTTGTCACTTAGCACTTGCTTACCTTCTGTTCCATAAACTACTAAGTAATGCAGGCTGCCTAAGCCCATTCTCTTTCCACTAGTAATGACCCAATCCATCTCCAGAAAAATGTATGCAAAGAATACTTTGCATTCAATGGTCCTGTATTATAGAAGGAATGCACTGTGCCAAAAATATGAAATCATCTTTAGGTCTAACTGCCTAAGAAAGTTCAAGCAATGTCACCGTGCTGCTTGAGAACATACAATGCCCAGACTATTCAATTACTCTGCCAACTCGGAAAAAACCTACAGCTAGACTCTGTCACATAATGTACAATTTTTATATAACAAAATAGTGATTTCTCTTCGAAGACTGTTTGAAATAACTTTCAAAGAATATATGATTTAAAATATGAATGAAAAACACTGTCTCACCAAATTTACTATGAAATTTGGGATGCATCTTTTACACTAACAGGTACTATATGCTGTTCACAAAAAGTATCTTATTTCAGTCTCTTCTGTGCTGACTTACACAGAGTAGAGATTCATTACATAGTTGTTAAGTATACACCAAAAGCCTGAGTTATTTGCCAGTGATAACGTAAAGTGTGAATCATCAAGAGTAGCTGATTTTGCCTTCCACAGGACCTTTGGTACTATCTAAAAACATTTTTGGTTGTCACAACTGGGTGATGGGAGGGTGTTATTGGCATCCATGGGATAGAGGCCAGGGATGCTGCCAAACATCCCACAATGCACAGGGCAGCCCCCATAACAAAAAATTACCCAACCCAATATGTCAATAGGGTCAAGGTTAAGAAACCCTGTCCTTACCTTTGCCTGAGGTTATGGATATTAAACTCTTGAGCTTAAACTCATAGGAGGCCAGGTATTGTTGACCTTACAATTGACACGGTATCCTGAGAGCTTCATAATAATGAAGCGAGTGTGTAACTATCAGTGAGGACCAGAGAGTATAGTGAAGTTTAGAATAAGCTGGGTATACCCAAGGTTTAGGTCTTTCCATTATTCAGTTAATTACAACAGCCCCTCACGTCCACCAATGAAGCTGAAGGTGTGAACAAGTTCAAGGTAACAGGTCCTCCACTATCTCATCCTGTCCCATAAGATCCAAAGATTCTATCTAAGCATTAAACTTCTTTTTATTTTTATACGGATTTTCTTTTTGTTTCACTGCAGGCACTACTACAGAAAACCGATAGCCCTTAGCTTGAAAGAGAACCAGACATCACAGAGGGCAGTTATTTTTTCCTCCTTACCCACAGCTCTCCTTCCTCCAAGCTCCTCCCAGCGCCATGCTGCACACACATCCTGACCTCACGCCCACAACCTCTTCTATTCCCAGACTCCATCAAGTTTCTCAGGAAGATTTAGCTACTTGGTGCTTATTTGCACACCAACCGAAGTAAAGAAATGTCCATCCTCACCATCTTTCTTGAGCTCTGTACACACCAAAAAGCCCTACTTTCTTTTGAAAAGAGGTTGCTTCTCCTAATTAGAGTCAGCTTTGCTAATAAAAATGACGATAAGGCATTACCAGCAATGCTGAAAGAGGCGGCACTTAAGCAGGTCAGTAGAGGTTTTCCTAAACATTTTGATTACAACTTGAGCTGCTCTAAGACACATGTAAAAGTCTTATCATTAAATTTAAATAGCCTGATGATATGCTGAACAAGATGAGAATGGCAAATAAATTGCTGTAATCTGCCACACTGTCACTTACCCGCTCTTGGGCAGCTGTAATTGACTAATAGGGTAATAAGGTGGCAGTTTACAAATCTGAAAGCTATACTCCTTTGCTGGAAATGCCCTTAAGGGGAAAAAAAAAGGCTCCAAGTCAGGAAGACAGAGTGGGTGTGATCAACATCATGGCCCTGGATTCAATATATTTAAAGATGCTTCTCATAGGAAGTCGAAAGAAGTCACTGAGCACTCTTGTATGCAGCAGAAGCACCAAATGCCACAGTGTCTATTTTGCTTTCCACTAATCCAGAGATAGAAAAATATTCAGAAGGGCTTTCCCCTATCCTACGGACCCTGGCTGAAGGCACTGTCCTGAGCAGGAGTGAGGGGCAGGGGAGGCCTTCTTGGCACGAGTTCACTGATGGCAGAGGCTGACCCCTGACAGTGCCTTCTGTTTCCAGTTTAATCATCTCCTGAGCTCTGGACACTCAGTGGAAGATCCCAGTAACCTCAAAACTGCACAGCCCACTACTAAGTGAGGCTCCAGGACATGTCAACAAGGTCTCAAATGTACCCACCTAGGAAAATGCCCAAAGTAAGGGATTTTTTTTTTTTTGGGGCAGAGAAAGTTTTATTGCAGGGCCAAGCAAGGAGTATGGGTAGCTTGTGGTCAAAAAAACATGAACCCAAAGTAAGTGATCTTATAAGGATACTTTTGATGGGAGGATTCTGGCCAGCAAAAGCCAACTTAAGTCTGGTAAGAAAATTACTTCTACTACTACTCCCACTTCTACTACTGCCACTGCTGTTCGGAGAATACGTGTCAACTGGGAGACAAGTAAGGAAAAGAAGTGTTAGGAGATGACATCAGACATCATCTTGTAGGCCAGGGAGAGGATGTGGACACTACTGTGAGTGAGATGGGAAGCCATTAAGGATTGTGAGCAAAGGATGGGAAAGAGCTCACTTATCTTTTAAAAGGTTTCCTCTGGTGGCTGCTGGGTGGAGAAGAACTGGCAGTGGGCCAAAGGTGGTGGAAGGAGCAGGGAGGATAATTAGGTGACTGCTGTGGTCTGAATGTCTGTGTCCCCCCAGAATTTTTGTTGAAATCCTAGTGTTCAATGTGATGGTATTTGGAGGTGGGGTTTTTGAAAGTTGAATAAGATCAAGAGGGCAGAGCCCTCATGAATGAGATGAATGCCTTTGTAAAGAGACCCAAGAGCTCCCTTGCCCCTTCTGCCACGTGAGGACACAGCAAGGAGCCTGTGAGTCAGAAGAGGGCCCTCACCCAACCATGCTGGCACCCTGACCTCCAACTTTCAGCCCCTGGAACTGTGAGAAATAAACGTTTGTTGTTAAGAAGCCACCAAGTATGTGGTATTTTGCTCTGGCAGCCCAAACGCACTAAGAGGCCACTGCAAGGGTCATGTGGGAGGTGACCATAGCTGAGACGTGGAAGGAAGCCGTGGAGATAAGAAGTGGATGGATTCTGGATGTCTCCCAAAGCCACAACAAACAGGATGTTCTGGTGAGTTGGATGTGGTTTAGGAGAGAAAGAAAGGAGTCAAGAACAAGATCAAGGTTTTTGGCCTGAGCAAATTAAGAGACAGTTGACTTGCTTTTTTACTGATGGGAAGACAGCAGAAGTAGCACATTTGGGAGGGTGGACAGGGGCTTGGCTGGAGCCGTGTTATTCCAAAATATAATCTTCTATGTTTATTATTTAGTTATTTATTTGGCTACTATTCTTTTTCAAACTCTTTTCCCATTTAGGTTATTACAGAGTATTGAGCAGAGTTCCCTGTGCTATACAGCAGGTCCTTGTTGGTTATCTATTTTAAAGATAGCAGTACATGTACATGTCAATCCCAATCTATCCCTACCCCCAACCCTTCCTTACTGGTAAGCATGAGTTCGTTCTCTAAGTCTGTGAGTCTGTTTCTGTTGTTGTTGTTGTTATTTGCTGTGCCACACAACTTGTGGGATCTTAGTTCCCCGACTAGGGATCAAACCCGGGCCCATGGCAGTGAAAGTGCCGAGTCTTAACCACTGGGCCACCAGGGAAGTCTCATAATCTTCTATGTTTGAAACTGTGTTCCCTGCTTCATTTCTGGACATTCCTGGAATAGTATCTGACACATTATTGCCACATTTATACACACACACATATGCATATATACATATGTGTAGATATTTATATGTATGTATATGTATTTGTCTGTCTATATTAAAAATGAGCATGGATTGATGGATGGTTGACATACTCTTCTTTCCTCTTTCGTCGAGGGGGTCATTTCTTTCAGAACAAAAATGTCTATGATATACCATCTTTCTTATCTATGTGAACTTTCTGCTAAATAAGTAAGAGCAGAAGTATGATGGAGTAAAAGGAAAAACATTAGCGTTTTCTAATCTTTCGAGAGAGGCCGCACAGAAAAGCCATTTGGACAGAAGCAAAGGTCTCTGAGAACGACCAAAGCCATGTTGTTAATACCGCGGGGTTAGATCCACCTGTTCCATGCCAGGGCCATATGGGACGCTTACAGGGTGAACAGCACGAAGAAACAAAAGGTCTCTGGGATCCTCTGAGGGTTGCTGGGTGCAAATGGAATTCGGGCAGTGAGGCAAGAAGCTTCCAGGCTGACCTCCCTGGGGTACAGCAACATCAGTTCAAGAGACTGGCACTCATGCGGGCCGATCAATCCCCACAGTGCTGCCTAACATCTGAGCCTGTCCCTAATCCCTGGTGCCTTCTGCTCTCACCTCGGCATGGAACTAACCACACTTTGAAGCCATAAAACTCTCGCCACGTTGCTGTACTTCTGGTTCACGTTTGCTGAGAGCAGACAGTGAGCAGTAAACGCCTCTCGGACTCCCTCCCTCCATGGCGGGCGGGCTGGAGTTCTGGATGAGGCTGGCAGGAAGGAGAGCAAAGCAATCGATTGCAGCACAAGGTTACCAATTCTATCTTTTTTTCACAATGCTGTTAAAATTAACAGCATCCAGCCAGAGGGACAAACACAAAGACGACAGCCCTATCTGTACTTACATTCCTAATACTGCCTGCTGCCTTCATTCCCGCCTCCAAGTCCTTTGTAAGTAATACAGGAGAAATATGTTCCTGTCTGGAATGAACGTAAAGTGACTCTGAGTTAGTTATCCTTCCCACCATGACCAGGGCCCTGTTTCAAAGCACAGACCGGACAATGTACGTGTCTCCTCCCCAAGGCTGCCACTTCTGTCCCTTGTCGTTAAAGAGACCTCGGCTGATCCTGACTGGGGCAAATTAAGTGCATTATAAGAAAAACGCTCCAAGGGATGCTGCCTCTTTTATCATGGCGTCCAGTTTAATCCCCGCACTGCATCTGCGGAGGGGAGAGGAACGCCAAGGCAAACGACAGGAAGTGATGGAGAAGGGAGCTAAAAATAAACATGGAAATGTGTAAATATGAACGTTTAACTGAATCTAAACAGGAAGACTGGATCAAGCATCAACCAGTGAATGCAATGTCTAGAAGCTTCGTGGGCTTGCTGTATCAAATTGGCAAAACCTCTGGGTGGGTGAACTAATCCTCTGTTGATGGGAAATCTGAGATGACATGATCAAAATGGTTGTAAACCAAGGAAGGCTGTGAAGTTACAGGGAGCGATTTGTTGTTGGTGTTGGTGTTGTTTTGGCCGCGCAACATGGCATGTGGGATCTTAGTTCCCCAACCAGGGATGGAACTCGTGCCCCCTGCAGTGGAAGCGTGGAGTCTTAACCACTGGACCACCAGGGAAGTCCCACAGGGAGCGATTTGATAACATCCTGGCTGGCTTGGCTCGGCTCTCATAGAGTCCTACATGGAGGTTTATCTGTGATTTGGGAAAAGCACCCCACAATCTCCCTAAATATCAGATGTTGTCTATGGACATAAACCAGTCATGACGACAAGAGTTACACAAAGGCTCCCATGTTTTGGTTAATGCATATTGTAATCACCGCTATCATTACTGAGTGCCTGCCCCCGGCCAGGCATTAGTCTAGGGCGGAAAGAATCAAGCCAATCTGACTGGCATGCTCAATGCAATCAGATTACAAAATGTAGTGGGCCCAGCAGAGTCCACTCACAGCCAGAGCGAACCAGAAGTGGTTTCCAGCCCTCAACAATCAACCAGTAAACAACTTCACGCAAGACTGGAGGGATGTCCTTAAGACCCATTCAGGCCTGAGTGTTATATGAAAATGTCAGTGTCGTTAACTACCTTCCAATAATAAAGCAAATTACAGCAAATAATGAGAACGTTTACCCACCACACTAATAGGGACTGGTATTCCAGAGTCCCCCGGAATAACCGAGGCAACAAGAAATCTCCCGCGTCTGGCTGCTTTGCCTTTCCTTCTTTTCCTGCTGACCCACTTCAAAGGTTTCATGCTGGAAACACTAATCAAGTTCTTGTTTGCTCGAGTCAGTCACGCTCCTTTTGCTTCCTGTCTGGCGCCTCCACTCGCACCCACCCGAAGTAATGCTCATTGCCTCTACACTTACACCTGTAGGGGTTCACACGGACATGCCGAGACACAGCTGTTTACGCTACCCTGGGCTGCCTGTCTTACAGATCCCATGGGTTTCAGCCCGACATTAGATGGGCACTTGGGTAAAGCAGTAAGATTTTAAGGTATGAGGAGGGTCCTGCATTTATATTGTGTCTGGAACATCCACAAGAATTGGTAACATTTGTTGGGCTTTATTCTTCCTTCCATAAGAAAACGCATATTCCAAGGGTTTAAATGGAAAGTCACATTCACACACATATATGCAGGAATGTACGTGCGTGTGAGCGTGCAGAGAGCCACGCCAGTGACAGTCCACATTTTTAAAAATTTGCACCCCCCAAAAAAATCCCAGATCACTTTGTAATGCAAATAACCATCTCATATTTTATGACAGTCTTCTCGTTAGGATATTAACATCTAAGCATCTTTGATGCGTATGATCACATACCTACAACTCTCTCTTTGACACATATTTGATGGTAAAATTCAGATTCAGAGAAGGGGTTAAAAAATGGCTGAAGCGAAAAGAAAAAACAAACAAACAAAAACACCTCGGGATATGGGACAGAGTATACTGGAGCAAAAGGAGAAAGCCATCTGGTTAGCTGGCCTTTTAAAAGGTATCAGGGAATTAGGCTCAAGGCCATTAATCCTACAGTTTTCACTCCTATGCCAACTCTCACCGCTTACATTACCAAGCCGTCATCCAGATTAAAAAAAGGTTTTCCACAAGGATTTCTGCTGCTCCAGGAACCCTCCTCTCTACCCTCCCCGCCTGCTGCTCCTTACACAGCAGCAGAGTGGAATCCAAAAGAAAAGTTTTTATGCCGAGAGAGAAGGATGAAATCTGCACTACTTCTTACCTCCTCTGGTCTCAGCCCACTAGTTCCTGCCCCCGTCACCTTCGAGGACGATGTTCCGTCTCCTCCCTGCTCCAGGAGTGCCCTCACTTGGCAACTCTTCCAGTCCTGCTGGGCTACCACATTATACTTTTTCGACGGGGAAGAGACTGTGTTTCTACGGCACCAAAGCAGCAGCCAGTTAAAAAAAGTTCAGCCGGGACTAGCTGTTCTCTCCACAGTAGACAAAACTAGCGGCATGTGGCTTTTTCGCCTGTCACTTACAGCCTGTCAAAACCCCCCAACAGAGAAACGAGAAGATTAAACCGTATCCAGCAGGGCACAGGGCACACGTATCACCCACCCGAGTGGAGCTGATTTCCAAAGTAGCTGGTCACCACGTAATAGGGTGTGGTGATCTTACGTGCTACATCCATCACATTCCAAGAGTGTCACCTCGGCCAGTCGCCTGGTATTTTTAAGCCTCAAGTTCGCTACTCTTTGAATGTAAGAAGCTACCTCCTAGGGTGGCTGTAAGAATAATATTGAGCGTGGGGCTTGGCACAAAGGAAATGGTCTCTGAGTGGCTACTGCTGTTGATATACCCATTTTATAGGTGAAAAGTAAAGTCATTTTACCCAGGAAGCCAAGCCAAGAATGGGCTCCCGAATTTGTCTCGACTCCAAAGCACAACACCCTATTGTCTCCCCACGAAGCCATATCGTGAGGAGAAAGACCAAGAGTGGAGGTATCTAGGTTTTACAACCAAAGTTTCAGATGAGCCAAGTACATGCAAGCGTACTTCCATGATTCCATTCTGGAGTCTCTCCTCTGATTTCCTTCTCAGAAGCAATGTGTGGGGAGCCAGTTCTCTGGAGGAAGTGCCTCCCTAGGGGATGCCAGGCACACTGTCCCAGACAAAGCCATCTTGAGGATGTTCTCAACGTCTGCTCTATTTTCTAGCTGCAGTCTTGCAAATTTGTTGGACAGAAGGGGTTAGGGACTTTAAAGCCACGGAAATGCTGAATTCAATAGAGGTGGCTCGGAAATGCAGTCTGTTTAGCAGAATCTTAGTGTCCTCACATTCGGAGGTGTGATTTTAATCACATCTTTTTTGATTCTGCTATTGTTAAGTTATGCCTCTATGTCAAGTCGAATTCGAATTCCCTCCCTCTCTGCCAGCTTTGTGGGTTTCGTAAAACGTGTGAACGGCTGAAGGCCGCATGAAACTTTTTAAGTTAGAACATTCAACATCCTGAAAAAAATGTTACAGGCCTTTCCAGACAGAGCTGGATTGAAGGGAGGAAAAAGAAAAAAGAAAAAAAAAACCCAGGCAAATGTAAGCACGAATTCCAATTCTGTTTGTTATCTTGCAACAATTTATTTATGGTAGATGGTTTCCACATTAGCTACTAAACTCAGTCTGTAGAAGTAAAATAAAAATGAATGAATACTGCTCTCCCAAGCTCAGAAAATGATACCAATCAGGTCGGTAAATAGTCAGGAAACTACAGTGTTGCCAATTCCTGATTTGTTTTGATTCAAGAAACTGGCCCCCAAATGCTTTCTTTTCCTACCCTCCAAATCTGTAGGTGGAGAAAAATGAAGTGATTGATAAATAAAGCTTTTACTATTGTTTAAAAAAAAACCACACAATTTGAATAAAAGGCCATTTACTCTCCTATTTTTTTGGACTACATTTACTCCATACTGATAAGCACACGTTTACACTGGAGAGAAGATGGTCTTCAGAATAAGCACTTACTGGGATGAAATTTACATTCTCTGTCTAAACACACAACACACCCCCCATACACACACTTATTTTAAACTGACAGTGAGATACGTTGTGCTCACATCTGCAAACACTAAAAAGCGAGTTTTTGAAAGAACACTTTTGCATCTGTAGAAGCTGGCAGAAATAGAATTTTCTAATGCTAGCTTTAAGATTTGGGGAAACATAATAGAAAATTGACCTATTTTAATAATAAAGCATTCATAGCATATCTTCCAGTATTTAAGAGTCAGCTCAGTCTCAGCCTATCACTGGAAAGGAGTGCGATCTGGGTGCATAAATAATTAGGCAATCTCAAAACGAGTCTGCAGCTGCTCTAAGACGAGCTCGCTGACGTGTTCACAGGGCATCAGTTTCTCGTAAAAGTTGCTTTCGAAAGGATCAGCTGGGGTTCCTACTGGGTTAAAACACAAGTGTTCTGAGGCAGCGTGTGTTCAATAGCTACATAAATCAATTAATCCAATCTAGAAGGATGGGGGAGACCAAAGATGATGTCTCAGAGGTAACACAGGCCCGTGTTTTGAAGAAGCAGCGAGATACATGCAACCAGCATAAAATCAAAGCTTATCAGCTGTCGGGATTTTGTAGTTGATGCCTCCTTTTGGGGTTAGAGAATCGGAAAAGCATATGTGTGAGGGGAGTGGTCCCCTCTACGTGGCAATTTGAGCATAGAACACTCTATGTCAAAATATCTTACCTTGTGCTCTGGGTGCACTCCCTAAGACACAGTCTAAATTCAAACTGGAGTTACAAGAAGAAGAAAGCCCTTAAATGCACTGGTGAAGTTCAGGTCAATCACAGCAAAATGGACCAAGTTTCCCGCTCCATGACAGGTGTTGGCGTAGGAGACAGATGCACCACGACTCCAGGAAGGTCCTCGCCTTCACGGGGCTCAAGTCTTATCAGGATAAGCCAACACATAACCCATTCATTTCTACACAATGTGGCGGGCGCTTTGAGAGACGTGTTCTATAGGAGCATGAGGGGGAGGAAGTCCCACCTGGAGATGAAGAAAGATGGCCAGAGATGACACCTGAGTTAGGCGCTGGTTTTGAAGCACCCAGCTAGGCAGAACAATGTTTGCTAAGGCAACATCAGCACCGTGATTCTCAAAAGGCACAGGATTCGATAACCGGTGTAGACTTTTCACACATAAAAAGCGTATGAGGAAGCTCTTTGTTTTTAAAAGCAAGTTCAAAACAATTGCATTGTATTGTTATTGTGTGGCAGAGAATACCTGGGCATGGTTGTTTACTGAGTTCATTCCAATTCAAGACACAGAATGGCTGGGATAAGGGCTGAGCGCTGTGGCTGATGCCATGAAATTCATTGTTGTAGGCTGGTCTTCCCCGCAAGTCTAATTCTGGGGTAGGAATCTAATCTACCCTGCAATCACTCCCATTACTGACAAACAGGGAAAACCACCATATACTGCTGACTTGCAGCGGCCAAGGTGAATGACCTCAACAGCAGACGCCTAGGTTAGCTGGAGAGCCAACCTCCATGACACGGTCTGCTGTTTCCAAGCCCCCTGCTCTCACAATCCCTGTGTGATTCCTCTCCACAACAGATTTGATGGCTCCTAGACCGAGGGGTTAGGAAAAGCAGAAGAAAAGTAAACGTTTATATTAGTATGAACTAGTAGTTATTATTTATTGGTAGTTACTTGTCCTCAAGTCATTGTTGCTTTAGGAAGTAGGTAATACCTTCCCCAGATTTACTGATGAGGTCCAGAGGTTAAATAACACATTCAGGACATACAGCCAATGAGCAGAATATCCATGGTTCCAGCACAAGTCTGTCTGACCCCAAAGCCTCCTATGCCATTGGCAGCATCCTCTGATTCCTACCGAGGCAGACGCTGTGTAAACTCTGCAACGACTCAGTCCTGTGTGGAAGCCCAGAGGACCCAGTAAGAAGTCCCAGTGAAGCCGGAATTCTGATCTGCAATAAATGAGATCTAGCAGGGTTGGGTCCAGCATTCTCCAGGGCACTGCTTAGCAAGACCAGAGCGTTGATTTTTAGAGTACCTGGCCATGTGCTGTTATGATAACTTAGCTCCCCAGCAAAGGAGATGGCAAAACATATCGAGAAAACACTACAATAGCCTGCTACAGCCTCCAGTCACCCTACGCAAAGAGGAGGGGGGAGACCCCGTGTGTGAAACAATGCATTTTGCATCTTCTCCCACTCATGTTTTCCTTTCTCCTCTATTATGGTCAAGAAGCCTCTCAGCTTCTTGATTTAGCACACAAATCTTTAAATAGAGTCCTTGTTATTGCCAGACAGGGAGAGGGACCTTACAGATACACTCTACAATCTGGGTGCAAGGGATCTCTTTCTTTAACCCCTTAGGTGTTCCTTGATTTTTCCATCAAATCTCTAAACGTATAAAGGAAAGTCCATTTTTTAACTCTACAAACAAGAGAGATGGATCCAGGATCAGTGTACATCACTACTGAGATACACAATCTTCACTGTCACAAATCATTCGTTCATTCCATCCATATTTATTTAAGCTCTTAATATGAACATGACACTGTGTTTGTCTAGAAACCACGCCCTGCACAAAGAAAGCATCAAACCATGTATCTTGCCTTCCGATATTCACCTATTTGGGGAGTGTTTTATTATGTTCAGGTATATTTGAAGGCTCAAACTAAAGGGAAGAAGCAGTAGGAAGTTGTAAAGGCAAAAACTCCAGTATTCCTGAAGAGATTAAGGAAGGGACCAGGGGAAGCGAGAGGGTGTTAATTTAGCTCCAAGGATTCCCCAGATACGCTCCCTTGATGAGCCCAAACTCCCTGATGAGTGACGGGACGAAAGCAAATACTCTCATTTTTCACTTTAAAAACTGTGTTTATTATGAATATATTAGAGCATTTTAGAAATTTCCCAGATCACCCCCGAGTTAGAATTGACTCTCAGAAAACATGGAAACAAAGATTTATCACAGATTCAACTAAACATGAATCAAAATGGCATTCTTGAAAGGAGTCATACAGTGTAAAAAGTTATTTTCAATCTCCAACGACCTGTACTGAAACTCTCTTCTCCTCCTTGTTGGACACTTGCTTGCACAGAGAAGTCAGTCTTAACACACTTGACATAAGACACTCTTTGTCGAAATACCAAATTCAATGGCACCTCTAATCGATAATCTAAAGACAGGCTCAATCCCAACATGTAAGTATTCCTGGGTTTGGAAAGGCATGAGAAGGAACTAAAAATAATAAAGGAGACTCTCACCTCAAAAAAAGTCAAACTGTAAGAGTTGTTCTAATCACAGAAGTTGTAAACAAATTCTTAAATAATGCCCTTCTCTTGAACTGCATTTGTATCATTCAAAGGGCATTTAAAATACTTCCTAGGGACATGGGTTACTCGAGGGACAGTAATTGACCTGAGGTTCTTAGAATTTGTTTTTTTAACTAACTATGACACAAAGAAAGCTGATTTATCTTGTTCATATCTCTTCAGGAACTTCTGGTTCTAAGAAAGCCAGTTGCATCAGCTTTAAGCCAACAGTATAACTAAACAAGCCTGCAAAGACAGGCTCTTACAGAGATCTGGAAACGTGAGAACAGCTTCTCAAAATATGAGACTGTCCTATTTCCAGGACTGCAATTATCTGGAATCAGAGTTCTTATTCTAAAAAAGAAAGGGAGGCAAAAAAGCAGTTCCTGTAACAAACCTGGTGTGTCTAGGCCCTTTTTCGCTAATTTAGTTTTATTTTTAGTCATGCAAGCTTAGTTTAGCAAAGAGTGAAGGTAAAAGCAGGCAGCTATGATGCATTTTAAAGAAAAATGGATGAGTGTAAAGAAATCTACCATTTACTCGGTTGTATGTAACTTTGCAGAAGTCGCTTAACCTCTTTGAATCTTAGTGTCTTTGTATGCAAAATGGGTAGATCTGTGAAGATTGGCATGGATATATTCTTTAAAATATCACAGCGCCTGGTACATTCTAGGTATATGAGAAAGTGGCTTGAATAGAATTAAATCAGCACTCGACACTGCTGGCACTTCTCATGTTCCTTCTCTATAGCTGATGTGATTCCCAAAAGACAGGCATCATCCCCTCCAACCCACCAGCTGGTTTCAAGGATGTCCTTTGGGACAAAGTTCTGGGATCAAGAAGTTCAAGGGAGCACTTCCGCCTGGAGGAAATGGGGGGAAAAAAGAGGCAGAGGAGAGGGGCCTAGGAGAAATGGGGAATAGAAGAGGAAGAAGGAGGGAGGGAGGGAGAAAGAGGAAACGTGCAAAAATGAATGATCTCATGGTCAATTTCCACTCACTTTAAATAAGTGAAATGCACTCAGTTCCTCTAGGTAGTGGTTATAAGGGGTTCACTTTGTGAAAACTAGTCAGGTTGAATATTTATGATTTGTGGACTTTTTTGGTATGCATATTATGCTTCATTAAAAATGCTCACTTTAAATGTCTTTCAAAAAGAACTATAAGAACATGCTATCTCCTAGCTCTGGGCAAAGGAGAAATTAAATAAAAAGGCCCATAAATATAGCACTTGATCAAAGTGCACTTGTAAGTACTCTGGCGAACAGAAGCCAGAATTCAAGTGCGGAAAAAGACCTAGATGCTAATCCAGCTCTGCTGGGTGACCTCAGGCAAATTAGCATTTCTGAGCCTCTGTCTTCTCTTCTGTACAATGGAGCTAACAATGAGTTCCTTAAAAAGGCCCGTAGGTATGAATTGGTAGACATTTCCTTCCCTATTCCTACTCCACTCCAAAAAATCCTCCAGGCCAGAGTCCAAACCAAGTCTTGTCATCTTAAGATGGTGCCTGACATATGGTGGACCGCTTAATAAATCACTGATGAAAAGGTGACTGATAACCAGTCGCTTATCTTCTAGGGACCTGTAGTCTAGAACAAAGTAGCAAGAAGAAGAAAACCATGAAAACAAGCCATTTCTAAGGCCCTCTACCAGCTGGTGGCTCCCATCTTCTCCAAATCACAATCTTTCCAAATAGGCTGGAGTCCTCACATTGCTCTGAAAAGGCTACACTCTGTGCTCGCTACCTTTGCTTTTATAAAACCATCTCTCCCTGCAGGGATGGCTTCCCCTTCGCCATTCTTTATTATCTCTGATGCTGCTGACTCTCTTCCTAATTCTCTCAGCAGTTATTATTATCTGACCCTTCCCCACCATTCAGTGTCTTACCTTTCAATTTAACTTTGCATATTTGTTTTCTTCACAGCAGGTAGCATGTGGTAAGAGCTCAACAAAGATTAAATTCTGATTGACTTAATTCTTGGACTTGATTTAATTTTGAAACATAGGTTCAGAACCCATCTAAACAGTGGTTTATACTAAATCCCTGCTCAGTCTCATGTCAGAGGAGTATATAAACCAGGAATGGCAAAACAAATGACAAGACTGATGCCTGTGACGGACATAAGGAACAGACTTCTTTCCCACTGAATTCAAAAGTCCTCAGAATCCTTCTCAACACAGCGTTCAGTAAGCCACTACCAATTAACATGAGTTGCCATCCGTCGAAATCCATTAGTCACCCCCAGGGATAAATATCCTCCCAAACGACAGCTCTCCAAGATCTTATAACCTCAAAGCACATTTCCAAAATCTGTTCTATCACATGCACTACTTCCTATGTAATTCTTTAGAGCCCAGAACATTCATATTTTATGTGTTAAGCGTTATACATTTTATACATAAAAACTGGTATACCTCAAAACCAAAAAAAAAAGAAAAGGCAAAAAAACACACGAGCATCTGAAAAATTAATGAATGGTAAATATTTTACTGGGAAAACACTTGTCTCCTTGGGAAAGAACAGTGTACATATGTTTTATATCTATTTTAAGGAGAATGATGGTGATGTTAGGTGTCAGATCTATTAGATCAGAAGGCAAAGGTCATGTCACACAGGTCTTACCCGAACCCACAAACCATCCTATATTATCTGGCTAAAACAGAACTATTATTATCCAAAATTTGGAGAGTTCCAAGTGCAGGAAACAGAGAAAGAAAGACTGCTTGTTTTAGCACATCTCCTTCATACCTCAGTATGATGACAACCCAGACCATGCCTGACCCTGCACATTCCCCCAGAACAGCCCTGAATTCTCTGTCAAAGGACAGAGCATTCCTCATGGAATTCTTTCTTGACATCCTCCACCCCGCACACTCACTCTCAAACAATTCTCAGATCAAACAAGGCGGCCTCAGTGAAGCAAATGCTTTCCCATAGGCAAGTCTACCAATATCCAGATTCTTGCCCCAACACAAGCAGGTAACAGTGAACCGTCGGCATTTTAACAGCTAAAACAATCAGTCCATGTAAGGGTTTAGCAATTTTCACCGTCAACAAATTTTTCAAGCTTTCGAACACCATAAAATGCTTGCTCTAGGTACCTGCATTAGAGTCGTGTGCAAATAGTTGGGGAACAATCCACAAAACCTCCGTCTGTTTCAGGATGGTGCCCATATCTGATAATAAGAGTGTTTCCTGCCCATCCTCTGACTTTTGTTGTTACTGGGAACACCATTACCTTAAAATAACATTCTGTAATCGCTTACTGCTGAGCACACTGGCACTGTCAGTAGTGACACTTAAAAATGAAAAGCTCTATTAATTATTAATAATGGAAAATGAGATACTCTGAATGAGAAATATTCTCTCGCTTTGCTGTTTTCAGTAGCCACTCATTCTGCCATATTACATATGAATTAATAAAATGTGCTGTGAAGTTTACCGTCGTACCACACTTCATTTGGTAAAAATCCATCCTAGGTCTTCTTGATGAGATTCACATTTTAAAAACACATAAACTGGGAAGTATTTCTCCACTATTAGGAAGCTCTCACACTTTTTAAAGCAAACTGTAAAGCTTGCTGATCAACCTGTAAGTTCTGGTATTCATAAGCCTATAAAATACACCAGTTGCCTGTGGGTTTTTTACATTTGAACAGTAAGACAGCATTAGCTAGAAAACATTTTGGAAGAAGGTATATACCTACTTCCTCATCATCTGTAACATCAAGGGACAATCTTACCATCATGGATTACATTTCTTTTTCTGAAATATGGTCTAAACTTTAAAGAAATTACTTTTTGGTTAATATTAGCCAAACAATGTTTCCACTGATTTAGGCAGCGTTTATATGGTATCCACTAAATACTGTGCACCGAAAAGTCTCTTTAAGCAAATAAATGTTATCAATAATATGGAATTAAGGGGAATGATGTTTGTTCTTTTAAGAGAACTGCTTTCCAAAACTAAAAAAAAAAAAAAAAATGATATTTAAAGCCACTGAACGTCTCTTACAAATCAGTTTCTTAAAAAATTCATTATATAGGGCTTCCCTGGTGGCGCAGTGGTTGAGTCCGCCTGCCGATGCAAGGGACGCGGGTTCGTGCCCCGGTCCGGGAAGATC
>NW_020172779.1:3414144-3491519 GCF_003031525.2 Neophocaena asiaeorientalis asiaeorientalis
AAAAAAAAAAAAAAAAATTCATTATACAATAGGGTCAGACAAGAATAATAACTTAGAATTAGTTAGGCAAAGGAAACTGTGGCCTAAAGAGCTATTTACTGCCCAAATTCACAAATAGCTTAGTTGGTGACAGCAAGGGGTGCAGGCAATGCCCAGACTTCCTGGGTCCATATCTGGCCCTGCTTTTCAAGGAACTCTTGCTCAGCCTAAATTTGGTTGTTTGGTGAACTTGAAATAAATATAAAACCAAGTGGGAACAAAAGCCAAAAAGCCTTTCTCAGGACCTATTCATCACTCCTCCAGTTCACTAAATGAAACTAGTACAGCGCCTGCTGCTCCACAGGCAGGATCAAATACATTTACGTTTATGATTTCTTAAAGACGTCGGTTCACCTTTTATTGCCTACTACCTGATCTCCTTAAATTCCAGTGTTCTCATCAGTAAATGATTGATACCATTGTAAGGATACTCTGCTAGAAGCCATTGTTGCTGTTGCTTTTTGTAAATGCAAAGGATAGTTTTATATTTCTAATGGCATCTGAATGGCCTGATTTGGCATTTCTTAATGGCCTACTCGGTGTAGGATAGGTCATGCTAACACGTTTTGTTCATTCCTAGTCACGACAGCAGGTTTATCTACAGCAGCCGCTGTAATTCATACCAAATGAGTTGGGTAAGGAAACTTCATAAAAGCCAAAACACATTTTTAATAAAAGCCTGCCCGGCTCTCAAATCAAACAGGTCTCCATCTAGATCTAACAACATAAAGCGTAGCCACGGATGCGGCACAGGTCTTAGAAAGGAAGCCGCCATCCTTTTGTTTCAGGCTGGTGAACCCAGAGGTACCAGTCAGCACTTCCGTTCTTTTGATCTGCTGGTAAAGGCCCTTTCACAGCCCCTCAGGGGCCCCTCCAAAGACAACAGAGTAATAACGGAGTTGTGAAAAGTAACAGAAATGTATTTAAACCTTGGTATTTTACTATCCTTTAAAGACTCTATAGTTCTACTCCAAATGTTTGGGAAAGAGGTATCTTATAACACCTTTATGGGAAGGGGTGGATTTCTCATTGAACGGGACCCACCAAAGGCCAAGTGGCAGAGCTGACTTTGATTTAAAGGTCTTTGAAATGCTCATCTCTTTTGCTCTCTGTCCCTTACACTATTCAAGTTAAACAGGGGGGGGAAAAAAAAAGGAGGGGCAGATTTAACAAAGCCCTGTTGTGCTGGCCAGGGAGATCTCCAATAAATTCCTGTTGACCAGGTGACCCAGGAAAGATGCTTCTCACAGGCTCCAGAAGAAAGGGAAGGACAGGTTTCTTCTGCCTGTAACCATAGCTCTCAGAAAATGTACTCACTCGGTCCACAGATACTTACTGAGCTATTTCTCAGATGCCAGGCACAGTTTTGGACCTAAGGGATACAACTCTCTGTCCCTTACACTATTCAAGTTAAACAGCGGGGGGGAAAAAAAGGAGGGGCAGATTTAACAAAGCCCTGTTGTGCTGGCCAGGGAGATCTCCAATAAATTCCTGTTGACCAGGTGACCCAGGAAAGATGCTTCTCACAGGCTCCAGAAGAAAGGGAAGGACAGGTTTCTTCTGCCTGTAACCATAGCTCTCAGAAAATGTACTCACTCGGTCCACAGATACTTACTGAGCTATTTCTCAGATGCCAGGCACAGTTTTGGACCTAAGGGATACAGTTTTGGACCTAACAATGCAGGGGATGCAGTTACAGGATGAGGTCCAAGAAGCTCACATTCTACTGGGGACAGCAATTCAGGGAAGACTTACTAAAGCAAATTGAACATATCAAGGTCAGTTTATGATTAGGAGAGACAGCAATGCTTACAGTCTAGCTAATATTTTATCATTAAAATCACAGATTATCATGAGAAGCTTTTAGGAAAAATCAAAATGGAATTAATAATTTTCAAGAGCGGGCCCCTGACGTGGGAGGGAAGAATGAGCTTGGAGTATTTCAGGAAGAGGGACCCGTGCGGCTAGAAAATCTCGAAGGCGGTGCAGGAAGAGTGGAGATGAGGTGGGGAAGGCAGGCTGAGGTCAGGTCTCTGAGGGCCTTGTTGACACAGTAACGTGCCTAGATTTAATTCCAAGTGCGAAGGGAAAACTTTGGAGATTTTATGCAAGGTAACCACATGATAAGGTAAGACGGGGGTTCTCCCCTAACCATCTGTGTGTCCCTAGCACATCCCCTTACTCCTCTGCCCTCCGTTTCTTTATGGTCAAGACAAGAGTAGTTGGAGAAAACTATCAGAAGTCCCTTTGCTTGTTCATTCTGTGACCATTAAGCTTTTAAGAACTGAATCACTAGCCAAGTCCTGAAGTTTACTGCAGAGAGAAATTCCAACCACTTAATATGCCATACATTGAAAATGTCTCATATCGGGATGCTAAATGCAAAATTTAACTACATTGGATAATGTTGACTATAAAACAAGTTAGTGATAATGACTGAAAAGCAGCATTAAAATGAATAATCACTGTCAATGTCATGAGCGATAAGGAAAGACTGAGGACAGTCACTGATTGGCGGAGACTAAAAATACATTAAGACTAAAGACAGTGTGGGATCTGGGATTGGATCCAGGAGCAAAGAGAGAAGGAGGGGGAGGGGACTGGAGCTGATGGAAGGACTTCCCTGGTGGTCCAGTGGTAAAGAATCCACCTTCCAATGCAGGGGATGCAGGTTCGACCCCTGGTTGGGGAACTAAGATACCACATGCCCCAGGGCAGCTAAGCCTGTGTGGTCACAACTACTGAGCTCACACGCCTCAACGACAGAGCCCGCGTGACGCAAACTACAGAGTCCACACGCTCTGGAGCCCGGGCACCACAACTAGAGAGAAGCCCAAGTGCTGCAAGGAGGAGCCCGCATGCCTCAAGGAAGATCCTGCACGCTGCAGCTAAGACCCGATGCAGCCAAAAAAAGGAAAACAAAACAAAACAACAACAACAAAACTGATGGAATCCAAATAGTCTGTAGCTTAATTAATAGTATTGTACCAATGCTAATTTCTTTGAATAATTACACTACGGTTATATAATACGTTAACTTTAGGGAATGCTGGGTGAAGGATACGCTATTTTTGGAACTGTTCTCTAAGTATAAAATTATTTCAAAATAAAAAGTTAAAAAAGGAAAGGCTGATTTGCAGTCCTATACTTGATGGTGACTTACGTCTCAAAAACTTATTTTTATTTCTTATGTTTATAACTTGAGTCTGTTAATCATTTAGAAAGAAAAAAAATATCACAGTTGTATGCTCCATTCATGTGCCATCATTCGTACATTGTCACCATTTCTGAGATCATTTCCCTTTCCTGGAAAGTCCTCCTAGAGAAAGTTAAAAAATGGATTTATTTACGACCTAATATGGGTTTCCCATGATAAGCATAATGTGCATGCCGTTTCCTCTAAGGAGGGTGTCTCCACAGTGGATTAAGTGCCTTGCCAGGCTCATATCATTTTCACGAGCCCCAGAAAGACCTCACAAGTCAAGTCTTGGGAGGTCAAGATGAACTGCTGATGAAGACAAAATCACTCCCAGGAGAAAGAAATATCAGAACGAGAGTGTATTCCACTAGTTGGCCACCTCCTCCTGTGACCCATTTGTCTACTAACAGGCTCTCTTTCCTCTCCAGAACTCCAGGGAAGACGGTCCACCTGGTGTGGGATCTGACCCCAGCTTCCAAAGACAACACACTCACTCTGAGAGCCTGAGACGGCGATAAACACATCCACTTCTGCTTTCTTGCTACTTGGAACTACAGCCCGGCAATAGATACGTTGAATGATTGTGCCAGCAAGGGAGAAAAATCAGGAAATACAGAGAAGGAGGAAGAGGAATTGGTGGAGGTCAAAAAAAGGAAATAAAATGAACGGAGAACCAACTATGTGAGAGCCCAGCCAGTCTCTGCTTCACGTATGTTACACAGTTCGACTACCACAACCTTGTCAAGTGCCATTATCCTCATTTTATTGATGAGATGTCCGGGGCTTAGAAGAGTCTAGCTACATGACCAAGTGTTTTGACTCTCCGTTGAGAACTCTTTCTGCAGGATCACGGCAAGATTCACAACACCCTGGACTTGTGAAACAATATAGTCCACGAGTGCTCTGGTGTGTGTTTGAGAAATAGCTTTGCTGTCAGGCGCACGTAATGCAACCACAACAGCCTCGTGAGGCTTACCGAAATCTGTGACAAGTCAGGCTACAGGGATGGAAGGTACTGGAAGGGACCAGGGAAGAGCTAGGACTCTGGAGTTCAACTGCCCAAGGCTGATTTCTGACTCCAAGACTCACTGGCTGAGTGACTGCGGCAGTCACTTGTCCTCTCTAAACGTCACCTTCCTTATTTCTACAATGGGCGTCACAGTAGTGCTTGTCTCTGGTTGCAAGAGGGTGCTCAGGCCACTGCGTAGCACACAGTAAGTTCTTTATAATTATTAAGTCCTTTCATGATTAAATTTCCCCCGTTGTGTAATCAAACCAACAGCAGGAAAAGATCAGAGAATACATAAGCCTTAAATAAGACATAGACACGGGCCAAGCCTTCGTATTCCCTGGTGTACGGTGGGGCAGTCAGGAAGCATCCTGACCACTGACCATCAAAGAAAGCAGAGACTCTGACCCATGATCATCCACCCACAATAACATGAGAGATGAAACTTAGTCTGGGTGGCCTGTTCAGACTCCCCATTCAAGGAGTAATTGAGTCTAAAGACCACAAATGAAGCCCTTATGAGGACAAAAGTCTACAACTCTCTCCAAAGAGGGAAGAGCTAAATCGGACTCCATGTTCGATCTGTTTCTTTGACTTCAACCTTCACTTTTCTTTGCTTCTGTTATAATCATTCATAATGGCCTGCCTCAGGGTACCCTGCTCCTCCGCCTGAATGTTAAACTAAATGTCTCTGTTCAGCTCACAGGGAGACAACCTGACCCCACCCACCTACGGAAGGCTGCAAGAAAGAAGAAATTAACACATCCCCTCCCCGAAGCTGGTCATTCCAGGGGATATTTGCAAAACTTACAGCCTTTTTACTTTACTACCTCATCTCCTCCCCCTAGAACTAGTCCGCCATCTTCTCCGTCTGCCGGCTTTCCGAATAAAGTCGTATTCCTTGCCTCAACACCTCGTCTCCAATTCATTGGCCTGTCCTGCTGCGAGCAGAGTGAGCCTGGACTTGGTAACACAACTACCATCAACAGAAAGCAGTAAACACTCAACAGCCCTAAGCCAATCAAGAGACAAGAGCAAATAAAGAACCTTCTTAGAAAACTGGCCTTGGGGAGAATGCAAATGGTGGGTCCAAATTTTACATTTCTCATATACTTTTGGGGGGAGCTTGTACACAGCACTCTCTTTAACATCTCTTTCTTCTTCAGAACTCAGTAAAGAGTACCAGGATCTAGTCAGGTTCCAGGATACCCAGCGTCCCTCAGATTGAATCCAAGTAGGACCCTGCAGAGCCTTCCTGGGTACAAGCCCCACTGTGTCCCGTGCTTCTAGTTTGGCCTTCCCTGGAGTTCCAAAGAACAGACTAAAGCAGTTATTGATTAGAACAACAGTCACAGGCCTCCTGGTTCTTCCTGAAGGGATATAGATAACAATCTGACGCGTATCTTTGAGTTGTTCTATAGAAACTAAGACCCCCAGCTGGTGGAGGATAGTGACCACATACTGACCACAAGCAGGTAGACCCCAGACCCGCTGCAATCAGAAGGCTGATGACTGAAATTCCAGAAACATCACCCTGTTACCTCACTACCAACCAATCAGAAAAATCCCGGGGCTGATGGTGCACCCTGTGACCCTCACCCCTAATGTACAACATGGCCACCAGAAAGTATATAATAGTGTCCCAAGTCAAGTCCGATCTTAAGAAAAATTCCTTCCCAGAATTTATATAAAGACCAAAGCTGGTATTTCTATTGCTAATAACCTAGTGAAAACTATGAGATAAGTTCCGGATAATTACAGCCACAGCAAAAGAACTAAGAGAGAGAAGAATAAGTGTGGGTGGTAGAGTCCAAGCTGGTAAACTCAGCATTTGTTAGAAGATGTCAGGTCATCCAAGGGACCCCCTGCCCACATAAGGGTCCTGGCCTCCCTTGCTTGCTTGCCCCCTCACCAGGAGTTAACACCAAACCAGAGGGAATACCTCGGTAACTACAGCTCGGCCTCACTTCCAGTCCCAGGGGCCTCAGCACATGATGGACATTCAGGATCTCTCTCCCAGATGTTTCCACCATGCAGGGACTCTGGGCAAAATCTCTGCTTCTTAAACCACATGGAGGATCCTTTTGGCTGTTGCCATGAGTTGAGTATAAAATACATACTGGAGACCCTTCACCCAACACAGCCCCTTTTCTGAAGGACACCAGAGAGACCCCTACATAATCTGGCCCTAAACTGGTTCCCAGCCAATTGATATATCAAAGCCAACAGTATAGCAAATCACTATTTGAGATAAGGCCTGAAATATTCCGTTTTGGCTGAATGGAAAACCTAAAGCAGAGATGCTGTGGGCTGTGTCAAAGCCAGTTTTATAGCCAGAAACCACTGTCTTCCATGGATTTCTTTGACAGAAACAGCTTTTTTTGGCATTTTACCTTTTTCACCGAAAAGATGTTATTCTGGAGGGACTGAATGATACTACGTCTTGACACAGGAAAGTTATTTATACATAAATTACAGTAACTTTACCCATGTTAACGAGGCTGTCATCCTCTTGTGTGATTTACGGCAATCTTGTAATAGAAAAGCTTCATTTCCTTGACACTTGGGTGGTAATGGGACCGATAATTCCATGCTGCAAATGTTTTCTCCTCTCTTCAACTGGAGGTGTGTTTAAATCTAGAGTGCAGTTTTAGGTCAGAGTAATTCTGATACCAGTCTCCAGGGCCTGGAGCGTCAGCACACGTGCACGTACACATACATACATACATACACACACACACACACACACACACACACACACACACACACACACACAGAGGTACATCCATTACCCAGGAAACCCAGCTAGGCCTCTTCTTTCTTTTTCTTTGAGAGATTTATAATTCTCAGGATAGAGGCCTGCAACTTAGCTTTTGGAATGACGATACATACATAGTTAAAATGGCATGACAAGGTAGAGAGAAGTCTAAAATGACAGAACGGAAACTGGAAACGTCACTTTTAACAAAAATTCAGATTTCTAACTCTTATTAACAATATTGTTTAAGAGAAAACTATTTCAGAGCATAATGGCTAAGAGGGAATACAAATAATTAATACAAGAACATCTATCAAAATCAAATCCTTTCTCTCTGGACATCACCAAAATAGTAATATTAGTAATTGTACTGATGGCAGGGAACTAAAAGGAGAAGAAGAGCATTTTCATAAGCTACCACGCTGTAAAGACATCTTTTCATAAGTAGCTTCCTACTGCTACCATCATTTTTTAAGTTTATCCTAATACTCCTAAGAAAATCTAAAAGCCTACCTATGCTTCTTTAATATTTTCATTGTTACGATGCTTTCGTAAAATTCTCATCCCAAATTTTGGAGGTGGATGGTCTAATACTCATTTAACAGAGCTAATGGGATAGCCTCAGAGACTCAAAGCTCTCCTTGGACCTGGCATGATTAACATATTTGCACATTCTCATGAGCATATAATACCAATGTCGCTTCTGTCTGTCCAGCAGAATGGGCTCTAGTAGGTAGAAAAGAGAGAACAGGCGATGAGGGTACGGCTGGACAAGCAATCATACATTCCATCCCAGAGGTATTCTCTTGGAGGCACTGTAGGTGTACAGCACCTAAACTCCCTCATTTCTTTTCCTCACTCGCTGTCACTCGCAGGCAATGAGTGCCTAACGTGCTCTGAGCCCTTGCAGACATGCACAGACGGCCACAGCTTGGTCAGCACAGCGTGAGGAGCTGGCAGCAAGGATCCTGCCCTAGTGAACGTTAGTGTGGGAGTCCTGAGCCCTTTCCAGGATGCTCCCTAAGCCACCAGTGAACACTGCTATCTGCCAGACGACTTCCTTTCTGAGCACCAGAACCTCCTGTAACACAGCTTTTAAACAGCCTGAAATGGTGGAACACAAGAGACTTCCCTATGCTAAATGTGAAGTTGGTATTTCCTATTTGCCAGCAAGGTTACTTCTTAGGATGTATATTATACTCAACTTTCTAAAATTTCAGTGTGTTCTTTCATTCAACGATAGTGAGCGTCTGCCCTGCATCACGCACAGTTCCAGGTCCTACAGGTAACATTAGGAACACTATCGGTTTCTGCCCCCAAATAGCTCCATCTATCTTCACCTAGAAATATGGTCCAGTGTATACAGTAACGACCATGCTGCACAGGTATAAGGAATGTGCTAGTCTCCAATGATGGCCTCCATCAATTCCTCCCTTCCCTGAATGCATATGCTGACTTTCCCTTCTGAAATAAAGTCTATTTCCCCTCCTGTTGAATCTGGGTGGCCTTGTGACTTGCTCTAACCAGCAGAACTGCTGCAAATATGACACCGTCTGTTTTGAGTGTAGCCCGTAGGGGGCCTGGCACTTCTGCTTTTGCTCTCTGGGAATCTGCATCAGGGGATTCAGCTGCCATGTTGTAAGGAAGTCCAAGTTCTCCTGCGGGAGAGAAAGGCTGCGTGGAGGTGAACCAAGGTGCCCCAGCTGAGCTACCAGTTAAACACAGATGAGTGACCCCAGCTGACACCCCTTGAAGTAGATAACAATCCAGTCCAATGCAGAGGATTCTGAGAAGTTATAAATTGTTGTTTCAAGCTACTAGGTTTAGGAGCATCTTATCACTCATGTGAATCATCACTGACATAATACATTAGGTACACTGTAGAAGTAGAATATGAGAATAAGATCCATCCTTAAGTGAACCATCTAAAAATCTTGAGGGGAAGAAAATCTGCAGGTTTGCTAAGTTCAGAGCAGCTACTTCTATTGTGGAGAAGACCCTTGTTTTTGCCCTGCGTATGCTTGGAGAACCAAGAATTCAACTTCATAGAAAAATAATAAAATACGAGAACTTCTCTTGACTTTCATGCTCATTAAAGTGAAAATTAAGATGACACCCGACCTTTAAAGAAATAACCACTTAATATATATTTCAAATCCAAATTCCGAATCATGTTAAAATGACTCGCTCTATGTTATTTAGAAGGTCAGCTAATATGATCGTTTATAAACCATGAATGTAGGTTTTGCATATTTACTACGTGTCAAGAAGTGTTTCTAAATTCTGGTTTATTTCTCTCAGATTAATATGAGGCAATGCTGACAGTTAACATGGTGGGGGTGATGAGGGAGGAGAAGACACTGGGGCCCTGAGGTGAATGGGTGAAGGGGAGAGGGAGAGAAAACAAAAGAGAGAAAAATCTAATTTCTATTTTTTAACAGCATCAGTGAGATTTTAACAGCAGAATTAATCCCCAATTACTAACACATTCCTAAATCCTAGAGTGTTCTTTCCCTGCATCATCTCCCAAGCATGGGCCAGCTTTTCACTTAACAAAGAAAACACTACAGAAAATCATCATCATACAAAATCTCCTGGGAGTAAGAGGGACTGCTGCTTTCTTGTTCCTTATTGCAGTTCGTGTTTCCAGCATGATTTCATATACTCTAAATGCCTTTACTTTACATTAGTCACTCTTTCCAAATGCCCGAGGAAGTAGGGTCAGCATTATTATCTTAGGGATTACTTGCCGGAGGAGGAAACAGACCTATGGCCGTTAAGACGACTTGCCCACGGCTGTCCTGGGGTACCAGAAGTGGCTGGTTCAGAATGGAGCCCACTTTGCTCCTCCACAAGATTAACCAACACCCCACCTCTAGCATGGCTCTATAGGGTCCCCCCTCCCACCATCCCTAAATCATATAAGATGTGACATTTGGAACAAACATGTATCTTCTAATTTGTGGAACTCAGGATCACAGTAAAAGTAAAGGTCATCCTTTAAAGTGTTACATCACAAAGGTGATTTCTATTTTCCTTTCTCTGTTCAAAACATGCACTTACACCTAATGAAGTAACATCCTGGTTGAGGTACATTTCCTGATGGTAATGACCACTAAAGACAAAGCCCAGGAAGCAGCAACCCCTCTGGCCAGTGTCATTAACTACACAGGAGCAGCTACTCAAAAAGCCTTGCTCTTTCATAGTGAATACTAAGAGCTGTTCCTCTTATCTGAGGATTCTGGGGCACCTAACAGACACTACTCATTAAGTCTCATGAGGCTGCTCTATGAGACGCATAAAGGAGCATCCCATTCACAAAGAGAGAGAACAGCAGCTCGTTGTTATATACTTGACAGAGTAACAACAATTTCACTGGAGGATGTCATTATGAACATTACCTAGAAATCTCTCATCTGGATGCCTTTGTCCGAGCATCACTCCCCTCGTTGGTAAGATGAGAATAATAACGCCCATTTGGCCAACTTCATGGGCTTAGAGTGAAGATCAAATGAAAGAACAGACATAAAGGTGTCGAGTGAACTCTGATGTTTGGACAAATCAAAGCATTATTTCTATCAGCTAAACCAAACCTAGATTTCAGGCAGAAAATGCCATCTCCAAACACTGTGCCCTAGACAGGAAGCCTTTCCTCCAAACAGCTTGGGCATTATTTATACCAATGCAAATCCTATTTCTAAGTCTGTGATCACATTCCTATAGGGTACAGCAGAAGATGAAGAAGAGAAAGCAAAATGAGAGTCAGAGCACACAGACACAACAATTAGCCTTGATTGGAATGTTTGCATATACTCAACATTCCAAAAAGTTTGTTCCTCTGCCTGGAAAACATTCATGTTCAAAGAAACCGAACTATATGCTCAAACTCCGTATAGGATTATCTCCCTTTATTCAGATCTGTTTTCTTTTCTTTTTTTTAACCCCAGTTACAAAAATTGCAGCTTCAAGAGTTTCACTTAAATCCCTGTAAGAACTTCAAATGTTCAACTGTCAATGGGATTTGTTGCTGGAGGAGATAATCCATTTGGTTCAAAGGCAACAACTCCCGGAAAGGAGACATGCCTTCGGGAAACTCACAGGTGACCTAAACCAGACAGCCCTTAGCACTTCCACGCCCAGCACTCCTACCTGCAATTCCCAAGGTCTCCCTTCCTAAAGAAAGCAGATGCCTCCATCCATTTGAAGAGGTCAACTGATTTCTAACATCAATTAATAGCAATTAAAAGAACAGAGGGCCATGATGCTGTTACTAGAGTTGGTAGGTCGCCAAGTTTCAGTTTCATTTGGAAACTTCTGCTAAGTAACTTTCCATGAGCATGAAAGTTATGGTGGACAGCTACCTCTTTGGCTGCTCCAATAACTGATCCCCTTGTCTATGATCAAGGAATTCTCCACTGTGAGAATCTCTGGGATGGGGGCAAGGTTTGCTTTTCATTATGGAAGCAGGAGAGGGCCAGCTTCTCTCTCCCCTTGCCTTCCTTGGCCAGGTAGGGCTAGAAACAGAACCTAAGGTGGCCAATCAGATGGAGCTTTCAGGATCCAGGGATGGCACTGCCTAGCACCCAGTGTGTCTCGGCTGTCTCTGAGAAGGACACAGTCAAGGTTCCAACCAGTATTCCCAGCCGAGTCCTCACCACCCTGTCGATGTTGTGAATATTCCAGTATTCCTCAATAATTTCTTTTTCTGGTGAATTCAGCCACAGTCAGTTTCTATGGTTTGCTGCAAAGAATCTTCACTGGACTTATATCAGAGGATGGGCCTTTGGATTATCGATATGTTTAGTTGACTTAGAGAAGCAACAGGGAGTGTAAGGATGACCCCTTCTCTGCTCCCTCCCCCAAGTATGATCTGAAATAAAATTTGACTCAATTGGTAGTTCGGGCATGAAGCACCCCATTAGAAAGATTCTGATGTTGCATCTTGGGGGTTCAGAGGGAATGAGTTCGACAGTCAATCAGTTGTAGGGGCCATGTAAAAGGAAGAAGGAAAATTTGGGAGTTGCATTCGCCATCACTGATGTCCTGGAAAGTACTCCCAGAGTGGGAGTTAAAACAGCTAGATTCTGGTCCCAGCACTGCCTAACTTGTACTCAAAGGAGGCTCTGGGATCAGAGGAACTGACATCCCATGGGAGCATGTCAGAAATGCAGAATTTTGACCCTACCTTAAATCTACTGAACCACAACGTGCATTTTAAGAAAATAACGAGGCAATTCACATATAGACTGCTTTGGCCACAATTCTTTTCTCTATTTCTACTGTATTAGTGACATACTTATTGAATGCCCCCTCTGTGCATGGCACTGGGCTACAACTGCTTCAAGAAACTGACCGATCCGATCTATAGCTCACAGATAATTAAGAGATTTACTTTATATGTCATCAGCTACCCTCCAGAGTAGTATACTGGGGCGGAGGGGTGGGAGGTATTTTTGGCTGCTATAAAAACCAACGGGAGGGCTTTCCTGGTGGTGCAGTGGTTGAGAGTCTGCCTGCCGATGCAGGGGACACGGGCTCGTGCCCCGGTCCGGGAGGATCCCACATGCCGCGGAGCGGCTGGGCCCGTGAGCCATGGCCGCTGAGCCTGCGCGTCCGGAGCCTGTGCTCCGCAGCGGGAGAGGCCACAACAGTGAGTGAGGCCCGCGTACCGCAAAAAACCAAAAAAAACCAATGGGAGCAATGCTAAACGAGTGGAATCCCTTTAGGCTGTATTATTAACAGAAGCTAAAAGGAAATCATCTGCTTACACCTTTATGCAACATCTTTCCAAATCTTCTGAGCACGTAGATAATCAGGAGCCGTCAGTAATTATGGTGCCATGTGGGTACTGCTGACCTCACATGGGCCTCCATGGTCACATCACGTGCTTCAGAGAAAAATCATTATCACTACAGGCCAAAACAGGTAGAGTTAAGTAGGAAATCCAGAGAAATACACTGTCTTCTACACAACAGACTTAGAGGGAAGAGAAGCAGGGGGAGAAGGAAAAAATCTGGTCCCGTATGGTTCAGAAGGACACGCAACCTAACCCAAGTTTGATAAAGATTAGGCAAAAGTAACAGCCCTTTATTCTGCATATTGGAGTCTGCCAGTTCCAAGGGGATTTTAATATCAGAGACAGGAGTTATTAATAAAGCATATAAGTAAATGGCTCTTGAAATGTAACCAATTTTTGATATGTAATGGGCTCATTAAAGGGTGCCTGAATCTCAGCAACCTATTTCCTTAATAAACTCACAAGTAGGTGTTCTGTTAGTTTTTGACTCTTAAATGATTTTCATTATAAATATAGAGACATGTTCCCATGGAGGAAAATATCCCAGAAGATACATTTGAAATCCTTTAGGTAAGAAGGGACTATGTTAATGCCATCCCAATGCCATAGTGGATAGCTTTAGACTAGAAATGAGAATGCTTTTGAAATGTTTTATGATGTCCCCCCCTCCCCCAAGCTATATTCTACAGATTTCCCCACATGACAGGAGAAGGCTCTAAGAGCTCTGAGGACAGGAGCTATATCTGTCTTATTCATCACTCTTTCCACGGCATTTAATATAATGCTTGGCACATATGTGTTGAAAGAATGAATGGATCAATGAACAAAACAAAACATAACAAACCCACAACTTGTTATCGCAAGGGGAGACCTGATGGCATATTTCAAAGCTGGAGCAGAAGTTTGCAGAGAAGGGTATCATTTCTCCAAAAGACAAATGGTACCATAACCTTGCAGCCTTTTCCAGTTACAGAAGGCACATGCCTCCAGGTCTATGAGAATACATCTGAGGTAGTTTGGTAGCTTAAAAACAAGACACTGCTTTCAGCCCTAGTATCCTGCAATAGCCATGTCACACGTTGTTTCTTTGAGCTTCTTCATTTCAAAGTTAAGGAACCTGAGACCCAGAAGGTTAAGTGATCTGCCTCAGGTCTTGGTCAAGGTCACAGAGGAGCCTGGACTAGACCCCACCCTGGCTGCTGCTGGTTCCGTCTTCTTTTCACTCCAGCATGTTGATGCCCTCACTCTAAGAGGCAACTGTGAGCCTCTTCATAGGAACAGAGTTTATAATCTCGGTACAATCCCAATGCAACTGTCAGGGCAAACTTCGATCTTTTTCTTTAGATCACTTGCGTGGTAGAACTTCTCTTTCTCTATTTAAAGTATTTTAGGGACATTTTTTGGTCCCCAAATGGATCTAAACGGACCACTGCTTTATGGTTTGTGATCCTAGGAATGAGAAGTCAGGTGAGTACTTTTGAAGATGGACCAGGTAAAACCCCAGACAGGGCCTCCACTTCAATGCCCACCTAACTGACTGCTCTTCAGACAAGTTTCCCCTACTTTCTTGTAGATGCCATTTCATCACTCAAGCTTCATCACTAATGCAGAGAGTCACGGCTAGGTGCAGGGATGGGGTGGTGGTGCCTGAGCATGGAATCCATAGAAAGTCATTAATTGCCAAACTCACCGAGTAAATTCAAACACCTAAATACGTCAGCTCATACATACAGCTGGCCTCTACAAAAACTGGGGTGGGGGGCAGGGGAGAGAATGGGGGGCCACTGAAGCCAAGGGGACCGTATAGAAGGTCAAACAGAATGAGGAAAAGCAAGAGGGTGGACAGTCCAACTCCACAGATTTAGAAGATCCACACCCAACAAAAATACTTACAGATTAGGCTTTGCCCATAAACATCTTTATTTACCTTCCATTTGGATGCATTTCTAAATTTTCCTAGAGTCCAGGTTATTGAAAACAACTGCACTGCTGATGTCTCTTGGTTAAAGACCTGCCAAAAATTCTAGAAGGACACAAGCAACTAAAGCCCTGAATGTCATAACGTATTTCATCAATCTCACCTCAGAGGCTTTACCAACACGCAAAATTCCAGCTGTTTACATGTGTAATTTATAACTCCTCCAATGAGCCCTCCTCTGGATTCTCTGCCATGTGGGAGATGTAATAAAGATATGATAGCAACCATCCCCTTCATAAGAACACATTTATAAAATCACACAGAAGAAGTGCAGAGTTACAAACACTGCAGGCCTGTAAATTTCACTCCCAGGTTTTCTTAGCTCTACCTCACCTGGCTATCATCTTCCATGAAGTCCCAAACAGCGACAAAAACACTGACTTGTGTTGCGTCCAAAAGGTTTCAAACAAAGCCAGAACAAATCCATCTCATTGTTTTAGGGGTCTTCTCTCTTCTACTGCTCGGTTTTCCTTCTGAGCAGCTCAGGGAAAGGCTCGTCTTAATTCCCACATTCACCATATTAAATGTGACTCTGAATTCTTTAAGCTGGATTTTTAAAACCCATTTCTCCGGAAAAAAGTGCTCTCTGAAAAAACAAATCACCATTTCTTCTTACAAGTAAACAAGGCATTCACTGCATCCAACAAACATATCATGCCAGGTGTCCACCTGGGAGAAATCATAAATTAAGTAAACTGTAATCCCTGTCTCAGGGAGTTTATCCTCTCACAAGGGAAGATGGGCCGAGGGAACAGTGTCATTTAAAATAATGATTATAGTCATAATAACAAAAAGAATTTATACATTGTGAAACAGTGGAGTATCCTCTTAACCTGCTTACGAAAGGGGAAGATAATTCTGTCTGTCATCGGATTCATCTGCAGGGAGAGCTCGCTTCACGAGCCTGTGGCCCGGGAGGTGACACAGGAAGCCCTGTGCTCTCAGAAGGGTCCCGGGCTTGGTTTAATGCTCTGCTGTGCCTTAAAACTCGTAAGAATTTTTGAACAAGGAGCCTGCATTTTCGTTTTGTGCTAGACCCTGTACATTATGTAGTTGGTCCCGCTTGCAGGCTAAGACCTGCAAACATTTGTCTCTCTCTCTTATGAACAGCTCCCTTTCACACGAGCTGCCGCGGTCAAATGACAGAAGGCGTGTCCGGGGCAGAAGAGGGCATGTTATTTGTTCCGTGGAGCCTCCAGTGGTGAAGGCAACTTCCCCCTTATGGAACAGGCTTGATATGAATGATGCTGCTGATCTGAACTGAGTGGGCCTAGCCCTTATCATAAACATCGTAGACCTCTGGAGTTGATAGAGAACCTCTAGGACAGCGGCCTCATTTTGGAGGTGAAGAGCCAGATGTTGGGGTGACTCACCAAAGAATGAACAGCTAGTTCCAGGAAGACAGGATAAAACCAAGGCCGCTGGATGAGAACTGTTGAACTGCCTGGCACACTGCTGGCAAGTAGTAAATATCTGGTTGGACACATGTGTGTATGTATGCATGCATGAATGAAGGAGCAAACAAAAAAGGCAAGAAAATCAATTATTTCTCAGGAGGCACAGAATCTAAAAATTCTGATGTTTCCTTTACTCAAACTTTCTTGAAAATCTTGTGTTGTTGTCTTTTTTTTTTTTTTTTTTTAATCCTTCAAGGAAGGAATGCCTCTCTGGAAGAATACCAAACAGGGACTGTAAAATAATAACGATGATCATAAGAGTAATAACATTTATTTAGAACATGACAATTGAGGGAGGCAGAGAGATCTCGCTGATAACTGGCTCTGATTTCACATCCTACAGAATTTAGTAGTAAGTCTCCTTGCCTGGTAACCCTCAAATACGTGAAACCTCAGGCCAGGGCCTGAGTGCCTGCCAGACGTGACAAGAGAAGCGTGTGTTCTTGACACATTGATTGATATTTCAATAATAAAAAGATTAAACCAATGCATTACAGAGGAGGAATCGTTTTCTTTTTAAGAGAAAAGTACAAGTGATACGATTTCTTTATGGAGCAAGTGCTCGTGACGTTGACTAAAATGAGCGTGAAAAGGCCAAGGACTTTGAGTTATGCTCCCATTAAAACAACCCAAGAGGCTTCCCTGGTGGCGCAGTGGTTGAGAATCCGCCTGCCAATGCGGGGGACGCGGGTTCGAGCCCTGGTCCGGGAAGATCCCACATGCCGTGGAGCGATTAAGCCCGTGCACCACAACTACTGAGCCTGCGCTCTAGAGCTCACGAGCCACAACTACTGAAGCCCACGCACCTAGAGCCTGTGCTCTGCAACAGGAGAAGCCACCGCAATGAGAAGCCAGCACACCACAACGAAGAGTAGTCCCCGCTTGCCGTAACGAGAGAAAGCCCGCGCGCAGCAACGGAGATCCAACGCAGCCGTAAATAAATAAATAAATAAATTTATTAAAAAAAAAAAAAAAAAAAAAAAACCCAAAAAGCCCAAGGCCAATTCAAAAACTGAAATAGCTGAGCCCCCGGTCGATTAAAGAAGCTTCCTTCGTGGTGGGTCACTTGAGCAAAGTCTGAATCCTTCCTGTTCCTTGGCTTCATCAGTTGGGGTCCTCGTGGACGCCTATACCTTGTACATCACTGGGAGGAGGAAATGAGCTCATACATATGCAGTGCATGGAAGAGCGCTGGGTATACAGTAAGTGCTCAATACATGTTGTTTGTTTATGGGGTAGGCCCGGCCAAGTAGTGTTCTGTATTGTAGTGCCTCTGATGCTGAGCTCAAGAGAGAGTTGCTTCAAAGAAGGTGGAGAAACACACACATAGTGGAGACATCAGACACAGGCTCAAAAAAGATGATCTACAGGCAGGTGACCTAAACCTAAGAAGCGTCCCTTTCTCTGAGCATCTCCCCCGATCACTCCATGCACAAAATAGGAATATCAGCATCGACTGCATGCTATGCAATGTGGGAGATGCCAGGGGGCACAGCAATAAACCATACACATTGTCCTCCCACTGTCATGCTCACAGACTAGCCAGTACAGAAGTCAGTAGACATGGAGCGGGAGTATTTGCTTAGTATTTGCTGAATGAATGAACTGATGGAAAATAATGACCAAAACTAAAAGAAAAGACCAAAGAATTATAAGTAGGCTTAATGGATTTTTCTGGTAAGATTCCTGCCAGATTCCTCAGAACTGCTCCTATCAGGGTCAGAGGGGGCGAGGTTGAAGCAAGTGCACCAGAGATGAAGATCTGCCCAGCAATTCCTAACTGCAAAGCTTGGACAGCCGTATGCTTCTTTTAAGATGGGTCTCTATCTGTAGCTACGTGTTTGATAGGAGTGTGGAAAGCTGGCCAAATGGGGGATCTTATCCTTAATCCGGAAGTGCAAGACTGCCTGTCACTCACTGTCACCCCCACCAGTGGGCCAGTCAACATTTTTCTTGAGGTGCTCACACACCTGGAGGAAGAGACGAAGCATCAAATGAAAGGTGGGGGGTAGGAGGGAACCATGAGTGACAACCATCATTTCTCCCCAGGCTACGAAGACAGATTTGGGCAACTGAATGCAAATTAATTCTTTTACCCATATGTTCAAAAGAGTAGAACATTTATCCACACAATCAAGGCATCAAAGACCACACAGACATCTTCATTTGGAAAATGGGTAGACTTATCTCTGAAGAGACACACCTGGTCCACCCCTCAACCAAAAATCACTTCCAAAAATGGATTAGGGCTAGAAGATATGGGAGAAGAGAAGAGAAGAGAATATGATGGCAAAATGTCTATCAAGTTTTAAAGATATATTTCTATAAGCAAATTACAATTTGACAAAGTGTTCTCCAACAATCAAGCAGACTGATATATGGATGCATTTCCTGGACACACAGCAGAGGAGACATGATTAGGAACTGGGTAGACTGAGATATTAGGAATTGATAAATCTTTAAAGCTACATTGAAATATATGGGTGGCGGGGGTGGCTGTCGTGTGCATTGTGTAAGGGAGGGAAGGAGCTGAGGAGGGTGGGAAGGAGAGAGAGAAAAACCAAACGCCCAGGAGTGGTTATTAGCTAGATATTAAGATGAATTTTACCAAGTTTACTGGTCTTTCAGAAACAAACAAACAAACAAAGGTATGGAGAGGCCGAAGACATCTATTTTCAAAAATATGCTTCTAAAGGGGCCTGACCCCGGATATACCAGTGAAGAACGGCTACCTGCTGCAAAATCCCATCCCTTTGTCATACCTCTTCCTTTATTGGGACATCACAGCAATAATGAATAATAGTATTCATCCCTCAAGGTTTCCTTGGGGGTTGAAGTCAGGATCCCAAAGCTCTACATCACCCCATCTGGGTCCTAGATTTTTGACCACTTGAAATGCTCTGTAGCTAGTTTGTAAACTGGAGCATTGAATCTCAAACTTAAGTAATATGGACCACATTTGAAGAAGGCAATGCCCCCGTGGAAAATGCATTAAGTAAATGCGTTCCCTTAAATCATTTTAATTGAAATGTTACTCCTTATGCACAAATACAAGATATTAAAAACCAAAGAAATTTTAATTATTTTCATTTGAAATCATGTTTTGCTAAAACATGATTGGTCTATGGTGAGTTTTACAGTAGAAAAACAGAGCTCTGGTTGGGTTCTGTATTTAAGGTTTTTGGGGTGCTTTAACTTCCTTTTACATAAGCAGGTTGAACAAAAAGTTTTTGTTGAAGACAAAACTTCAAAAGAACAAAAGGAACTTCAAAGTTTTGTTGGCAGACTCAAGATAATCAGACGTCAACTTCCTCAAATGCAGACCAGAAATCATGCTGATTTTTCTGAGCAGTCACTTGGGTAAATCTGAAGAGGTGTTTTGTTCAGATGAAGATAAGGCTAGTTTTGAGGCATTGAAAGATGCATTAAATGGTAGCTAATCCAATTACTGAGTCTGGGAGCAGAGGGAAAAAAGCTAGAGCAGACACCAGCTAAGACTGCTTCTAAGAAATGAGGCAAGCTGCTACGTAAAAATGGGAATCTGACTCGTAACGCATACATGGTACTGACTGCCTGGATTCAATTGTACAAAACAAACAAAAATAGTTATGAAATCCACAGCTTTGCTCAGTCCTAGGAGCACCACGATGACCCAGAAAATGCTTTTATGACCGTTCTCAGATTATGATCAAAATGAAAAAATGAAATAAAGGAACTTGGGATCACATACATGGACACCCAAAATCCAGTATGTGAGACAGAGCTGGGGCAACAGCACAAAGAGGCTGAGGAGTTTGTTCAAGGACACTTTGCAGGGATACAAAACTAATACTCCTAACACTCTTCCCCTCCCCTTGCTCACTCAACCCCAACCACACTGGCCTTCCCGCTGTTCCCTGACTATACTACTCTCTTGTCTGCCTCAGGGCCTTTGCACTGGCTGTCCTCCCTCAGTTGGTATGTTCTTCCTCAAACTTCACAAGAGTGGCACCATTCTACACTCATGTTCCACATCAAAAGCCCCCCTCAGAGAGGCCTCCTGGCCTTAGTAGATCTAATCACTTTCTAGCACATCATAAACCTATTTTAATTTTCTGTATAGCCTTCATTTCTCAGGTATTTTTTTGAATTCTGGAATTTTATTTATTTATTTTATACAGCAGGTCATTACTCAGGTATATTTTAATCTAAGCATTGGCTAGTTTATTTATTCTCTGTCTACAGAATATAAGCCCCATGTGAGCTGGGCCCTTCTTGGTCTTATTTACAGCTGTGCCCCATGTGCCTAGACCAGGTGTGACCCATCGTAAGTAATCAATGAACACCTGTTAAATGAACAAATGAAGGAAGGACTGCATGGCACAGGGCAGAGAAAGATGATCCACCTACACCTTCTATTCAGCTCTGCCCACATCCCCATGCTAAACGTGTCACATCACACTTCCCATTTTGTTTTCAAATGACCAACTCCAGACTCCTGCTCAGAGGCTCGGTGGGGAGGGGGTTCCCCACCACCTGGCCTTGGCTGCCCCTGGAGCTGCCCTCTTCCCAGTGCCATGGACCCTCCCTTCCTGGCTCCAGCTCTGAGAACCTCTGCCACAATCCTGCCAGCAAATCTGCCTCTCCCGACTGGAATTCTGGACAAAGGTTATCTTTTCCATCCATAACAGTCCGTGCTTTCTCCAACATGCATTGCTTCAGCACAGCATCTTGCAACCCCTTCAGTCTGGGACACACCTGTGCCCTTTCAGAACCCTCTGCCCGCCCCCCCGACACAGGAAGAGCAGGATCGTGGGGGGCTTGTTTTGTTTTCCTCCATCTGTTTGCCCAAAGCGCATAACATCTTTAAAAAAAAAAAACAAAAAACTCTTCTACTTGCCTTCAGGGAAGAAAGGGTCCAGAGAAGCAGAGGGATAGGGTGGAACAATGCAGGGGACGCGAGTTTGTGCCCCGGTCCGGGAAGATCCCACATGCTGCGGAGCGGCTGGGCCCGTGAGTCATGGCCACTGAGCCTGCGCGTCCGGAGCCTGAGCGGCTGGGCCCGTGAGCCATGGCCGCTGAGCCTGCGCGTCCGGAGCCTGAGCGGCTGGGCCCGTGAGCCATGGCCGCTGAGCCTGCGCGTCTGGAGCCTGTGCTCCGCAACGGGAGAGGCCACAACAGTGAGAGGCCCACGTACTGCAAAAAAAAAAAAGAGCTGGCTTTCTAAGAGAAGAAGGAGGCAGGCAAGCCCTAGCCACTAATAAGGAGACATGGAAGAGCCTGGGGAGCTGCTCAGGTGCAGGAAGAGGTCCCCAGGGCTTCAGTGGAAACCAGGAAGCGATTGCCCCATAAGCTTCAGTGGGGAAGCTCGGGAAGCAGCGCTCACTTGGGAAATTCCCTCCAAGGAATGTCACACTCCACTTCCTTTCCGTCTCATCTTGATGACCCTCTTTGCTTTCGTCTATCTCTTCAAAGGGCTCATGCCTTTCAGCTTCTGGCTACAGAATGAAAGCTGGGAGGCAGTCAATTCCCAGCGAGTAAGCCAGCTGGGCGCTTAGAAAACCCAGAGCTCCAAAGGGGCAAGGCAGGTGTTGGGGGAGATAAACGAGGAATTTGGGATTAACATATACACACTATTACATATAAAATAGATAAACAACAAGGACCTACTGTATAGCACAGGGAACTATATTCAATATCTTGTAATAACCTATAATGGAAAAGAATCTGAAAGAATATATATATATATATATCTGTATAACTGAATCACTTTGCTGTACACCTGAAACTAGCACAACATTGTAAATCAACTATACTTGAAAGAAAGAAAAATAAAGAGACAGAAAGACAGAAAAAAAAAGAGAGAGAGAAAGAAAGAAAAAAGAGAGAAAGGAAAGGAAGGAAGGAAGAAAGAAGGGAAGGAAAGGAGGAAGGAAGAAAACCCAGAGGTCTTCCCCACTACAGCTCCCTCTGCAAGTAAAAGGGTACTCGAATCAAGCACTGAGGGACGAGACAGTGGTCTGCATGCTTTTACTTATTTTGTTATTAATTTTTAAAACACATAACCTTTTCCTCCACAAAAATGTTAGAACTCAAGATATAAAACCAACTAAGAGCAGAGGTTGGGAGCTGCAAAGCCACTCCAGTCCTTTCCTCCTGACTTGATCCTACACGTGCATCTAACCTGGAGATTCCTAAGGATTCAGCAGAACACAGTGTGCAGAGCATCGTTAGGGAGAAAGCCTAGGAGCTTTGTTATCAAAACAGATCTGGGCTTGAAAATCCACTTTGTTGCTTACTAAACTCTGGCTGCCTCAGTTTCTTCATCTCTAAAATGAAGATCTGCGAACCTCCTAGGATTGTGGTGAGAATTAGATGGTCCTGGGCGTTAGGGAGACCCACCCCCCCGGGGCAGCTCTCAGGAAACAAGGCAGCAGTTGTAAGGGCAGGGGGCCAACACGTCACTGCCGCCGTTAGGCCCCCCGTTTCTACTCACTTGTTCTTCCATTCCCCAAACCCAAGTGTTTTTTCTGCACAAAATCCTGTTTAGTCACCTATCACTCCTACAACCCCAGGGCACCCAAACTCTGTTTTCTTGACTATCTCAATGCAAATATGTATTTTGGTAACTCATAGCTTTATATTTTTTAATGTTTAGACCTCTACAACAGTCTCTTAACACAGGAAATCACAGGTACAGAGAGAACCTGGGTTGTCAAAATACTAGGTTGTAAACTTTTAGGGCAGGTATTTAATATTTAATGAAAACGAACCTCTACGATTCAATGCTATGTTCAAAGCCCCGTTTCCGGTTTACAGAACACCAGGCGGAGGGGAATGAATGAACCGCTGTTATCAACTCTTGCCTCAGACAACAGAAGGGCTAAAGGAAAGAGAGGGCTAGTTCCTTCTTCAGTTCAGCCCATCACCCCACAAAAACCGTGTATTTGGAAAACTGTGCACCATATTTGTTCAAGTAGAATGGTAGTCTGACTCGGCAACATAATTCCACTGAGACTTGTGCGAAGGAAACAAAATGGATGGTTGGTTGATGCGGGGGGGGGATTACCTTCAGGACTGGAACTTCCCTGATTGCCTTCTGCTTGGAGTATCCTCTCAACTAATGCCTCCAATGGAGAGTGGATCCAGAATCTCCAAATCCCACTGCCCTAGATGCCATACGGATTTACTTGGGATTCCTCACATCCCAGCCGCCTTGTTAGCCTAATAAACCTCCACTGATGAAGAAGAAACTCCAATGGAGAAACAAACCTCCATTTGGTCCACACTGACCAAATCTAGAGAAAACCAAGCTCATCCCAAAAAAGGCAACCCAGAGCCCTGACATCACGGTGATTTGCAAACAAGACACAACAACAAGAAACGCCACTTTAGAACTGTCTACCTTCTCAATTCTTTTTCGGTGAGATAGCCTATTTTCTTTATTGTTTAAACTGCTTGGAGTTGGACACTCTCTTGTGTGTGGCCCAAAGCATTCCAATACACTCACTTGAGCCAGCGTCTGCCACATAGATCAATAAACAGCACCTTGACTGTAGTTGACTACTATCTTCCTCCATCTCTTTCTGTGTTTCCTTCCTCCACCGCAGCTCCCTCACCCGACATCCCACCAGAAACACCCCGTTTAGCTAATTCAAAACCCTTTTTTAAAATTTACGCTTGTTTGGTGGTTTTTTTCCTAGAGCAGTTGCGTGTCTTTAATATGATTAACAGCTTCAGTCTTTAAACAGCACTCTCTGTAAGAGGATTGCACGAGATTACCCTTAGGGTCTTGGGCTGCAGACTCATATACAGCCAAGGTAATGGAAGTTCATCATAATGTAACAACTCCACTCAGTACTTAATACAGTCGACGACACAATCCATAAAAATATTCTTCCTAAACTAATCAAATCATTAAAATGTCAACTTCCACGGCAGACACTCCATGGCGTGCAGGTCCCTGGCCCAGAGTCAATGCAAATGCAATCTTGCTGAATCGTCCTGATTTATGAAGCCTGTGTTTCTTCACGCTGCCCCCTCGCCGTGGCTCAAGTCCGCCTGCCTGAGTGTAGCCATCCCAGCAAGCAAATCAATGGGCTGGAGGCCAGAAGCCCCCACCCTAAGCCAGCTCTTGTCAAGCGGCTCCCTCACTAGCTGTTCCCGCACAAGAAAGGCTGTAAGGTTTCCCCCCATACTCAACGGGCTTCAGAGCATTCTGCCATTTGTTTAAGATCTGAGGCTGCGACAAAAAATGACTCTCATCCACTCTGTGCCAGACTGAGCACTGCAGAGAGACAGAGAGAGAAGCACACATGGCTTGTGGTCTATAGTTTATTAACAGAGCCTGATTAGGACAATTGCTTCTTAGGGGCTCGGTAATCAGCCTTGTATTTTCAAGGCTCTCTAGTGCAGCACTGCTTACTCTAGTCAGAGATTGCCTACTTCAGAGATTGACTCTCTGAAACAATACTGATCAAAATAAACAGCTGGTTTAGTGGTCCTTCTCCTCTGGAATGGCAGTACCAGAAACCTCCACAGGAAACATCTCCCTTGCTCCATGCCAATCCAAACCCAATGCTTAACATTTGCACGCTGCCTCTGTGGATATCCAAAATGATTTCTGGACTGTGGTGCCGTGCAGTCTGGTTGCCCTCGGCCACCTGGGGCTCCTTAAATTAATTAAAATTAAAGAAAATTAAAAACTCAGTTTCTTCATCAAACCAGCCATATATCAAATGCTGGGTAGCTGCATGTGACTTACAGCTGGTGCGCTGGAGATACTGGCAGCAGGCCAGTCTCTAGAAATCCTCTATCTGTTCAAGGAGGTACATTCAGAATTACTTTCATTTGTTTCTTTGTTGGTTTTTTTTTGCGGTACGCGGGCCTCTCACTGTTGTGGCCTCTCCCGTTGCGGAGCACAGGCTCGGGACGCGCAGGCTCAGCGGCCATGGCTCATGGGCCCAGCCGCTACTGCGGCATGTGGGATCTGCCCAGACCGGGGCACGAACCCGTGTCCCCTCCATCGGCAGGCGGACTCTCAACCACTGCGCTACCAGGGAAGCCCAGAATTATGTTTATTTCACAGTAAAATAAATTTGGACCCATGGTCCACTGGCATCCTTTAACCTAAATGAATGTTAACGCATGAGCACAAAAGAGTAATTCAAGATCTATAGATCAAAGAAATTTGGGAAATATTTATTGAGGTCTCATTATCTGCAAAGTCCTGGACTCTGCCAATTTTACAGCTTCAGCTCCCAGAGAAACCCATCAAGTATTCATCAGTACTACCCAAGTCCAAACTACTTGCTAATTCCCAAAAAAACTATCCCCTCATTTTTTTTTTTTTCAGGCTGTTTCTTCCCATTGGAAGCCTCTCTTGCCTGTGAAAAGTCAAGGCCTCACTAAAACAAAACCTATTCTATGGACCGCTCCACAGGAGTTAGCCCATCAATAATAATAGCCATAATAATATTGATAATATTTATCAATTCTGCCAGGCTATATACTTTACACGGATAATCTTATTTAATCCATACAAACTACCCTGTGAGGCGGGTACTATCGTTATTTCCATTTGACAGATGGAAAAAAGTGAAGCCAAGAAAATTAAACTACTTGCCCAAAGTCCCAATGCTAATAATAACGGAGCTGGGATATGACCTCCGGGCACTTCAACTTCAGAGACTAAATTCTTCACCAGTACCCTAAACGCTTCCTTCCTTGTGGTACCTATCTCAAAATTCCTCTTATTATTGCAAGTTGTGTACATACCCATCTCAGTCCCATCTCCTTCCCTAAATTATAAATTCCTCAAATGCAAAACCCACATCTTACTCATTGTTCCCCTACCCAGCGCACAAGAAATAGAACACAAGGAAGAAAAGATTGTGCAGTAAGTGGATGAAGGGAGGAACGTTTCCGTTTGACTACTGGATTGTGAATGCAACTTTCAGAATCTAGTTCTAAACTACTAAGTGGTATCCCTTTTCGATCGCCAGAAATGATTCTCGGGTCGGCCAAAGATGTCTCAGCTGTCCTCTGAACAATTTTCACGGTTGCACCAATGAGCCATGACGTTCAATGAATGACACGAGCCAGGATTTACCAACTGCCAGATTCTGGGTGCGAGCCCAAGTGGCATCCAAGCCATGATGCTTGTTTCAACTTCATCTCCCTGGGGGCCCAGCCCAGGCAGGGAGCAGATGACAGCAGGCGACCTGCCTGGGCTGACTACGGAGATGAAGTCGGGTGACATTCAGGGGGGCAGGAGGAAGAAAACACGAGCCCAGAAAGAAAACTTAGATCGGGTTGTAAAACCTCAACGGCTGTGGAATTTTGGGGAGAAAAGAACAGCAAGGGGCTTCCCTGGTGGCGCAGTGATTGAGAGTCCGCCTGCCGATGCAGGGGACGCGGGTTTGTGCCCCGGTCCGGGAGGATCCCACATGCCGCGGAGCGGCTGGGTCCGTGAGCCATGGCCGCTGAGCCTGCGCGTCCGGAGCCTGTGCTCCGCAACGGGAGAGGCCACAACGGTGAGAGGCCCGCGTACTGCAAAAAAAAAAAAAAAAAGAAAAGAACAGCAAGCCGAGCTAGCATTCCTGGAATGGAGAACTGGAGAAATAGTCCCTTGGGGTCAAAGCACAAGGCAGCCTGGAAGAATGTTCCAGGTCATTTCAATTCAGATGACCTTTACTAAACAGCTACAGAGGGACAGTCCTGGGGTCTGGGGAGCAACCCTTCAAAGATGAATTAAAACATACTGTGTCTTCAAGAAGAAACCCATTAGTCTAGCAGGGAGCCCCACGTTAAGCCAACCCACAGTGATACAAGATGGATCTTGATAAGGCTTCTAATAAGGCATAAAGAAAAAGCAGAGATGGTAGATAACATCGTTAGTTCAGAAGGAGGACTTCTGGGCTGGGGAACACTTCACGCAGGTAGCATCTGTCTGGGTCTTGAAGGATCAATAGGAGTTTGATTGGCAGGTACAGTTGAAGTTTCTGATGGTCTGATCAGATCCCCTTTATGTTGGGCCAGTATAGTCATCCCTGTGCTGTGAGTATAGGCTGCTAGTGAATGTCTACATCCCTGCCTGCACCCCTGGACAGTCTCTCCCCCTTGTCTGCTGTATAGGTGGTACACAGGTGAATATCAAATGCTCTGGTAGGAAGTCTGGATTTTTATTATGCGGAATGCAAAGCCACTGTCAAGTTTTAGAGAAGGAGAGGGAAATTGGTGTCTAACTCGCCAAGTTTGAAGGCGGAGACTTGGCCACTATCACCTAAGGAAGGGAGAAAAGAAAGACCTTGGGCTGGGCTCATCATTTAAAAAAACTGGTGGTCTCGGCAAACTCCAGGAAGGCTGGACCTAGGGTAGCGGCAAGGGGACCAGTAAACAGGTTGGATTCTTAAGGGTCAGCTGCGGAAACAGCAACATGCCTTGCAAACTAGTCACTACGGTGGCAGTAAGCTAAGGCCTTCACCACACACAGTGCAAAAAGGGTTGATCATAAACCACCCTTTTTCAGCCCAAACCCATACAGCCCTCCTAAGAGGGCTGGCACAGAAGGGCTCTGTTTGTCTCCATCTCACACACTCCTACTAAATCCTCCCTTACTGCAGAATGGGTCATTCAGAAAGCTTCACACACAAAACTCACTGTCCCCTTTCTTCAAGGGACCCCTCATTTTATAATGAAAACACAGGGTAGAAATCATAATGTCAAGTCTCCTGCCATCTGATGGATGACACAGGTAAGAAAGGTCACAGCGGCTGAAGAGTCTCAGTCCTCCCCTGCCCTGTCACTCACGCTGCTAATGCCACCCCTGTCACACCCACTAGCTCTGCCTGCCATTTACTCTGCGGGGCACTGTGCTGACCCTACAACCCCAATCCACACATGGAATACATATTATCATCCTAGCTCCAGATGGGACAACTGAGGCTCACAGAAAGTAAATCGACTGTTCAGCGGGTCAGGACACAAACACAGGGCAAACTGTTCCACAGCCCATCATCCTTCCACCTCCTCACTGCTATCCCAACTTACTAATTTTAACACGGAGGACACACTGATCCCTGACACCCCAAGGGCTCATCTCTTTAAAACTCAGCTCAAGGTTCACTCCTTCTATTAAGTCTTTAGCCCAGGTGAATCACACTTTTCTCTTCATCCTCCCTGTGCACTTGTGTCCAGACCATAATCGTACTACCTGTATACTTGAGGCCTTTATTCATTTACTGTAACTCTGCTGAGTCTCTTCCCTATGAGACTGTAATGGCACGGGTCAGACCCAGCCACGTCTTTTATATCCCCAGAGCCTAGCACGGTGGCTGATATGAGTAAATGATAAGAAGACTTCTACACTTAAAAATCCACCAAGTTCTGCTGATGTAACAAAATTTACATTTGCTAAAATGTCAGATGGCTTGGGGTCTACTCCTAGCCCTGGGCATATATAGCAGTCAAGTGATCCTGGGAAAATATGGAACATCCCCAGATCCGCGGATCATTAGAAAATGAGTTTACTGGGTTAGAAACTCTCTGGTAGTTACAAAGATCCTTTCCAATCTATAGTCGATATACACATTTATGTTAAAACAAAACAGTCCATATGTAGTTCTCTAGCAGCTGTCTTAAATGTGTGAAATATTCATGGAGTAAGGAAGCATTTATCCAGGCAATTTTTAAAAATGGTCTTGCTTAAATCTTTAATGCAAACATGATATTCTGCCCTGAACCATCCACATTTAAACTATGAATACCCCGACATGCCACTGTAACTGCTTTGCAGATATAGCTCTCTTACTCCATCTTTATTTAAAGGTAGAGGTAGAAAATTCTCCGTTGCTCTTAATGTTCTAATACTAAAGTAGAAACTGTCTTCTCTCAAGTTACATTGGTTGAATACAGGTAACGACAACATTGAAATATTCACTAGGAACGTACCTTCTTTATGGCAACCAATCCCTAAACAGCCCCCAAAGTAAGGCTTCCTATTTCTGAAGAACCAAGGGATCTGCTGTACTTGGGTTTTCTTTTTCTCCTGTTTCCAGAGTATCATCCTATGCCCAGAATATTCTCTTTCCTGGAAGATCACCTCCTTGTCATCAGAAAATTCTGCCAAGATTTATGACCAACAGGGAAAATAGACTGAATGTGTAGAAGAGTTCTTATAAAATAAGAAAGATAGAGCCACAATAATAGGAAATTAGGCAAAGGACATCAGGAGGCCCTTCGCAAAAGAAAAAAAATGCATATGGTCAATAAATATAGGAAAAGATTTGCAATCTCACTAGTAATCACAGACGTACAAATTAAAGCAAGGGAGTTTTTCAGTCTAACAAACTGGCAAGAAAATTTTTTGCTTAAGCTAACTACCTGCAAGGGTCGGGGTAAACAGAAATTTATAAACTGCTGGAAAGAAAGTGAATCGGGAGGTCATTTGTGGAGAAATAGCCAAGGAGGTGCATAAAAAAATGGCCATGTTTATTATAATCCCAGCATCGATTACAGCAATGCATGCCTCAAATAACCAAATGACCGACAATAAGTACTTTGATAAATTCTAGTTCACCTATGCCAAGGAATACTACATAGCCACATACCAAAAAACAGTTTATAGATGTATATTTAATAGAATGGAAAACTATCTATGGTAGACTGTTGGGTCAAAGAAGCTAGGAAGCAGTGATGAGATTCTTGCAAAAGAAAGTACTTGTGTGCACGAGCCCACGTAGAGTGTACGTATCCGCATATGGGCGCACGGATCACAATCAACAGGAATATCTGAGTGATAAAATGATGTGATTTTTATCTTTACGGTTGATATTTACTACATGTGTAATAACATATTTGGTTTCTAATTTGCCTTGTGAAATAACCTCTCATGGGCCAGTAACTGGATAGCTAGGGTGTGATATCCCCATCTCCTTGGACAGTCAACTGGTTCTTCAGGCCTCATTTTCCCAGTGTCATTCCTGCTCTGGTTGCAGGGAAACCGATGCTGAAGCTCCAGCAGCTCCAGCCAGCAAACCTCACCAAGCTACATGGCCTCACCTCCACTGTCTGTTGCCTAGCTGATTGTCTCATTAAACTGGCTTTTTAGTTCCAATTGCATTTCTCAGAAACTGTCTTCATTTTTGTATAAGGGAGATGTAATAGATCTAAGAGAGATGGGGAGGGGGGTTGTTTTTATTAGTTGATCTTCCCCCAATTCTACCTTTACAGGAAATGAAATGGGTACAGGGACTAGAACGCCCCCAAGGCCGTATGTGGTTCTGGCACTGAGTCGCTTTTAACTGTTCTCTTTCTATTCTTCAGAGCTATTGATTTGGTATTTCTTCCCCACCTGATAAAGGTGAAGAAGTGAAAATTCAAGAGATGACAGCTTTGCCTTGCTACAGCTACCGTGCCCCTACGACTCTACTTAGAAACGACACACAGGATAGGTTTTAAGACAGAACCGATCCACGCCTTTTCAGTTGGAAAAATTCAGATCATGGTTGGAATGCCTCCCAAAGAAGAACGCACATATTAAAAGAACCGGCAATTTTTATTACTGATACTGTTTTTGTTTTTAAACCTGCTCCCCCAAATTCAAAGTACAACAGTTATTATTGATTTTTTTTATGACAAAGATAACAAAACCAGCAATGATATCACCATTCTCTGGGCCAGGCCTATGGGCAGGGCTCTAAAACAGATTATCTCGTTTATTGTCCCCACCTGATGGATAAGGAAACCGAGGCGTGGAGAGGTCATGATGAGGCATGCTGGCAACGTGAGACATGGATGCCAGCGGTCCCAATCCCTGTATTTCACCTTTCCTCAATCAAATCATCACTCTCCCCCTGGGAGCTCCGACAGCCCTTAGAGACCCTGGAGATTTTCCCAAGCTGGACTCCATGGCTTCCCCTCAGAGGCCATTTGGACAGAGGGGGCCACGTTTAATGGATCTGGGGGACCCCATCCTCCTCTCTTAGATGTTGGACTTTCCCAGAAGATTCCAGCATCACAGAATATTTGGCAAGTGTCAGTCGATGTATAAGATTCCCATGTCATGTCTGAAGAAACTGTAATCGAATATTAAAAAGTGTGACTGGGGTTTAGAGGGAGCCCAGTTTAATCTGGACCTGTTTGCGAGGAACATTCCTCTCACCATTGTGGCCTCTTCCGTTGCGGAGCACAGGCTCCGGACGCGCAGGCTCAGCGGCCATGGCTCACGGGCCTAGCCGCTCCGCGGCATGTGGGATCTTCCCGGACCGGGGCACGAACCCACATCCCCTGCATCGGCAGGCGGACTCTCAACCACTGCGCCACCAGGGAGGCCAGCGAGGCACATTTGAGTCGCCTCTCCCTGTTTTCCCTTTGGCATTAAAGTGCAAGTAGTGATTTTTTTACTTGACATCAGTGCTCTGAGCAAGAACCAGTAAAAGGGAATGCAAAACACAAAAACACAGGAATGCCTTACAGAAGTGCTGTGCGGTGCTCAATCCCAGCACCCTCAGTGCCCCTGGGGCCTGCGCCTGAAGCCGGTCACACAGGAGGTTGGTATAGACAGGCCAGGGCCTGCAGAGACACAACCAGGAACCCAAAGAACCCACAGGAGCCGGCACGTAACTCGGAATCATAAGGGAAGCGGACGAAAAGCTTCGTCAACAAAAACAGCCGAGCCCTGGCACGAGGACCAGAAGCAGGCCTGCGGCTTGTCTCAGCAAACAGGCATCGATCCAGGGGAGGGTGGGAGGCCTAGGGCTTTTTAATTATTAACGTCTTGTGTTCCCATGTGGACTCCGCCATTGGCCCTTAGGCCACCTGGCATGGTCCTGAGGGAGTTTCCCTCCTCCTCTTTGGGGAAAGTGAAACTTATATTGGGGAATAAAAAAGAATTGACTCCTGGTCCCTCCTTGAGAATGCTTCCTTCTTCCACATTGCTTTTCACGGAGGACACAGTGGATGCCTCTGAAGCCAATTTCAGGGCATTTATGGGACGTATTTTCCAGAAGTACACGCAAGGCTACCTGAGCCAAGCACTGTTATAAAGGAACCTCCTAAGCTTTAAGCCGAGATCTGTTCTGTCTTGTTTAAAAGGACCATAATAAGTGATTAATTCCCCTTAGGATGTGCAGGAGAGGAAAAGGCAGACATGATTATACACACAATGCACATAAACTAGGAAATAAGCCACTCATAATGGGGTAAATACACTTGCATGCCAGCGATAGAGGGGTAAAATGTTCTGCATTCAGTGGCCTAAAGATCTCGCAGTTAGTTCGGGGTTTAAACAGATAAATTATACTTGACATTTTTCCAGAGTCACCCTTTTCTTTCATTCGATTTCTTGTGAGATAATGTTTAGAGGAAAAATACACAACTGCACCTTATAATTTTCAACAATCAGCTACTACGAGTTAAACTCCATCACCTCTATTTAGAAGGGAACGTTTCTCTCTTGAGTGCTGGCACAGTCAATTGTCTTAGGAAAGCACAAATCATCACTAAGTTCTGAAACTTTCTGGAAGGTGATGACACGTTTACCACAAACCTCCACACGATGTTTTCAGGATCCTCCACGAGGCAGTGTTAAGGTTCCCAGGTAGGTGTGTCCTGATCATTAACTTCAATTGCATTTTGCCTTCTATGTGAGAACTACTGCCCAAAGATCATGATAAATAGAAAAGGAGCGAGCGTCCCCGTTCTTAAGGAGCACAAAGTCCACTGGGAGAGACAAGATGAACCAGCAAGAACACAACCCCTACTGGAACCATAAAAGCAAGTAATTACGTCTGAGTCATTAGCCTAAGTTGTGCTAGGAAGGCAGAAATTATCTTAGTTTCACTTCGGAGGGTAACCAGAGTCCCCATTCCTCCCTTCCTGGGCCTCTCATTTGAAGAGGACTTTTCCCAGCTGCCCTCAATAGAACAAACAATTGGAGGCTGTTTCTCTGTCCTCCCCGTGATGTTTGAGGGAATACCTACACCCTCTGCTTCCCTGTAATCAATCAGCCAGCACTCTAAGATCCTGGGGAGCCATGTGTTTTATCAGATCCGACCTGCTGCCGAAAAGGATTTAAAGTAGCTTACGACAAAAACTCAGATGCCCAGGGCATTTTTTAAAAAGAAAAGAATAAAAAGAGATATCTAAGTATGTATATGGTAAGAGGAGAAAGAAGAGAAAGATGCTCTGAACTAGTGACAAACGGGTTGGTCTTTCTGGGAAGCACCAAATTTGGTTGAAAGCATTCTGGCAGCCACAGTGGGGTGGGGAAAAAAAATCATTCCACTCTTCCTTGCCTAAAAAACAGAAGCTATAACAGTGTATGAGAGGCAACTTTGGTTAACCTTAAATGACAGAGAACAAAGTCAACAAATGTCCATGTCGCTCAAGCAGCAGCTTTGAATTCCTACCTTTTTGGATCGTGGACTCCAGTGAGAATCTAAGGAAAGTTCTAGACTCCTTCCCCACAGAAGCTCATAATCATATGATTTTTCATACACTCTCAGGGTTCCAGGGACATAGACTGAATACTCGCTATGGGAGTTCTCTAACACTTAAATTCACGTAAGAAATGCTCAATATTTATTCTTCACTGAATGCATAAAAGGGCCCTTGAAGCCAGACATGTTGAAGTAACCCTGTGATAAATGTTTTCTTCCACCTGCCATGTCTAGCCAACAATAGTTTATAACAATAAATCAGAATCGTTCTGCTTGAAAGGAGCCTTAGTAAAACCCGAATAATTGGTCTTGATCTTGTTTTTCCCCCTTCTTTATCTTGGGAACCGCTTGCACTCATATGCTGAGATGTTTTTCCTGTTTAATCTACTTATGTTTTTGAGTTGCTGGTTTTGAATTCTTGGCTCCCACATATTCTGCATCTTAAATTCTCCTAATTTACTGTGTAATTAAAACACCCATGCACATTTGTTCTCAATTAATAGAGACTAATTATTCCCCAGAGGAAGACAACACCACTACAACTTGGAACTGGAAGAGCAGATATGCCTAAATTTTAAACATTGTCTAACGACACTAATATACTTTGTTGAGTGTTTAAGAGATAGGTTAGTGTATCCTTGGGAGATAAAGATCCCAAACTCTCATTCTCACCCAGAACGAGATGATTCTGCAAATTCCCAATTTCCCAATTCATATTATCTTAAATGTCAGCAATTTATATATATGACCATCCTCAGAAGAAAGAGAACATTAATCTGGATAAAAGAGAAGTTAGTCGGGCCTGGTTGAACAATATTTAGGTTGAATAACAAATATCCATTTGAAGTCAGCAGATCCATCATAAGTCTACACACTTACAGCTTTAGAAATATTTGAGAGCACCTGAAAAATCACAGTGACCCAGAGACAGCTGACATATTTATAACTTGAGGGTAAATCTAATGTCAGTACCTGTTTTTTTTTAAATTGTATATGTATTTTATACATATATATATACATACATATATATACTTGGTATATATGCACTATATATATATATATATATGAATGACAGAATTATCAAGGTAGAAAAACCTGAATATTTGGAAATTATTCTCTTGGGCTTGCTTATGAGTCATTTGTGAAAAAAATTAAAAAATAAATGGATTGAGATTAAACTATTTTATACATAAGTAATAACACCATAGAAAGTGTCCAATAATATAAAATTCATGCTAGGTTATATGGTAAAGATTTCAACCTGGTAAGAAAGAATTCTTTACTAATTAAGACTTTGGGGGGATTTTAGAAAAGAGAAGAAGTGGTAGTAACAGTCACTTATTCTTGAGGATCTGCTGATCTGAGAAACTGTGTGAAGTACTGTACTTAAAATACGTCTTTAAGTCCAACCAACATGACAATCCCAGTGGGAAATAAAATTATGTCCATTTTGTAGACAAGGTAACTGGGGTTCAGGGAAGGGAGACCAGATGGCACCTAAGTATCCTTCTAAAGTTACCACCAAGGAAATCTCTAATAGGCTCGCCATACACTCTACATGTCCTTGGAGAGGCCACAGACCTTCCAACCAGCAGGTCGTTCACATCCCTGGTTCTAAGCCCACTGGTGGTAAAAGGCCAAATGGGGATTTACACCAAGGACTTTGTTCAGGGTTCAATACACTTTAATTACATCAGATAATGCCTGCTGTTCCCATTTTTCCCAGAAATGGGGGTATGAGTCCAATTCCTGTTTATTTAAGCTCCTGTCTCAATGAGCCTTCACTGTGTCAAAACATCACAACACAACAGCTAAACGCGAGTGGCCACAATAGGAACAAAACTGGCTGGTGCCAGCAGCACGTCTCAAGTCTGAATTGTCCCTTTGAAGCTTACATCAGCTTAACCTGATAGAACCAGGGATGAGCACACTGGAGTTAAGAAATGGTTTGAAAAGACAGACACAGAAAAAGGCAAAAAAAAAAAAAAAAAAAAAAAAAAAAAAAAAATCAGTATATTGGAACATTAAATGGATGGCCTATGAATTGTGCTCAAAGATAACATACAAATTCACCTTGACTGTTTTAGTAGAAACCATCCCAGAGCTTTTAACCAAACAGGAGCACAGCCTTTCTTATATGTTCAACAGGGGAGCTTTACTGGCTCTTTCCACTGTATCCATGGAGAAACAAAAATGGAAGATGAAAAAATGTGGTTTTTTTTTTAACTTTTAAACAAAGGGGGCAATTGTATTTTGGGGGAGAAATCGAACTTTAGACCTTAATTAAGGGTCAATTAAATCAACATCAGAAATAACAGTATCAGTACACATAAAAAGATGACTCCTAGTTTAAAAAATCTAATCTTATTTGAAATTATTTCCCTATGGAAACCTTTCCTGAGGGTTAAGGAGTCCCTCTGTAAAGGTAAAAAGCAGAAGAGGTAACATTTTAGAGTATCATTAATGACCGATCATTTTAAGGGAAGAACCGCAATGCCTTGGCAACCACGAGTCCATAGGAATGGAAATCTTTCTAAAATGATTTGCATGTTTCCCTCCTTACACAGCCCTCCTTCACAGTCACTCTTCCATATGTTACACAAAGCCAATTTAAAATGTTTAGTGTCTGTAGGCAAACTGATAACAGTGCCGTGGGCCTCTGGTTTCTGTGTTTTTCTCAAAAGAAATTTCATCCTTTGTGATTCAGTAACCTAGCACCTACTGTGACATGTACGTTGGATTGATTCTTTTATTCTTTTGTTCATTCATTCATAGGCACTAGACCCTTGGAATACAGAGAAGAATGGGCCAGGGCTCTGCCCTCACAGGGTATACCTACTGCCTATGGAAAAAAACACATGCAGCAAAAACCCGTGGAATGATGACTGTAAGAGACATGTGCAAATGGCAACCCGCAAGCCATTCTTCTGCCTACTCCTGATTTCTTTTAATTATGCTCTTTATATCGACCACTTCCTCTGCTGACAGTGCACTTAGTAGATGACTAGGGTCTACATCAGAGATCTCCCAATTACAGCCCAGGGCCTGTCTTGGAACAGCCTGCAAGCTAAGAATGATTTTCACGTTTTTTAAATGGTTGGGGGAAACAAAAATCAAAAGAAGAAGAATATACGAAATTCAAATTTCAGTGTTCAGAAATAGTTTTGTTGGAACACAGCCATGCTCCTTGGTTTAAGTATTATCGGTGGCTATTTTCATGCAGCAAGGGCAGAATTGAAACAGTTATGACAGAAAACATTTGGCCCACAAGACCAAACATATTTACTACATGGCTTATTAAAGAAAAAAGTTTGATCTAGATGGTTTGGACCTAAGATAAGAGTAAATTAAATCAATATCAGACATTATTAGTTTAATTATTAGAACTCATAAAAGTGGGACTCGTAGTGGCTTCCAATGGAGTGTATTTGGTAATCATCCTAGAACAAATATCCCCCATAAGTCAATCTTAAATAACACTTTGGAAAAAAAATACCCATCACCACATTTTGTCTTGGTGAAGTAGCACGAGCATTAGTTGTATAGATTATAAAATATGAGATACTAAAATGTTATCTGAATACAAAATTAGTGTCATATTACCTTTACAATATAGTTGGTTCACACCTGCAGCATCTAATCAGCAAACATATACAGAATAAGTACTTCATTCCAGATACTCCGCTAAGGGGTAAGGACAGAAGATGAGGCTGACACAGTTCCTTAAAGGAATTGATAATTTATCAGGAAAACAAAGCCAACGCAAAAAAAATGTGGGTGAGAAGATGCTGTACAATAAAGCCTCAGGATCCTTTTCCCTCATTTCAATTCTGCATTGGCTGAGATCTTCCTTGGTGGTCCAGCGGTAAAGAGTCTGCCTTACAACGCAGAGGACGCGGGTTCAATCCCTGGTCAGGGAACTAAGGTCCCACCTGCCGTGGGTAACTAAGCCTGCACGCCACAACTACTAAGCTCGTGCACCTCAACTAGAGCCCACGTGCCGCAAACGATGGAGCCCACATGCTCTAGGAACCCACGGGCCACAACTACAGAGCCCACGTGCCTGGAGCCTGCACGCCACAACGAAAGACCCCACGTGCTCCAACTAAGACCCAACGCAGCCAAAAATAAAGAAAATAAATCAATCTTTAAAAAAAATTCTGCATTGGCTGAAATGAGGTAAGCCACCGAAGACAGATCTGTCTGCACCAAAGAGGTTCATCAATTTTACAGTAATATAAAGGTTATCCCTCAGCTGACATATCACAAGCCATATTTAGTAAATGACTGAATAACACAGTTAGAAAACCAAGGATGTAATCGCTTTTAATTCTGGCAAGGATGTGTGTATTTTAATTAATTTGCCTTTCTTCTTGTCACTCACTTTTCCCACTGTGTCCCAAATAACAATTCCTTCTTGTTTCCCAGGACATCCAAGGATTTGTAGACTATGATCTTATACTGAGTTGTAACCCAGCTGGCCCTACAGCTGTCACTTAGCCCAGCTCTACAAATATATGTACTGCTGCTTTACTCCACCATCATAAAACCATCCAACTAGCAAAACTGGGCCCGGGTCCCCAGATTATGGGGAGAAATGGTCATTCTGCTCCCATGATTCTGTGAAAGGTGTTTTCCAGTGCTGTGAACCCCCAAAAAACTTACAACCTAATCACTGCCCTGGGTTCCCACCTGCCTGCTCTCTCTCTACCTCCTCCTGGCTGAAATCCATCCGATGGCCCATACGTCTGGTGACAATGGATCCTGAAAGCTCCGAATGCTCACGGCTCAATGTGACAAATGACCAGCCCCAAACGATGCAGATGAAGGATGTCTTTGCTTCCAGTTCAGACTGTAGCTCGTTATGCAGCCACGTAGTGGGTCATTCCCTGCACTGGTTTATCACCATTTTTTAATTCAACATGTATTACAACACTGATGGACTGTAATGCTTTCATTATTGTAATAATAACAGCTACCACTCATTGAATGTGTATTTTGTGACTGGACCTCTCTTAGGTGCTTTATGGTATTAACTCATTTGAGTCTCATAATCATCCCATTAAGAACCACTGTTGTCCTCATTTTACAACTGAGGAAACTGAGGCTGAGGTTGGCATCTTCATTATCACCCCAACATCCATTTTGGGCCTCCATCCTCCTTTCTAGAAGAATTCCCACCGTGTGTCTACTCTTATCCCCAGGCCATTTGCTTTGGGGGAGACTAATCAGCTCCAGCTCTGATTCCCCTCAGAGTACGGCTCGCGGCTGGGTTAGCCTGTCACGACACTGCTCTTCTGCTCTCCAGTGACGGAAGTCTTTTAAGGGGCTCCAGGAATGGTCTCCTTGCTCCTAAGAGGAGAACCAAGGAGGAAACTTCCAGAAGTTGCCACATCCTGATGAGAATCAGTTTGGGACCAAAACAGGTGTGCTGAGATGGCAACATGGAAAAATGTAAAGTACCTAGAATCCTAGAATATGCCTGGGCCACAGAATGAACTGTACTTCCTGTTAGGGAGATTACTATCCATCCTCGCCAAATGATACAGACAATGAAGAGACCAGAGGGTCAAACGCAGGACTGAATCTGGAGCCTTACTTTAAACCCCACCACGGTGCTCATCGGGGTTATAATTCAAAGCTCCATCACCATTCTGCACACTCCCTGCATCTGGGAACTACTGAAAACAAATGTGCTACCAATAGCATACCGCTGCTAATTCAGAAGCACATCATAATAATGTTAGAATATCTGCTGTTTACAGATAATCTGAACCCCCTGCATCTCTTTTAAGTGTGGTTATTAATAGATAATGATGCTACAGAAAAAGGTCCCAAAATGACAAGCATGGATTTTTTTAAATAGCAAAACAGAGAGTAAAAACAGTATTTCCTTACTACTGCTGAAAGACCCCAACTACCATCCCGTGAGCGGGCACAAGGGATTGCAAGGAAGTATTTTAAGACAGAGAAAAGGGTTACCTTTGCTTTCTCACCTTCAGATTCTAAAGTGGGAGGCAACTGCGTTCCAAGCTAGGGTTCCTTACCAATGGGCATCAATATACACGTATACGGAGAAAGGGAAGAGAGAAAGAAGACGGTCGGGGGCAGAAATACACTGAAGAGCTGGCTCACAATAGCTGCCTCCCTGGGGTGGGCACCATTGACTGAGAATCGGAAGCTGTTGGCCAAATTTAACCCTACAACCAACACAATTTCCACCCCGGCGAATGAAGTGGCAAGTTTGAAGCACGCCGTTTCCCTTTTCCCAGGCTGTAACAACACAGTCATAATTTGCGTGTTAACTTTCAACCACCTGACAGTTCTGGAAAAGCAGTTCTCCCTGCTTTGTGTCTCAGCGACAACACTGTGTTAACAGTCACAAAGACTTATACCCAGAGTACGAAAAGCAGAAGATCCCAGGCGTGCATGTCTTCAGAGTAGTCCGCATCACCTCATTACTGCTAAGATGCCGGGATGAAAGCGGAGGAACTGGTTAAATCCATTACTTCTGAAAAAATTGCAAACTCTTCAACCAACAACATAGTGCCACTAAATTAAATCGACTCCAGGGCCTCCTGATAAAAAGCCAGTAACTCCTTCAATGCCAATGAGTTCGCGCTGCCCCCTGCCCGGAAGAGAAAGGCTGCTCTTCCTCAGCTGCAGGCCTTTCCCTGCAGGGGCCTCACACGGTAGACAGACCTTGAACCTTGAAATGGGAAACGAGGTACCCTTGGCACAAGCTTGGCCCTGCCCTGCGGAAGTCACTTCCACTCACTTGGCTTTAGTTTCCTCCCCCAGAAGATGAGGGATCCAGTTCACTCTTAGCAATCCGTGACTCTGGTACGGACCATTACCAAAGTTGTGGAATGAAAAATCCAGACTTTTATTGAAAGGGTAAAGGGGACAATTCTTAACAGCCGCCACGCAATGTCTTAATCAGGACTGTGTCTTACTGTAAAATTGTGCCTGCAGGGTCCTACTCTTATCTGCAAAGGATGGGGGACTTGACCTAGACAGGTATGTGCATGTGTGTTTAGGAATGAGGGGTGAGGGTGTTAGAGAAATGCAGATTCCTCAAGGTCCCCCCAGGTAAGTCTTTAAGACAGCAAAGCCCTGTTTTGCTTATATACTCACAGACATTTTAATGGCGCACTACAGAATTTCAGCAAATATGAGAATATCTGTACTTCTTTTTAAAATTTTTAATGGAGGTTATCGGGTGGAGGGAGTGAAAAAAGTTCATTCTTTTCCTTCTCCTTTGCCCAGTCTTTAAAAAAGATAAAAATACTCATTTCCAGCTCGACATCAAAAGCATATCTGTGCAGTTCAAGATACTTAACTGTGTTTCTGTTGAAATGGGCTTCCATAGAATAACGCCTTTAGATATTGAAATGATCTTATCTTAACTATTACAGTCAGCTCATTCTAAAAATAAGAACTAGTAAATGTGGAGCTCAGTGGTGATGTTGGAGAGCAGGGGAAGGAATTTTGTTAATTCCTTTAACAAAACCGACCACTACCTCAAGAGTTCCTGGTAACAAGTTTCTTAATAGATGCATTTCATATTCAAAAGTTTAGAGACATTAAAATGGGGACTAAGTTAAAGCAGAGGGGAGGCATCCCTCAAGCCTTTTCTCAAGTGAAAAGTTCTTTGTGAGCAATAGCCCAGGCTCACAGGAACACATCCAGATTTTCAAGTACGCAGGAGAAGGAGTGGAGGAAAGTGAGAAGCAGTACTGGGGTGTGTGGATAGGGCTCAGGAAATGAAATACAGAGAGATGTCTTCACAGTTCTCTACATGACCCTAAACCTCCTACAAAGAACCTGACTTCCAAAAGGAACCAAACCTGTGTCAAGTGTGTGTCTCACACTTGAATTAAACACAGATCACTGGGCTTCCCTGGTGGCGCAGTGGTTGGGAGTCCACCTGCCGATGCAGGGGACACGGGTTCGTGCCCAGGTCCAGGAAGATCCCACAGGCCGTGGAACGGCTGGGCCCGTGAGCCATGGCCGCTGAGCCTGCGCGTCCGGAGCCTGTGCTCCGCAACGGGAGAGGCCACAACGGTGAGAGGCCCGCGTACCACAAAAAAATTAAAAAAACAAACAAACAAACAAAAAAACACAGACCACTGCCCATCATCCCCAAGAGTTAGATAGTGGAGAAACATCGATACCAAATCCACATAAGCCAAAACAAAACTCGGTCATCAAAATAGTTTCTGAATCAAATCTGGACTAACACTCATATTTCCTTGTATTTAAATCAGTAATTCTAATATAATTATCAGACTGCTTACCTGCTTTCCAAATTAAAACAATAAAAATAAACTAAACTCTAGGGCTTCCCTGGTGGCGCAGTGGTTGAGAGTCCGCCTGCCGACGCAGGGGACACGGGTTCGTGCCCCGGTCCGGGAAGATCCCACATGCCGCAGAGCGGCTGGGCCAGTGAGCCATGGCCACTGAGCCTGCGCGTCCGGAGCCTGTGCTCCGCAACGGGAGAGGCCACAACAGTGAGAGGCCCGCGTACCGCAAAAAAAAAAATAAAATAAAATAAAATAAACTCTAAAAATAATATATCAGAGCAACACAATAATCTTCGAGTTCACTGGTTAGCAAATATTCACTGAGCATTTAACTATGTACCTACAGGCTCCAGCTTTAGTCCCTGCAAGTAGAACTGAACCCCTTTTTTAAATTTGACCAGTCAAAAATAAGTAATTTACTGGAGTTTAAATTATTCAGTTAAAAATAGATCCAAAGATCCACTTTTTTTCCTAAATACACCATTCATTTCCCTCCACAAGTCTTGCACTTACTATCTCTGGCTTCTCTATTAAACATCCTCATTTTAGTCCACGTGGAAGTCTCTTCTCTGAAGCCACCGAGAACCAGAAACAGGATGAGTTCATCTGAAGTCTTTTGTTCCCCCATTACTGCCTTTTATCCAAGGGTCTAGTTCTAACTATACTATCAGCTGGGGCCTATCAGCCACAAGGCCCCAGATGAATGCTGAGGACATCTAATGTTTGACACCTCCTCCAACTAGCACCTCTTTGCACCCGGGAAACAGATTGTGCCTGGAGTGAGGGCATGATGGCTGAAGAGGGGCTCATGCCTGGGAAAATTGCTCTCACTGGGAAAGCCATCAGGGGGCAGGCCATTTTCCTGGAGGAGACACAGAACTCTGGTGCCTGTACACAAGCCTGCCCGGGCTCCTGCCTCCTTCCCTGGCCTCGCCTCTACCCATCACAGCTTTGGGCATGGAGCATCCATCACTCCGCTCTGCTTTAGGCTCCCACCAATAAAGATGTTGCGTCCTCTGTGCTTTTGGGAGGCAGTTACCTACACCGTCCTCACATCTTCACTGCTGTCATCACCGTCACCTGTGGATGCGATGCTGATTAAACACCTTCCATTATCTTCCTTAAACTCCCAACCACCCTTGTGGCAAAGATTCTTCATCTCCATTTCACAGGTGAGATGCTAGAGGTCATAGAGAGCAAGGGAAAGAATGAGGTTGAACTCCTATGTGTCTGATTCCAGAGCCCAAGCTCATAATGGATGAATCACAATGTTTCTTCATAGTACAGTTGTCCAGACCACCCTGAATCAGGCCCCGGAGGCTGGTGTTAGAGGTTAGGAACCACACTGAAGAAGGCTGAACGTCTAAGTTCCTCTCCCACCTCTGCCCCAGAAGCCCAGTTTCGCTACTTACTTTCTCTATAACCATGGTTAGGTGACTTAACCTCTCAAAGCTTCCACCTGACCTCACAGGGTTGTTAGGACCAGTCCGTTCGACAGAAGACTACATTTAGCACAATGAGTACACATAATAAATACCTGATAAAATACAAAACGTAACTTATGGATTAATTTACAAATTGAATAAAACTGGCATTTTTCATGGTAAAACTTAAAGCTATTTTGTACAAGTAATCTAAACGCACCCACAAACATTTTACCCTCACTACGCCTTTACTTTCTTCAAAAACTTACAAAAAGCTCCAAACCTAATGGACTCTTCCGCCTTTTACTCACCTAGACCCAACACAAATTACTGACCACCATCACCATCTCATCTTAGAGGTACTCAACTGACGCGAGATAGAAAAGGAAACGAGATGAAAGAGTGAATCTTAGGAAACAGTTCTGTGTCTTTCGTACACCATCATGAGTATGTGCGTCTGTGCAGTGAGGAATTTTCACCATGCATAATAACTGGAGAAAAATTTGAAGGCGGGTGTGTAAAACTAAAATCGTTTAATTACAATTTGATTTCGACTGAATGGACTGCCCGAGGCGGCCATCTTGGAGAAGTGATAATGGGCATCCCAGATGCCGCGCCAACAAAGGATGTCGAAGCAGTGAAATTAGACATTTAATTTTAGATACTGCTGCTTATGAGAGGCCTGGGGCTAACTATGCAAGTGTTAGTGCACCAAAGGGCTGCAACGAATTCTTTGCTTTTTCAAATAATAATGAAGAAGAATTCCACAGTGGTGAAACCTGCCTGGGATGTTCTATGCTCCGCCCTGGCCCTGGTGATTCTAGCAGTGAGAAAAACCAAAAAAAGGTGCAAGACTCTGCCTGACACTCACAAACTTTTTTTTTTTTTTAATGGGGAAGTAGTCTTTTCTGTGGTACTGAAAACACTCTAACTCTGACCAAATTTCAGGACGTTTACTTGTCCAAAGCATTTCTTGATTTTGAAGCAGATGTCAAGGAAGGAGCATATGGAGTTGAGGGGAAAAAAAAAAAATCCTAGCATACAGGCCTGAGGATAAATAGTTATCTTTGATATTAATCACTGACTTCAATATGCTTTGCAATTAAGATTTATAGTGAATTTAAGCAAACCCAGCATAGAGAAATCTGGATGTACCAAAAGAATCATTATGAGATGAGTTGACATGTTACGAGTCTACACCTGTGAATTCCTAAAAGCTTTTAGAATGAGTTTTTCAAACTGGATGCTACTTGCAAACATGCAACCTACATGCACTTATTGCAAAATATCCCATATAAAGAGATTCTTCAGCAATCTTCTGTTGGGAACAAATACTGTTGCAGAAAATAAGCGTCAGTCTTGCACCCGAAGGATGGCTAGAACTTCCTCAGGAGTGTATCCAAGAGAAACTGCAGGTTCCCTACGGCAAGATGTACCTGGACTAGTACCTTGACGTGGTAGGCTGAGCTGCTACCTCAGCCTTAAAGGGGTCTTAGCGATCAATCTGCTAACTCTTTGTGTGAACTATGAATTTCCCACTATCATCCAGAAGTTAGCAAAATCTGTCTTGGCGAGATCTCAGATATTCATTAGGAATGATCAGCGCAGAGGGGAAAAAAGCTAGCAAGGTAATCATTTCCTTCTTTCCATTGCCTCGAAGTCTGTCCATTTATATAGTGTCACGTCAAAGTCCTTATTTGTCAATTTTGGTCACTTCTTTCTCCCTCAATCAATTACCAGGTAATCTTGGTCAGAGGATCAGCTTCCTGAATTGAAAGAACTACCACCTCCTGGTAGAAGAAGGTACTGCAGGCCACACAGTGGCTATACTAAGCCATTATCCACTTGGAATACGCTTCTTTCTAGGAATCTATGCTATGAAAAGCAGAAACTGCTTGTGTTGCTTCCGTGAATGTGGCAAATCAAATTTAGCCACTGCTAACTACTTTATTCCCAAGAGTACGAGGTGTGTGGCTGTTTATCCCCAAATATAAATTCATTTTATTATATGCAACCCGTCTCCCCTCCCCACCCCTGGGAAGTCAGGTTCGTTCGATGAAAGTCTCAATAATTTTGACGAAATGGTTATGCTGATTAAAGCTGGTGAAAGCTATTAAACATGGAATATTAATGCTAAGTACAAACCACTGTTCATGCTCTAAGAACCTGCTGTGGGGAATTCAAGTGCTCTTTACCATTTGTTTACTTATATACTTTAAATATTTCCCCTCTATCCTTTTAATGTACATTATCTTTGAAGATAGCAATGTAAAGCAAAGATAAGCTTCCATCTAGACAACCCTCCCAGTCGATCAGAAATCCAGAATTAGTAGAATTCCAATGAAGTGCTTATAATTCTTGTCTGCTAATTTTTTATAAGGATCCCCTGAGGACAGCTATCACACTGGCTTCTAAAGTACTGTACGTGAAAAAGAAAGAAAAAAATAACTACCGTAATCATACATTCTTGGAGAAGGTAGAACATTTGGTGTCAAGAGAGTGAAGAACTGTCCAGTGGGGCAACAAGGAGATAGTCAAAGCTGATTCTATAAAATGCCAATTACTAAGACTGGGAGACTGAGTTATACAGACCTTTAGTATGATCATAACAAACACTGCCCTGTACAATAAATTTTATCTTGCTTTCCTTTCCTCCTCCCAGAAAGGTGTGTATGCGTGGTAGTTTGGGGGGCAGGGGGTAGAGGGTAAGGGAATAGATGTTAGTTCACCAAAACAGGATTTGTACTTTGCCTTCTGATTTAATTCTTCTTTCCAAATGTAATGAAAGGAGGCAAAGGACTCCTTAAAGAATCCCAAACCCCTCCATTCAGGCAGGGTGTGAATTTCACACAAATAGAAATCTTGGTTTTACTCACTGGTACATTCCAGGTGCCTAGGAGAATGTCTCCTGGCACATAGTGGACATTTAATAAGTATTTGTTGGATAAACAAATGAAGCAAAAGGAAGAACCAAAAATAAATGATTTCACACTAACTAACTCTCAGTACCCTTCACGTCGGGCTTGAGATATGGGGTGTTTGACAGTTAACTAGACCACGGAAAGATCAACAGGCACATCCTCTGGACCTTGAGGATAAAGAAAAAACATGGTCCAAATGATGTGTTGCTTTCTTCAGTCTTGAGTACAGAATGATTTCGTAGTGCATTACCTAATGTCTGATGTCCTAGGCATCAGTCAGCAGCGTCAGAACATTAAAGATCACGCAGGCTGATTGGTACTGTTCAATTAACAACCTGGAACCAAATGGTGAGGCCAATTTGAGGACTCCCTCGGCAGAAGAGCACTAAATATCTCCATTCAGTTCTTTAATGGATACATGAAAAACAAGGGGACACTCGCTCTAAAGACCACCAAAAATGATGCTGGCATTTTGGGGTCAGAAGCCTCTGGTTAAATAAATAGTCTCAAGGTCTTGCAGATTGATAATCATGCAATTCAGAAGCCCACATACAACCTTTGGAACTTAAAGGATAGTTTTCTAATACATATGGAGCAAGAATCTTTTTCTTCCTCTTCCCTTCCAGTTATTCTTAAGTTTGATAGAAACTGTGAAAGCGCTACCACATTGCCAGCTATGTAACTGGATCAATAAGTATTAATCACGGCTTCCCTGGTGGCGCAGTGGTTGAGAGTCCGCCCGCCGATGCAGGGGTCACGGGTTCGTGCCCCAGAAAAAAAAAACCACAATAAATATTAGTGGATCTCTTGAACATTTTCTCTAATACCCCAAAAGATGTTACTTTATTAGAATTTTAAAAAAAAAGGATTTTCTGTAACTAGTTAATTTTTAACCCTCAGTATGTGTTAACTATTCACACAGATAGTTCAGATATATGGAGTAACTAGAAACTTCTTCAACCATGAACAAAAAGGGCAATGTCCAAATTTCCTATTGGAGGAATAACCAAGAAAATTATTTCTTTTTCCCCAAGGACAGGTCTGTGGCAGGAAAATCTTCGCAGAAATCACCTATTTTGCTAGCCAAATCGTCATGAACAGGTCTATTTCATATTAATTCTCTCCAAAAGGTAAAAAGTAATGATCCAGTGGGGACGCTGAGAATTCTCCATATCAGCACATTTGTCAACTTCGTATCATCCTCACCATCAAAGTTCCACAAAGCAGCATCCAATTCCAACACGGAATGAGATTTCTACCTTATATATACTACATATGTTCAGAATTCCAAAGTTTAAAAATTTTCCCCTTGCTCTTCAGACTATTTTCAATCAGTCATAGCCCCAACTGACATGATAATGACATCTAATGTTAATTTACCACTACTATACAATAAACATGTCTCGCTAAGTGCTTTACTTACATTATCTCATTTAATCTTTACCACAAGGTGTATTATATTAACAGCCTCATTTTGCCGATAAAGAAACTGAGGGTCAGAGAAGTGAAGTAACATGGCGGAAGCCATGCAGCTAGTGAGTATGTGGACTGTATTTCAACTTTGGCATCTGTCTGATTTCTGAAGTCAGGCTTTTGACTACTCTCATATACTAAGGCTAACATATGCCTTTCCCTTCTTACATAAGACATTTATTCTTTCCTGTATTTAATCAAATCTGAAATATACCAACTCCATTGCTATTTAAATACAAACAAATCATTCTCTATTTGGATCAAGGGAAAGACTAAAACAGTAACTTTTCTTTAAGACTGAGGATAATATCCACTGATAATTTTAATGATAAAATCTATTTTTCTTTTCCTTAACTCTTTTTCATTTTGAACCTAATACAGTTCACTTTGTCCCCTTAAATAAGGTGTTCTACTGCTATTGGGGAACCAATTTTCTCTCAAGACTTTATTGCAATATTATCAGGAAACTGGCTACTTAAACAGCAGGTAATCTTTTATTTCATGCATAATTACCGTGCACTACATTTTGATTTGATCCTAATGGCCCTAAGTACATTTTAAACAAACCCTCAACCTGCCCAGATGAAAAACATTTTGCTTCCTCTGTTGCACTTGTGTGGCGATGATAATTAACACATCTCGGGAAATTCGAGCTACATCTGATTAAATCATAACACACCATAAAGGTCTTTACAAATAATCCTTTGAAGAAACCAGCTGAGAAAATCATGAAAAGAAGAATTATGAGGAAGGAAGCTCATTACAGTTTTGTGCTTGGCACTTAAAGGTGACCCTGCCAAGGTGAGTGTTTTGAATTCAGTTAACTTTCCCAGAACGCACCTGAATGTCTGAGGGAGGAGGGCTGTCTGGGTGACCAACTCTTCACTCACAAACCCCACATTTCTGTTCAGGGACCAGCTCCTATTGTTACGTCTTTGGGCCAACAGCCAAGGAAATGCTGCCCTTTCCTCAGACCAAAGACTTAAGAAACATCAGTTATTAAATTAAAAACAAACAAACAAAAAAGGACCCTTTCAGAAAAGGAGACCTCTTCAGGCTTCCATGCTTAAAATTTCAACGTGGTTAACTTGGGGTAATATGATCAAAATGGAAACATCATAAAATACAGATAGGAACTGAAGAAACCTAATTTGGGGCGGGGCGGGGGGGGGGAAGCCTAACCCAGAAATTATGCCTAGATGTTCCTGCCAAAGTTCAAAAGTCAAGTAGGATGAACACTTAGATAATTCAATAACGGACTGACTACTATTGTTATGGTTCTTGCTAATTATAAGAACAACAACAGCCATTGCACTTGTCAGTTACTGAGTGCCTACTCATGCAGTCTGCTACTTAATCTTCAAAACATCACTGAGAGTTACTATTAACTCAGAAGAGTGAACTAAGGCAGAGTGGTGGTAAGCAACCTCCCCAAGATGATACAAGAAGCAACAAGCATCATTGCTGGGGTTCAACTGCAACCTGCCTCATCCCAAAGCACATGCTCTTAATTAAACACTACCCGTTCTGCTTTATGTAAAGCAATAAATATTTGACAATACACTACCTACCGTATACAGCTGTGTTCAGTAATCTGGATGGAGCATCATTATAATATTGAGCACAGAAGGCGCTCAGTAATATTATGTGGAAAGAATAAGTATGTACTCTTTCTCGTGCCCAAAACTATTAAGCAAAAATAGGTCCTATACCATGATGGTGTATAAAGAAAGAAGCAAAATGCAAAAAGCAGACCTGGCGCAAAAATGTTTACCATCTTTCTCCAGCAGATACGACTCTTACAAATGAAACAATTAGGGAACAAAACAAAGCAGCCACATTTACTACAGAAGGCCTTGGGGCAGGGTCCAAGCCTTCTAGGAGAAGCCCCATGATTTGGGCTCCAAAGTAAAATGCAAACAAGCAGGATTTTGTTGCAAACAAGCAGGATTTTGTCTCCTCCCCACGGACCCCCAACCAAGAAGTATCTTTCACGCTATTCTATGAGAACTCATAAATAATAAACAAGTAAATTTTACTCAGGGATGTTTCTTAACTGAATTGAACAGTTTTCCAAAGCAATCTCTTCCACCTTTTGTTCGTCCAGAATTGTCTGGCAATCGGTGTGTTCAGTCCTACAAACTCAAAATGTCAGCCATCGTGTGAGACTTTCCTCATGACATAAAGTGAAATGCGGGCTTCCCTGGTGGCGCAGTGGTTGAGAGTCCGCCTGCCGATGCAGGGGACACGGGTTTGTGCCCCGGTCCGGGAAGATCCCACATGCCGCGGAGCGGCTGGGCCCGTGAGCCATGGCCGCTGAGCCTGCGCGTCCGGAGCCTGTGCTCCGCAACGGCAGAGGCCACAATAGTGAGAGGCCTGCGTACCGCAAAAAAAAAAAGTGAAATGCCTCATGTTAAAATATGCACACGAATCCCAGAAACACCAATTCTCTTCCTTTTGAGCCCACGGTGAAATTCCAGCTTAATCTTTATGGAAGTGTTTTAATATAGTTTAAGAAATCACCTGCAAATACTGAAAAATCCATGAAAATCTTGCCTAAATTATGCATGCTTGCCAGTTCCCACCCTTCATATGTTGTGACAGACCCAGGCTGTATGGGGCTCTGTGTGTGTGTGTGGGTGTGTGGGTGTGTGTGTGTGTGTGTGTGTGTGATGGAAACCTTTTTAGCTAGCTTATTGAATCTTTCCACCTCCTACAGAGAACTCTGAAGAAATGCACAGTTTTTTTCAACATTCAAATGAGTGTGAATCAGAACGGTTGTTCTCCCAGGACTCATCTTTTATGTGGAGTGTAGGGTCACTGACAGGATTGAAATGGATCCAAGTTTCCTTGATTAGCTGATTTTTAAAAGGCTGGAAGCAGCGAGCTACAGTGTGGAGAAAGAAGAACTGGTCCTAGTCTCTGCTTTACTGCAAACAAGCCAGGAGAATTTTAACCATTACTTAAACCCCCCAAACCACAATTTCCTTTTGTGTCAAATGAGGAGATAGAGCCAGATGTTCTTCAGGCGGAATTCACATACGAGTTGCCTGCAGACATAGTGGTTTAGCCATCCCTATCCCTAAAACCTTTTTATACTGCAGTGCTCTAAAGAGGTTGTATCCCAGAGCTCTCAAATTTTGGGCACAACAGAAATTCCCAGAGTGCTTATACCTGGGCTCCACCCTCAGAACTTGGGATCCACTTGGTTGGAGGCAGGGCCCAGGAATCAGCATTTCAGCAAAGGCCCCACATGATTTCAAGGTGTGTGGTCCACGGACCACACTTTGGGGAAGAGTGGGTTAAAAGAAACGAAATTGAGTTATTTGTAGTGAGGTGGATGGACCTAGAGAGTGTCATACAGAGTGAAGTAAGTCAGAAAGAGAAAAACAAATACCATATGCTAACATATATATATGGAATCTAAAAACAAACAAAAAAAAAACTTCTGAAGAACCTAGGGGCAGGACAGGAATAAAGACGCAGACGTAGAGAATGGACTTGAGGACACGGGGAGGGGGAAGGGTAAGCTGGGACGAAGTGAGAGAGTAGCATGGACATATATACACTACCAAATGTAAAATAGATAGCTAGTGGGAAGCAGCTGCATAGCACAGGGAGATCAGCTTGGTGCTTTGTGACCACCTAGAGGGGTGGGATAGGGAGGGTGGGAGGGAGACTCAAGAGAGAGGCGATATGGGGATATATGTATATGGATAGCTGATTCACTTTGTTATAAAGCAGAAACTAACACACCATTGTAAAGCAATTATACTCCAACAGAGATGTTGAAAAAAAAAGGAGTGGTTTAGTTGAAATTCTTCATGATCTGGGTGCATACATCATGATTTAGCAATTACAGACCTGGCTGAGATTGATCAAAAATTCCTTGCAAGTCAGATTTAAATGAAGTGAGAACACATACGAGAGAGAGTACACGCAGAGGATTATACTTGGAGAACAAGGGCTCTAATTCTGCCACTTTCTGTAACTTATAGGCAGTGTAATCCTGGGTTATCTCAGTTTTTCCAACTAAAAAAAATAAAGGTGGTAAGGCTTCTCTCATAGGATTCTAGGAAGGAAGGATGAGGAAACTTGAGGGATTACCTCGCGTGGTTCTGGGTTAAGAGAAGCTCCTCAAACGCTGTTACGTCCTCTCCTGCCCCAACTCCCTCCAGAGGCACTGTGCTGCAGGGACCTGGCCTGTCCCAGCCCCCCAAGTTTTCGCCCAGCTTGCCCTCAGCTCCCAGAAACAGCAGAAGGATCTTAATTCATCTTGTTTCCAAAGTGAGTAGCCTGCAACTTACCTGCGCTTATTTCAAACCAGATGACTTCACTCACTATAGAAATTCAAAGGGAAATGCATCTCTTCCACCCCTCCCACAAACACTACTCCAACTCCTCTGCCCCCAGAGCCTGAGTAACTGGGGCACATTCCTGGAGTGGAAATTACGTGATAAACTTTGGCCAACCCGTAAAACATAGCAGGCGTCCAAAGTCACAAAATAGTTCCTGAGGCATGTTTCCTGATCCAAATCATACCAGGGCTCACCCTTCTCGGAGTTAAGGGAATCACAGAAACCTAAAGGGAGAAGGGCAGTTCTGAGGATACATTAGAGAAAAGGTCTATTTATATTCAAAGGATATCACTCTTTGAGTTTTATGTATCAATGAAGATTAAATCCAAAGTTTATAAGCTTTTCACGATTATGAATGGTTTAACTGCAAGGAAGTAAAGAAGCCATTCGATTAATATCAGTGATGAAGAGCTAAAGAAGGCACAGCATCCTTCCTCCCCCTGCCCTCCACTCCAGAAAAGCCCACTGAATGACTGGCGGTCCTGTAGATTATAGATGCCTAATAATCACCTGGGTTTGACTCATTTTGCAAATGCTACCCCCTTTCTTGATTTTTTTTTTCCCCAATAAGACATTCTTGAGGTCTGTGCCAATGTGTTCAGAATCACCAAGAGGACCATTCATAACGTATGACAACTTGAACAACAGAAAAATGAAATCGAGTTTGGCACTGGTAGAGGCTCCTGGATTTCCAGAGAGCAGCTGAAGAATCCACTGTGCCAGATGCACATTTTATAACCTCTGCCCGTTTATTTTGCAGAGCAATAAACATTTTAGAGGAATATTTGCTGTTTTGTTTTGTTTTTTTACACTTGAAAAGCAAATTTGTGGCAAGGGTGCCGGACACAAAATTAGTAAGTAATAGGTAGACACAGGAAAGGTCAATTGCTGGAAGAGAATATATGAAACCGCTCTCGCTCAGATGGTAGGAGGAGGTGAAGGCATGCCATGAGAGCAAGTTCATTACAGTCTAAGTGCCTCTTTTCCATTCTGGGCTGGGAAGTACACTCTCACACCACACACACGTGTACACATATTATAGTGGCAAATGTACAATCAAATGCCGATAACTCTTCTTCAATAGTTATCATATGTTTCACCGGAAGCCAAAGAAAGATTTTGAAAACCAAGAACAGACCTTTTCCGATAACAGTTTTGTTTGTTTTGTTTTTTGCCGTGCGCAGGCTTCTCACTGTTGTGGCCTCTCCCGTTGCGGAGCACAGGCTCCGGACGCGCAGGCTCAGCGGCCATGGCTCACGGGCCCAGCCGCTCCGCGGCCTGTGGGATCTTCCCGTACCGGGTCACGAACCTGTGTCCGCTGCATCGGCAGGCGGACTCTCAACCACTGCACCACCAGGGAAGCCCTGAACAGTATTTTCAGACGCAAACTATGTGGCAGCGTTTGGGGAACTTGTAGGGACACCGTAAAATATTTTCTTTCCATGAGAAATTAAGTGCTGGTGCTTCTATACTGAAGTGTGAAATCTCTCTGGACACTTCACCTTGAGTCAGTGTGGACATCCTCAGGAAACCGATGCCCACACTGGATACAAGATAAAACGACAGGGGAGTGAAAATCGCCAGTAAGCCCCTCCCTTTCCACTGCAACTGCCATATTGGAAACCCTCTTGGCTAGGAGGGCACTGGTTGATCCTAACGTGGTTCTAAGCCAAACTGTATGAGAATATGTAATGTGTGTGGATAAACAGGTGAAAACTATGGCATCTTTCAGGATTTCCATCCCCAAGTGTGTTTATAGCTATCTGCAAATCAATGGTTGTTATGCTAGTTTAATATGGGGCCTTTACACCCTGTCTACAAATACATCTGAAAAAAAAGATACAAGCAAAAACTGATTTTGGAACCTAATTACCCATAGGCACGTGGTATATGTGGTTTTATTTAAGCCACATTAAAGATAACTCACATGAACTACTGGAACAGTGGAAACAAATAAGTCACGCGACAGGACCCTAAGTAAGCTTTTAGACCGGTGTAGACCAGCTCCAGTTGTTTAGTCCCTCATTAAATAAAGTCTTTACCTAAAGATAAAAAGCTGATCATTCTTCCTTTCCCCTCCCAACTCACTGGGCCACAAAACTATTCCCACCTTCAAAAACAACTGGCATTGATTAACTAAATACATGAGAGATAACAGATCAGATCTACATTGACACTAGGAAGGCTTGTGGTTTATTTTTGCTCACGTGTCATAGGAGTCAATGAACTCAAAATATACAGCTGGAGGCAAGACGTTTAACTGATGGTTGCCTGAGCTGGGCCAGCTTCTTTGACTCTCCGGATGCCACCTCCTAGCTTCCCGAACCCTCTTCTCTGTCCTGCTATCCTCCCCCACCTTGCCCCATCTGCTCCGTGGCTTCATGGATCTGCCTTTCTGTTACTCCAATTTGGCTGACATCACAGACAAACATCACCATGATGTGGCTTTCACTTCTCGATGCTATCTCCCAGATGACCCTTGATTCCATGGTCTACAAGCCAGTTTCACCAAATCCAGGGCTAGTTATAATGTTACAAGAATAGATTTCTTCTTCCAAAAAGCACTTGGGCTTGTTATAAGGCACATCCACTAACTCTCATCATACAAAATGATCCAATTTTGACATAAAATCTCTAAAATAGAAACTTGGTTAAAAGCTGAAAGTGAACCTCAACCTTAGGGAGGTTATAGATGTATCCCAATGATAAGTGCTTTTTACACACAACTGGCCTCTTGGTATTGAGTTCTGAGGCACACACAGTGTTTGAATGTTCTCAATAGTGGTAAGTCTTAAACCTTCTGAAGACAGACTGTTTTGCTTTGGAATGAGCCAAAAGCATTCAGGAGACAAATCTGGTGAGTATCCAGCTGGGGAATACCATTTGGGTCAAAGCTATAAAAGTATCAAGAGTGATTTTCTGGTATGGTTTGAAAATTAGCTCTGAAAGTCATTCCAAAAGAGGCATTCCAGAAATGTATATTGCAATAGCGTCATCAATGGCACAGAACATGTTTTATCCCCTAAATTGGCTACTAGATGGATAATACAATTTCATGCCTCCATTCCTTTAAACATGCTATTTGGTCCCTTTGCCTGGAATACAAGCCCTTGACTCCACCCTATTTCCCCAAAATATCTAAATTTTTCTCTTCCTTCAAAATCTACTCTAGGAAGCCCTCTCCGAGTCTCAGTCTGACTCAGATGCCCTACATCCATGCTCCCATGTTGCCACCCTCTCTGCCTCCATCCCCTCCCACCCTCCCATCCTCCCCTGTAACATGCAAAGCAATATTTAAAGGACATTAAAAGCACTGGTTTCCTTTTCTGCCCCCCACTACCAAACTGTCAGCTCCTTGCAAATAATGGCTATATTTTTGGGTACCTGACACTGTGATGGCTTCACATGGTGCTCCATAAATGCCCGCTGCCCAAATACATCCATTTGAAAACTTAACCTCCTCACTTGAGTTTTAGTTTCACCTCATGTAATTTGGCAAACTTGTCATCTGTAGTTCCATGTCAAGCCAGGAGTAATTTTACAAGAAAGACTCTGACAGTGTTGCCCCTGAACCCATATGTTACTATTTTTTCAAAAATAATCTGTATGCTAGAAAAGAGAAAAAGGCTAATAAAGAAAATAATAACATGAGCTTAAAGCAGTGGGCTCGGGGTTAAAACACACACACACACACACACACACACACACACACACACACATAAACAAACCCGAATTCATCTTCAAAATGGCATTGGTAACTTGGAGAAATAGTTTCTGTAAGAGTATCAAGCAAAAAAATATTCAGACCTCTATCAGAGCTATTTTACAACTCATGGAAAAAGATACCCCATAAGGCTTACTATGTAGCATAATTCTCAGTATCAAATTCAATCTCTCCCATTAAGAATCTCATGTGAATCACCTACTACTATTCCTCGTGTGGCTATAGAGCCAATAGAGATAAGTGTTTGCATCAAAAGATATGTGTAAGGATGCTTATACAAACTTTATTCATAAATAGCCTCAAACTGGAAACAACCAGAATGTTCATCCACAGTAGTCGTGGGCAAACACACTGTGGGATATTCATACAGTGGAATACTGCTCAACAAGTACAAAGAATGAACCACAGTAAACACAACTTCATGGATGAATCCCCACAGACACATTGCTGAGTTACCGAAGTCAGACCGAAAAGGTATGAAGATACATACAGTAAGATTCCATCTGTGTGAAATCTAAAAAGTTAGGATTTGGCACTTGATGTAAGTTTATACTTCAATGAAGGTTTACATAAGTATAAGTTTGTTTAACAAACTCAAATGGGAGACTTTACCCTAAAATAACGCAGTAGGAGAAGGGCTGGCAGGAAGGGGGAGTTGATAAGAGCTCCTGGTGGAGGTAAGGAGAGAAGGATAGGGAGCCTCTTGGATGAGCTGAGTAATGCCATCCGAAAAGTCAATGTCAGGGCATTGGTATCTCAGGCCTGATCTCTGAAGGAAGAGTGGCCCCAGATATTGAGGTTCTGCATCCCTCGGCAGAATCTTTTGGAACTGGTCACTCATGGAACTCACCGTTATATAGTACATTAAGGTTTCAGAGGACTCTTTATCCTGAGATTTTTCATATAGATGATCATATATCCAAGTGCCCCTTCAGTATGGCAAAGTAGTAAAAGAAAGTGCTAGTGGGAAAAGAAATTACTTGACGCTGAGATGAAGTTCGAATGAGTTAGTTAATTTGAGAGGTAAAGTTGATGTGGGGCTCACAGTAGACCACAAGCCATTTTAAGTCTGTAAACCTGTTACAAAGAACACATAAAAAAGGGGCAAGGAATTGATGGTAGAAGGGATAGAATAGTCCTTGCCTGAAATGAAACACTCAGTTGGGTTTTGGGTCCTTTCAATCATTGACTGGCCTTGGTCATATGGAGGATCAAGTGAGAGGTCTGAGATCTATGTAAACATCTCTGTACTCAACATTCAAGACCAAAGGCCTGGTAGGTACATAACAAAGAAGACAAATTTAAGGACCCAAACAGTGAAGCTAGTCCCTGGGTTTTCTTTCTTCAGCAAACTTAGCTCCCCTTAAGCTATATATAACCCAGGCATTTAACTGAAGAGTTAATGAGGACATAGGCAGAGCTGATAGGGTTTCATTTCAAGGAAAAGAATTCCTGACACAATAATTAGTAATTAATAGTGAAGTTGCCCAAACTCAGTATCTAGGATCTTTAAAGGAGTATCTGTTTGGATGAAGCAGGCAGAACACATACCCAACATCCACTCTGTCCCATGATGTTAGGAGCCTCTCTGCCGATGAAGGGTGTAGGTACATTGTACCTCACTTCACGGGGAATGTTGCCAGACTTGATAACAATACAGGACGCCCAGCGAAGTGTGAATGTCTGGCAACTCCTTGCTTACCTATTTCTGAACGACCACACCTGGCTCCAACTAAAACCACATCATTATGCTGGCATTTCACATGTATACTTATTCTAAGTCGTTACAAAATAAAAACTGAGTAATGAGTTAATGACTTTTTCCCATCCCCTATCTATCAGCTTCCTTCAGCCAGTACCTCACCCCTTTGGAATTTTAATGCAAATGCTAGGACACAAGAAAGAATCTAGAGGTCACATTCCACTATGTAAAAGTACTTCTTATCTGGAAGTTTCTTCCTTAAAAAAAAGAGTCACAATTTATCTAAACGAATGAGGGAAATAAACCAGACTGGGTTTCTGTATGAGGACGTGGTAGGCGGAGTGGGGAGAGATTTCCTCCTCTGGATGACATATACAAGAAGGATCAACTAAACATTCCCAGGACATCCCAGAAAGGTTCATCTGTCTTCAAATGTGTTGTAGCTGCATGATTCACACTTTTAGTTTTGACCCACTGGTACTTGTTTGAAAACAGTGATTACCCCCTAGAAAAGACAGATTCTGGAAAGGCTTGGTTTCGTTTGGGGTCTACCTAACAGTACCACGACTGGTCTAAAACTAACACTAACATCCACAGATGGTGATGCAGTGCTGTGCAATCAGCCAAGCCACTCCGGGTCTGATTATCCCCCTCCTTTGATTTTCACACCAATCTGTGATGGAGGCAGGATCAGTGTTGTTATTACCATTTTCCACACAAAGAAACAGAAGACCAGAGCTGACAGTTCTGCTGCAGGTAACCAGCAGACCTCGGCACGAACCCTGTGTTAATTACTCCAAGAGACATGACTTTTCCCCCCCTCTCATGCAACCATCCCCTAGGCCCTCAGCCCCAAGAGAAAGGCATTACTATGTTGGGTTAAAAACCAAATGGGATCATGTAGTCTCCAAGAGTCCCATCCACTATTTATTTGTCTTCATTATTGACAACAATGGCATATTATTATGATAACTGGGGGAGGGGGGGTGGGGAACAGTCATGGTAAGGCAGGTAGCAAAAGTTCTAGAACTGAGTCTGCTTCTTGAAGAATATTTTAAAAAGCACAGGGACTTCCCTGGTGGTACAGTGGTTAAGAATCCGCCTGCCAATGCAGGGAGCAGGGGTTCGAGCCCTGGTCCAGGAAGATCCCACATGCCCCAGAACAACTAAGCCTGTGCGCCACAACTACTGAGCCTGCCTTCTACAGCCACAACTACTGAGCCCACGCACTGCAACTACTGAAGCCCGTGCTCCGCAACAAGAGAAGCCACCGCAATGAGAAGCCTGCGCACCGCAATGAAGAGTAGCCCCCGGCTCGCCCCAACTAGAGAAAGCCCGAGCACAGCAACGAAGACCCAACGCGGCCAAAAAAAAAAAAAAAAAAAGAAAAACGTACTCTAGCCAGTGGAAGCCCCCAGAGTATCCTGGTAGAAAGATACTGAAAAAAGAAATAACAAAAGCATGACAAAGACAGCTCCGCTCCACAGTTTAATAACTAGACCACGCAACACACAGTTAACACTAAATGCATAATCTCCACCACAAAATGTTCCAGATTTGGATCCTAATCTCTATCTTTGAATGGATAAAGGGACTCTTTTCACCTTTCCAAAGCTCTGTAATAGAACAGTGCCATGGGGAAACATACATACAAAACAACATTTATTTGGACCATTGTACCTTTCTTTAGTGAGTGACATACAAAAGCTAGAAAATAAATTCCCATGTAACTAAATTGTTTCATTCTATATATGTCTATGTCCCAATATTCTCCCCACCCCTCCCCCAAGCCCCATGGGTTAATGCACGTGCTTTCAGTGATGCATTGGGACAAAAGTCTTTAAGATACCAGGGACAAGGTAGCAAAGCTGTAATGAAGAGACCCCCATGGTGTAAATGACTGGTTTCCCATCTAAGATAGCTTGGGTATGTTATTAATTCATGGCAAGCCACCACTCCGTACCAATGCAATGTCCAGAGGGCTCAAGATACTCCTCACGGAATTCTAGATTCTGCCTTGACTGATGAAAGCAACTGTCTCACAAGCCTACTCTCATTTTTCCTGCGACGGTAACAGAGGAAAAGGGCAGGGCAAAGGAGAAAAGGTGGAGGAGGGAAATGACCTGGGGTTCGTCCTGGTCCTTCCCCCTTACCTCTCCCCATTCCCCACTCTCAGGATGCAATCCACTTCCAACTCCTGCTGAGTCTTCCTCCAAAGTACTACTCCAATCCATCCCCATCTGCCACTGCTGTCACTTCCCACTTCCTGTCACCGTCATTGCTCTCCTGTCCTGCAGAAAGAGCCGTCTGTCAAACTGGCCTTCCCACCTGCTCCTTCCCTTCTACCGACCACTCTCCAAAAAAGCAATCAGAGAGGGGTTTTTTTGATTGAATTAAATATTGAGGTTGTTTTGAATGTTTTTATTTTATTTTATTTATTTTTTATACAGCAGGTTCTTCTTAGTTATCTATTTTATACATATTAGTGTATACATGTCAATCCCCATCTCCCAGTTCATCCCACCACCACCACTCCCGCCACCTTCCCCTCTTGGCATCCATACGTTTGTTCCCAGAGAGATTTTTTTTTTTAGTATAAATTTATTTATTTATTTTTGCTGTGTTGGGTCTTCGTTTCTGTGCGAGGGCTTTCTCTAGTTGTGGCGAGTGGGGGCCACTCTTCATCACGGTGCGCGGGCCTCTCACTGTCACGGCCTCTCAGAGAGATTTTTTTTAATGCACAACAGAGCATGGATACATCCCCTGTTGTATAACCTTCAATGGCTCCCATGCACCCTGACACTAAAGTAAAACCCCCTTGAAGATCCCATGCAAGGAAGCCCAGCTAACCTCCCCATCCCCGTCCAGTGACACCCTCTAGTGATCACCGTCCCAGCCACTCCATTGGAGGTCTCTGACTACCCCAAGCTCCTTCCTAACCCAGGCTTTGCACATGTTTTCCCCCACTGGGAATATTCTTCCCCTAACTCTTCATAGGTCGACTCATCCTGAATTCGCAGCTCTGCTTAAATACCACTCCTCTAAGAGGCACGTTTTAGTGTCACTGTTCTTCCCCCACAGTGTCCGTTGCTAGCGCTTTTCGTATCACTACACCGGTGAGTTTCTTGGGTATCACAGCTGAATTTCTAATGAGAAGGTTAGAGTGTCCGATTACTATGTTTAAATTCCAATTTAAAATGATTGGTATTTTCTAGCTCCCCCAGGAGAGCACGAGCTCCATGAAAGCTGAGACAGTGGCATTTTCCACCGGTGTTTCACTGCGAACCTAGCCTGGTTCCTGGGACATGGTGAAGCCCTCCCCAAATTTTAGGCCATACAAAGCCAGATACTGAGCGCCTATTTCACTTTGGGGAAGACCTTCAGAGATGGGGGTTCTTTAACCAACGTGCACATTGATCCCACCGCTGAAATCTTCACTGCAAACTGAACACACTGCTTTCCTGTTTCCTCTGTTTTCCACCCCACCATTGGGCCCTCTACCAACTTAATACATGGAAATCCCACTCGGAAACTTTGCTAAACAGCAACTCTTCTCATTATGTTTTTCCTGTCATCTGGGTTCTGGCCCACTGGTCTGTGTTTTAACCCAGATGGTCTTTCATTAAGGAAGGTTGGTTTTTTCCAGGGTGAGTTCTTGAGTGGAAACTTCGCTCTGGTTTTCCAACACTGTTTTCACAGCAGTTGGAGGACAGAGGCTGCTCTCCTCTCTCTTGTAAACAAAAAGGCCAAACCGCAGTCCCCAGCCAGCAGGACAAACACACACTCCTGCTGGGAGGGCAGCCCCATGCGGCGTGTGCACCAGTGGCGGTAGTGGCCGAGGGAGCAGACGGCCGCTTTCCTATGACTGCGCTGTCATTCATGCAAAAGCCAAACAGCCCTCGAATGACTTCAGGGCTTCCTTTCAAAAGGGTCACTAGCGTGAGTGTATTGACTGCACTAATACAGCTTCTCGCGTAAAGATGCTTCACTCACGTCTCAGGAAGGAGACCTCATTTATGCAAACCCACTTTAAAATCTGCCTTTATAGAAAAACATCTGTGGACATCACAATCTTCAACCAAGGCTCTCTCTTTATATGAAACCAGCAGCACTGGGAATTTTAAGCACTTTATTTTTTTAAGACTATGAATTCCAACTCTACTAATTCAGAAACTACAGTCTTCAGACAGGAGGAGGCTGGAACTAATCTCTGTACTGTCTAGGAAGAAAGGATAATGCATGAATAAGGTTGTTCCAAGAATAAATAAAACACTTGGCAGAAACTATTTTAGGCCTCCTCTTGTACTTTGGAGCTACCCATTAATTTATAAACACTTGATTACTAATTACCAAAACTTTCAATCTATTCATTTAGCCAGGACCCAACAGAGCAAGGCAATCAACTCGGAGCTTGATCCCATCAGCTGTGCATGTTGGTGACTTGGACCTAAAAGAAGTACTTTCCTTCAGAAGGCAAACTGCGTTTCATTTTTAAAAGTTTAGTTTAGTTTTTTTTTTTTCAGACTTAATCTGAATGAGAGTTCCCTCTGCATTAGTTTTCTATTGCCACTGTAATAAATTACCATAAATGTGGTGGCTTAAAAGAACCAATCTATCAGCATGTAGTTCCGTAGGTCAGAAGTTCGGCCCTGGCCTGTGTTTTCTCTGCTGAGGGTCTCACCAGATGTCAGTTGGGCTACATTCTCATCTGGAGCCTGGGGTCTGCTTCCAAGCACAAATGGCTGTGGCAGAATTCACTTCCTTGTGGTTATAGGACTGAGGTCCCCCTTTCCTTGCTGGCCATCCGTCAGGGGACATTTTCAGCCACTAGCCACCAGGCCATCTGCATTTCTTGCCACACTGAGAGGGGCATTTCTTGTCCCCTACACCACCTACTCCCTATCTTCAAAGCCAGCAAAGAAGGAGCTCCCTCAGGTCGAATCCCTGTCATGGCATAAATCCTATCTTGAAGAAATGTCCAGTCCCTGTTTACGGGCTCATCTGATTAGGTCAGATTCACTCCCGATAATTTCCCTGTCTTAAGGTCAACTCTTTAGGACCTTATCTTTTCAGAGCAGCATCTCCATTAATGTTTGATTAGATAACTAGGATGAGATATGTGTATACCAGGGTGTGGAAATCTTGGGGGCCATTTTAGAGTTCTGCCTAACCCCACTTATTCAAAAGTAATGATGCTTTTCACAAGACGAAAAACAAACTTAAATTTGCTCCCCAGTCAGCACCAATCGCCTGCTCTTGACTTAAACATTCTTGACACTTCAACAAGGCCAATAAAATAGTTTTAAGACATCACTCCCACCCATCAACCCACCGCAAACAAGATTTGTAGTCTCTTTGAAGGCAGCTGACAAAGCCTGTCTTTCTTTTCTATTCTCCACATAAGTAACACCAGTCAGGATGGGGAAGAAGGAGTGATGACTATCAGCCTAAACTATCACAATAAAAAACACCAGAAAACTCCAAATGTCAACATGCAAACTCGGTAATAGCAGACCCCATGGCACATGCATGTTCTAAACATCTCCCAGCAGTTATAACAGCCTCCCTTCCCCTCAAAAAAACCAGAGACAGTCCTACTACAAAACAAGCTCAACATTACAGCCGTTAAAAAAAATTAACACCATTTTAATAAGACCTTTTAGAGGAATCTAATGATTTAATGTATGCGTTTACTGCAAAAGGCTACACAAATAGATACGTTATTTTTTTCAGAGCTAATAATATTTAAGCAGAGGTATTCTGAGTCATGATGATACATCCTGCCTGGTTCTCCATACTCTGAATTTATCTATCTTTATTCCATATATGGTGTCTGTCTGTCTTCTCTGGCTCCCCTCCTACCGTTATTTTCAGAGAGAATGTAATTGAGAAATGGAAAACTCAAAAACCCACTAGTCACCATGCAATGACTGAGCCCCTATTATGTGCCAGGCCCTGGTCTCGGTGGTAGGGACAGATTAATTCACATAATAGAGAACTGCCCTACTTTTACGGAGCCCATGTTCTAAAGGGAAAGAAAAACAATAAGCAAGTAGTAATTAGGAAAAAGGCAGGGGTGGTGGCAGCAGGGGCTGGAGATGTTATTTTAGATGTGCTCTCCCCACGCTTCCCTTTTCCTGTGCACACAGATGCCCTTTCAGTCCGCCTGCCCCATGGTACCAGGGAGAAGGCCTCTAGCAGGCACTGATCTTGCCTGTGAATGCCCTGTAATTCAGTCCCTAAATTAGGGAGGCTTCCCCACATAGAGCACAGGCACAGTACAATATGCACAGATTTCTCTATTGGTGGAGATCTCTAGAAATAAGACCCCAGGAACAGAAAGTGTTTCCGGTGTGGCAAAATCATCCAAAGAGAAAACACATTACAAGCGCATCTACACATTCAGAATGCTCCAAGGATACAGGGACCCTAGACCTTCAGGGAAATGGGCGAATGGGAAAAAAACTGAGATCATTTGAAGGAAAATATTAGAAGAACTTTAGCTGAAAAAATGAACAAACTCTGCTCATGAGCTACTTTTCCTAACTTTATAAACTATGTAAAGATGAAGTGATGGGGTTGTAGCCACACTGATTACATTTGTTTTATGTAAGTTAAAATTTATGTCACATGAGATGACATCAGTTGTTGGTGCCTTGGCTAATTTGTCATTTTTATGATTGAAACAAATCTCAAATGTTAGAGTCAACTCACAAATCACTTTTCTATGATATTGGAATACGTTCTATTGGAATCAGCCTACTCTTCCTCAGCTTGAACAACAGAATCTGATGCCATGTCCTAATTTCAGTGATTCCGGACTGGGGATTTCTTTTCCAGAAACTACTGTAGGCTTGTCTTGTTGAAAAAGGATAGTGGTGGCTCCTGAGTTTAGGTTACTCCTTTCATAGTGGTACTAAACCCTTTAGGACTCTTCGTAACCCTAAGTATTCTAAGTGAAAATGAAAAAGGAACCAATCAATAGTTGAGTCAATATCCCACACCAGCTGCAGGAATAACAGGGTAGCAAGGACTTTCTGTGATGCGTAAAACGAACTCTACAAGTAGGTATGTATACGTGTACACACACACACACACACACACACACACACACACACACACACACTTTTCTCAAAGCCTCTTCTTTCTGCTCTTTATACAAGGCCTAGAAATGAGTCTTTCTCTGTGCCCTGCGTGCCACTTTTCTACAAAGTGCAAACTTCCTGGTGTCCCTGGCTCATCTCAAAAATGTCTGTCTTTACCTCTTCTTTTATGGAGAATAACTTTAGGACTAAAAGCCAAAGTCCATGAATACAGGCCACACTGGAAGTATAGTCTCTACGTGGCCATGTCTCTCCGGTATTGTGCGATCGATACCCAATACTTCAGCGGAGAGGAAACTCTCATGAAAGATGAGACACTAGTTTCAGAGAAAGTTGTACATTGATCATAGGCTCGTCTTCTGAAAACTGGACACAAATTTTTATTATCAACAGCTGGTAAAATGCATCCCAACGACATGGAAACATTTGTCAAATGGTTAATGGGACAATTAGTCATAAATCTTGAAGTTGCCACAAACAAACCAAACTTGCAAATGTTTAGCATGCAAGACCACTATATTTTTAAAGTACTTTTTCATAAAGATTAGGCTTTGGATTTTCAATGTGATCACAACTCAAGTAAAGCTAAAACCAACAAAACTGCTTTCAGAAATGCAATTTTGAGCGGGTTTGGGGCACAAGGAACACTTTCATTTTTTAAGGTTTCAGAACCTGAGATGCAAGGATAAAATGTTAGTCACAACTTCTCCCCACCTATCCTATTCTAAATAATAGTCTCTAATAAACTTAAAGTCTATACATATTGAAAATCTGTTTCCACCTTAAGTGATGTATGAGGTTGTTTTTTTAGCAAATTCCTCCCTGGAGTTGGAAGCAATAGGAATCTGAAGTAAGAAAGAACTATGAATGGAATGACTGATTTTTTGGGTTTTTTGTGGGTTTTTTTGCGGTACGCGGGCCTCTCACTGTTGTGGTCTCTCCCGTTGCGGAGCACAGGCTCCGGACGCGCAGGCTCAGTGGCCATGGCTCACGGACCTAGCCGCTCCGTGGCATGTGGGATCTTCCCAGACCGGGGCACGAACCCGTGTCCCCTGCATCGGCAGGCGGACTCTCAACCACTGCGCCACCAGGGAGACCCCTGGAATGATTGATTTTTATCTTCAAGCCTCCCTGGTCTGGTCCTATTTTGATAGCCAACTCTTCTCAGACACTAACCTGAAACTACTAAGAGTTAAAAAGAAAAAAAAATACCTTCAGTGACCTCCAGACGTGGGGAAAACCCCAGCTTCTCCATCTCTTTACACAGGCTCCCAAGAAGCAGATCGGTGGTCAGGGGGGTGAGGGAGAACAGGGGTGTCAATCTGCACAGGTGCTAGCCCTTTAGCAGAAACTGTTCCAGGTGCTGGCCCAGGACAGCACAAGCATCTCGTGTACACGAAGAAGCACAGCAGGTAAAGTTTTACAAGGCAAGCAGGGCCACACCACAGGGTCTGATTTACCAAAGTGAACAAAAGGGAACCTTCCTTAAAATAAGTTCCTCAGGGGACTTCCCGGGCGGTCCAGTGGTTAATACTTCACATTCCAGTGCAGGGGGTGCGGGTTCGATCCCTGGTCGGGGAGCTAAGATCCCGTATGCCTCGTGGCCAAAAAACCAAAAACATAAAACAGAAGCAATATTGTAACAAACTCAATAAAGACTTTAAAACTGGTCCATATCAAAAAAAAATGCCATTGAGGCATATTTTAAAATAATAACTTCCTCAGGGCGGACACTTAAGTCAAAATCTGAGCCAAATTCCAGGCTTTAGTGTAAGTTAAAGCTCAATTTTAAAATATTTCATGTTTAACTTGTTACTTCTTATATAACAGGAGGTCACCCAGGGCTCATTTTTTCTTTCTTTTTTTTTTTTTTGCGGTACACAGGCCTCTCACTGTCGTGGCCTCTCCCGTTGCGGAGCACAGGCTCCGGATGCGCAGGCTCAGCGGCCATGGCTCACGGGCCCAGCCGCTCCGCGGCACGTGGGAGCCCCCCGGACCGGGGCACGAACCCGTGTCCCCTGCATCGGCAGGCGGACTCTCAACCACTGCGCCACCAGGGAAGCCCCAGGACTCATTTTAAACTAAGAAGTTTCATTGATGGAATAGCACTTACTTAAGGGAGACTGAAAAGAGCTGAAGGACAAGAGCTGGGAATCTGGGTCCAGATACTGGCTCTTTCATCAGTATTTGAGCAAACTGCTTAAGTCCTCTATGCCTCAGTTTATTCACCAATAAGACAAGTATATAACTAGGATCTATCCGACATGGTTATTGCATGTAAAACACTGAGCAGCATCACATAATAAACCTACAACAAATAGTAGCTCCCACGATGACTCCAAAACCAAAATCAAATTTTCTGAATGAGAGATTCTCAAAGTTTAGAGTATACAAGGCAGGTGTGGAGAAGCCATCAGTAAGTGTGGATTCCTGGGCCCAGCCCCGGTGATGCTGACTCAGGAGATCGGGGTGGAGGAACAGGAGTCTGCAGGTCTAACGAGGATCCCAGGTGGTTCTGTCGCCAAAGACACTCAGACCACACAGAGACCGGCTGCTCTCCGGGGAGATGGTGGCAGCTGCCAGGAACTGGGAAAAGGCAGGACGACCAGACAGAGGGATACCAGTGCAGGCCTGAGACTGCCCTCCTCCCCACTCCCCGTTGCTCACTTCCAGCCCCACCACAGAGTCAGGAGCAGTCCCTCCAGAGGTGGCAGCAGGGACAAGCGGCCATCCGAGGGGCTCCCCCCTGAAAACCAATGTGAGGTGCTTGCTCGCATATAACTCCCTCAGTAACAACGAAAAAAAGACATGCATTTTTTTTAACATCCTTATTGGAGTATAACTGCTTTACAACGGTGTGTTAGTTTTTGCTGTATAACAAAGTGTATCAGCTATACATATACGTATAATCCTATATCTCCTCCCTCTTGCGTCTCCCTCCCGCCCTCCCTATCCCACCCCTCTAGGTGGTCACAGAGCACCGAGCTGATCTCCCTGTGCTATGTGGCTGCTTCCCACTAGCTATCTATTTTACATTTGGTAGTGTATATAAGATACGCATTTTTAACCACTACAACTCTGTAAAGTAAGTTTACCATGATCTCCCTTTTACAGAGGAGAAAAATGAAGGTTTTAAAGAGAAGTTAAATAACAAACCACAGCAGAGGCAAGACCTGGCAGGTTCCATTGGATCTACCACCAAACTATAGACAAAGAGCCCATCTCCCCTGCTCCCACCTAGCTCTAAGCAGCATTACTATGGTCCGGAGAACATCAAAAGCCTCCTAAGGGTCTCCCCGCTTCCGCTCCCCTCTCCCGGTCTTATTTATTTATGTTGGTTCATTTTGGCTTCCATGTTTGTTGTCTACCTGCCCCCACTAGACTATACAATCCCAGAGAACAAAGAGCCGGCTCTATCCAGTTCATCCCTGTGGCCCCAGACCTCAGAACAGAGCCTGACACATCATTCAATAGTGCTTTTGAACTGGCCAACTCCAAAGCCCATTCTGTTTGGTGACCATTCCTCTTGTGTGGAAGAACCACTTAAAGAAGCCCTGTTGAGCATTACTTACAAACCGCCAAGTCACCCACTCAACCACTCAGAGAAAAGCCCAAACAGGAAGTCAGCTACCAGCATCGAGTCATCAATCTGGGTGAGAGTTGCCTACTCACATTTGCAGTGCCCAAAACAAGAGACGCCAGGCCCTGCCAGAAGACGAACGATGTTTTCCCACCTCCACAGCTCACGTGACACCAATGATGTTACAAATCAAACACATACGCGCAAGGGAAAAATGGGCAAAAAAATCAAAGGGCCCCTTGGAAACCAGGTGGGGTCTCCCTCTCTTTCTGTAGAGGAAGTAATATTTTCCTGCCCTTGAAGATGGTAACAATTAAGAAGAGGAGAGCGCTTCTGTTTCAAGACAACAGATAAGAAACAACTGGCTTTATTTTAAACAAATTCCAGAGAACTGAGACCACGTGACAGCTGGACACAGCATCCATCGAACCGGATTTAACCATAAAGGCTGGAGAAGGAAAAGTAGACTCCTCAGCAGAGGAGACATCTTGACACATTCCAGCCTCCTAGAAAGTGAGTGTTTATACATATTCACCTAAATATATGCTTCCCCTGACAGCAAAATGCTCAGTAGCTGCTGTACCAATTCCAGCAGCTAGTTCTGCAACACTGAGATGGGGGAGCTTGAGTTAGATATACAGATCCAGCCCTGGAGGATGGAGGATCCATTTGTGTCTTTGCTGCCCACAGCCTCATTGCCTAGAGGTCTGGGGCACATTCACATGCTTCATCACCTCCCCTGCACCAGGCAGAACCTCCCCTTTTCTCATCTCGCGTTTTGTGGGATAACGTGACTCCTGAGTGACTACCCAATTTGACTTGCTCTTGATGCAATGAACTGCATGGAGAAAAAATTCTGGAAATCGCTTCAGAGGCCATTTTTAATCCAACCTGCAATGTGAAGGTGGCCCTCGGGTGTTGAAAGGCTCTAGAGGTGATGTCAGATTAATAACCACCACTCCAACACAAGGGTCCATCCTGGTCAGGAGCTAGACTCGCACTTTCTCTAAATGTCACTCTAAATATGTGTGAATGATGTTTATTATGCCTCTTTTACAGATGGGAAAACCGAGGCACCAAGAAGTTAAATGATTGACCCAAGGTCCAAACACAGGATGGATGAAGGTTTCAAATTCAGTTCTTCCAGACCTCAGTGTCTTCAACGTACAGACAAGTTCTTCAAGCCTTCTCTTAGCAAGACTCACTAAATCTTGAGTCTAATAAAGAGATGGTTTGGCCCATCACAGAGGAGGGACTGAGCCAGAAGACCACTATCAGGGTCAACAGCCCAGTCTGCTCCCCACCCACCCAACGTGACACTTAAGTCCCACTACGAGGAAGCAGTTGTAAGCTCTGACTTGCCTGTTATTCCTACTCAGAAAGAAAGGATGGTGGCTGGCACAAAACTTTTGGCAAAGACAAGTGTCTTACCTATAATACATGTTGGCAGCTGCCCAGAGCAACGCCTCCCTTCTCTAGAGTTTCATCTCACTTCGCTCCAACAACAGCATCTAAGGTAAACCTGGCTGAGGTCTCTCAAGAAGGAAAGTCTTATAGAAGTGCAAAGAATTATTGCCCCAGCTTCAGAAGCCTCCCAAACACATTATAGACTTTTCCTTATGCTATTGTGGATACGAAGGTGTGCATTAAACATTCAGGAGAGCCGCTCTGGGTACATAATTAAGGAGAGCAAATATTTGTTCAAGTCAGCCTCAATGGGACCTTCTCTTTTTGAATAACTACAAAACATTTGTTTTAAGTAGATAGATCTAGGATACAAAGGCTTGGCCCCAAATCTTCCCCTAGCCCTGATGACTCCACTCCTCAGAGACCCAGTAATCTTTTTAACAAAGAGGAGGCTTCCAGGACTCATGCACTAGCCCTGCATTTTTTCCCCAGAACTTTGGATCATCCCACTTCCTGCAGAGCCACTGTTGACACTCTTCCGTCACCTACGCTGCAGACCCTTTGTCTCCTGACAAGATAATCAGTACTAGCCAGATAACCACTAATGCAGAGGAATTGGAGATGGCGCTCGTTCCAAGGTAGTGGGGCTGCCATGACAATGAGCCTGGATGGATGTGGGGACAGACAACTGTAGACCCAGTGCCTGCAAGTCTCTTCTTCCCGGAATTCTTTCTTATCGCACAATGGTGACATCGTCAAGCAGAAGAACACTTTTTGCTACTTGACTGTCGTATCATAAAGCTCAATATTTCAACTTCACAACAGACAGCATCTTGCTGATTTCACTTCAGACGAGTGGTGAGAATTCTTCCCTCCAACCAGAGGGGGACATGCCAAGATCAGAAACCAAATTACTTTTATTCTTGGGGAGACAGATGTTTTCTACAGATAACTCGTTGGACAATTTTTAAAGAGAGAGGGAGGAAAAAGAGGAAGAGGAGGAAATATTTCTCTTTCATTTTCATATTTCCTGCTTTTCCCTTCCTTTAGTAACTCACTTGATTAAATGAACACGGTGCTGTGATCTGCTCGATTTGTCTCCTGCTGGCTAAGTTATTTAAAAAAAAAAAAAAAAAAAACTTGGAGAAAAAAGTATGCATGCACTCACATGCAAGTCTATACAAGGAGAGAGAAAAGAGAGAATAATCACTGATACAGGAAACACCAACATTTCTCCAACTACAAGAACTAATCCTGACCAATCAGAAAGTCAGTAGCAAAGGCACGGTACTGTGGAGGTATAAAGTCTCACCCTTTCCTAGGAGAGGAAAGAAAAAGCTACATTGAGGCCTTTGGTGCAGGTGCCTGCTAGCTGTTACAGCCCTGGGCTCAAGCAGCTAAAACTGTCCAAAGCAGACACCAGTGCCTCTGGCCTGTAGGGCATACAATCTAGCCAGGCAAGCCCAGATATTTCTGGACTTGAAAAGTTAACAAACAATGCACACACAGAGAAGGAAAGACAGACTCACAGCACAAAACCAGATTTTCAACTCTGCGGAACTCCAGAAGATGGATAGATTCACTGCCTATAATAGACCTTAAATTTATCAGCTATTGTGGCAGAAAGTGTCATGGCTTAAAGCAGTATTTCCCAAAGCATTTCATAGAATACATTAGAAAGAGAAACAGGGATCAAATATATTTGGCCCTGAAGCCTTATCTGGAGATTCAAAATCCATAATGGCATATTTAAGGCTGAGAAAACTTCAGAAAGAACCTGTGTAATTGCAATTAACCTGGCTTTCCCCAAACTTCTTTGGCTACTGAATCTACTACCAATACCCTGGTTATCTTGCAGAGAAGCTATAGGGAAAATGAGTGTCATGACTGGCCTGGTGGCCCTATCCCTCCATTCCCATCCCAAGCCTTCAGTCTGCTAATGGCACCCCATTAGCATTGCTTCTTTCCATGGATTGCTGCTAGAGGAAAGACCTGACTCCTAACGTAAGATACTGTTCAAAAACTAGAAAGTTAGAAAACTTTCTTGCTCACCTCATCAAATACCATTTTTAAAACAGACCCTATGACTGTGTTGCCCGTGGGGGTAGCCACTAGCCCTATGTGGCTATGTACATTAAATTAAATGAAAGTTAAAAATTGAGCTCCTCGGTTGCCCTAGCCACATTTCAAGTATTCCACATCCACCCGCAGCTAATGGTTACCATGCATATTTAGAACATTTTCATTGCAGAAAGTTCTATCGGAGAATGCTACTCTGGAAGGACAAACAAATCACAGGTTTCAAAATAACAGAGCAGGTTTCAAAAATCTTCAATTAAAAGACTCTAGATCAGACTTTATTTAAAAGAAACGATTGAACACAACCCAGGCTTATCCCTGGAGCAATAAGCTATTTTAGTCAATCTAGATCCACAGAGCTAGCTAGTCTAACTTGCTAAAGATAAACACTCCCTTTCCAGTATTTCATACATCTGGTAGTGACGGAGATATTTCTAACCCAGTCGACAGTCAGATGCAATCAGTTACAGCCAGAGCATTTTGCTACCAGTTTAAAAAGAATACCCAGCAAATGGTCTGAATCCTAAATCTGAACACTACTGAACATCAACTGTTTGGACATTCATATTCAATTAAGTGAATTTTGCACACAGCGTTAAGAAATAGTCACAGGTCCAGAAAAGCGCTATGCAGAACAGGAGATAGAGAAGGATAGTCTAAGACCTGTGGCCAAAGTAACAGAGGCCAGCTCGGAGAAAGTGCCTTAGCCCAGGCTTGGGTTCTAACCAGCCCTTTTGCCCTTCCACCCACTTAAATATTTCACCCTCATTTTTAAGATCTTAAAAATAGATGGAGCTTTTATTCTGGTCCATCAGCACAGTTAATGGTTTTCCACACCCCGGCACTTTTTGACATCAGACTCTAACCCACTCTAGCTCGGCTCCCCAGCAGGGACCAATCAATATTTCCTTTCAATGCTGACCACGTGTTCAGGCATCTTTGTTCCCCTCTCAGAGCCAGACCTTCTTTAGAAAAGCCGGCATGGTATGAGGATTCTCTAATCCAATCCATGTTTCCTGCTGACAGGCAACCTGTTGGTAATTCATCAATGATACCCCCTCGGGCTTATGGATTTTTCTGGACTGGTGACCTGCTGGGTGTGTGGCTGGTTCTCAATATGCATGGTGTGGGTGGGGACACACACAAGGGAAATGAACGACGTGGCTGGCAGGGCAACTGTACAGTCTTCTTTCTTGATCAAGAACTGTAGAGTTGAGGCATCCCCAGGAAAAGCTTCGCTTTTCGCCTTTCAGATTTTCAATATGCTTGTCCTTTTGCCTAAATGACTGGTCTCTCTCTGGCAAACTCCTTAGTCAGTCTAGCATGACTTTAAGATCCAGTTTCCATGTTGCTTCTTCAAGGAGACTCCTATGTGTCTCAGCGAATCTCCTCTACTTCCTACACGTTATCATGGCACATTTCACACTGCCTTGGAAACACCTATGAGTGCCTTCCCCACTCACCCCTTCCACTTTGTTATAAGCTTCATTACTTTCAACTGCCATCTCCCCTAAGAAACATAACGCAGGTACAGAGTAGGTACTCAATGTCTGCTGTATGAAAAAAATGAGTGAATGTACTGGGTACCTGAACACCAGTGGCAGATTACATTTACGAGAAGTAACTATAGCGGTATTTCCAGTCCTAATGCTCTTCCAGAACCTTGCCACTTGTCATCAATAAATGGAGTCTACTGCCCCTCCTCTTGAACCTGGATGGGACTTTGTAAGTACCTTGATGACTACAGCATGGTGGAAGCAACACTGTCTACTCCACTGGTAGGTTCCTTGGATCCTTCTCTTACTAAGCTCAGCCTTGGAAACCAGCCACTGTGTGATGAGGAAGAGGAGACTACACGGAGAAATCACACAGAGCTATTCCAATGGAGACAACCCCACCCAACGAAATTCTCAACTACTGGCTAGTGGCTGCCATACTGGATAGTACACATCTATACCTAGCTACGTAAACAAGCCTTCAGATTTGTACTGTCCAATATGGTAGCCACGAGCCACCAGTGGCTATTTACATCTAAATTAACTAAATTAAAATTTTAGTTCCATAGTGCACTAGCCATATTTCAAGTGATCAATAGTCATGTATGGCTAGTGGCTGCCATATTGGACAGGGCAGATATAGAATCTTTCTATCACTGCAGAAAGTTCTATGAGACAGCACTGTTTGAGATGATTCCAGCCCCAGCATTTAAGCTCTTCAGCTGAGGCCCCATATATCGAGGAACAGAGATAAGTCATCCCTGCTCTGCCTCGTCTTAATGTTTGACCCACAGAATCCGTCAACATAATAAATGGCTGTTTATGCCAGTACATTTTGGAGTAATTTGTGTTGCGGTCATAGTTACTGGAAAAACAGTCTTTCTTATTAGAACTTCTGAAACCCTTGGCAAAACTCCATTACTCCTGCATTTCTTAATGTAGGACTGAAAAGGGGAAAGAGAAAAGCAACAGGTAAGGAGCCAACAGTCATTGTTGAAATGACTTATTGTAACATAACTGAACACTGAGTCTCTGTCACTGACCCTCAGCCTGTTCTGAGAAGAGCAGTTAACACTTTATACGAGAAGCAGCTAAAATTGCCAGCAACCTCTGCAACCTCTTCTGGCTGCAGACCTGCAGAACACCACTTGCACTCTGGCACACTTCTCTGTGGTCATATCCTGCTCTTGCACACGCCCAGAGATTAGGATGCTGAGATGCCTTCAGTTGGCTCTCCACAGCCTGGATTTAGGCACTGGTCCTTCCCGGTGTGTGTGGTGGTCATTTGCAGTTTTTTGGTTTTTTTGGGTTTTTTTTCAAATCAGCATAGCCCCATGGGACGGGATAATCCCCTTCCCAACATGACCAACTAGGATATATCGATAGATTATATGTAGATATCTACGCCCACCTTTGTTCAAGAAGGATTTGCAGTTTACCATAAATGCACAGATACAATAAAGCCATATACATTAATATAGATCAAGGTCGATACACTTTTCCTGTTAAGGGCCTGAACCATAGTCTGCCAACCCCTTATACCGACGAAAAGGCAAAGGGTTAACGCCATTACCTCAAACAGAAATTGCTTTGGGAAAGCGATCAAGAAAAATGAAAACAAACAAACTGGCTGAACTGACATACATGTTTTCCATCATTCAGTAGAGGCAGAGAATAGTAAACAGCCTATTCTGGCCTTTGAAAGCACTGGCTCAGATTAGATTGTTCTGATTATCATTTATAAGTTAATAAGCACAATTCCTGTTCCATTAATATCCCAATGCAGATGAAGCCACAAAATTACAAAGCCCTTCCCCCTCAGGTTGTCAAGTCTATAAAAAGAAAAACTGTTTGGATGGTTACTGGGTTAATCAAATGTCCAGACTGTTTTTACCAGAGACAAGGGAAACCTTAGGGTTAGGTGAGAACTTTGACGGGTGATCTGGGGCCAACCCAATGTCCTCACTTTGAGCTCGTGGTCTTCTCCCAAAGGTACACACTGGCCAATCTGTGAATACAGCCATCCCAGCCTGATGCTGTTTCCGGGACATCCTAGTGGCCTGTGTGATCACACAGGATCCAAAGTCACAAAACAAAATGCGCAGGAAGCACCGTTTAGCTCATAGTTTTGTACTCGTCCAGCTCTTTCCCACGGTAAAGCTTATGCCCTCCACAGATGGCTGTTCTCAAGACACAAACTTAAAATTTTAAAAATTCAGTTACAGTGATTCTCCTCCTTCCATGCAAGGAACTCCCCAGAATGTAGACTCGCATCAGTGAGTCTTCCCAAGTTGCACAGAATCTCACCTCCCGCCTCGGTTTCCCTCACCAAGCCTTTCCCGGGCCATTTGGCACACTGTCAAGGTGGAGTTATTCCAGAGGGCTGTTCAAATGACATACACACACTGCCAGCCTGAAATGCCCTGCTTGGTAAAGCCCACTCTTCATTACTGCTGAGTTTGGATTCCACAAATAGCTCTTAAAAAGAGATGATAAGCTATTCCCTTAACAAGCTAGTAAGCAACTGTCAGCCAGGATGGGTGTTTGTCACTCCCCATCTCCCACCCCCTCGCCCTGAACCCCTGTGGTTTAATACAAAGCTCTGTTTCCCCAGGGCTCACCTCTACTCCCCAAGGAGCTCCCAGGACCCCCCATCCCCACTGATATCATCCTGCCTGTGCAGCCCTTCCCTGTAGCATCCTCTGTGACGGGCAGTCTTGTGTTTTTGCAAAGCATCTTCTTTGAGAGCGGAAACCCACTGCCATTCATGCAGATGGTAAATTCTGCATTTTTAGGAGGGAGTTTGTTCCCGTTGGTACAATCATGCTGATCTTGCAAATAAGAACCATAAACACGAAAGCTGTGCCCTTCACACAGATACAAGACAGCTGAACATGGGTGAAGGCTCCTGGGCCTTTGTTACCAAAGCCTAACTGGTGAAACCCCAAATCAGTCCGAATGAGCCCATTTTCATGAAACCGAAGCAGAAAGATTACAGGCAGAGAAGTCAGCACTGCATTCCGATCCCAGCTCCACTACTGCCTACCAGGGTGGCCTTGCCCACTATCAGCTAAACCTCTCTCTTCACTTGTTAAAAGGAAGGTAATATGACTAACACCCCAAGGGTTCTGAGAAAGCAGGGTACATCTGTCTTGCACAAAACAATGCCCGAAGGCTTCCCTGGTGGCACAGTGGTTGAGAGTCCGCCTGCCGATGCAGGGGACATGGGTTCGCGCCCCGGTCCGGGAAGATCCCACATGCCGCGGAGCGGCTGCGCCCGAGAGCCATGGCCGCTGAGCCTGCGCATCCGGAGCCTGTGCTCCGCAACGGGAGAGGCCGCGGCAGTGAGAGGCCCGCGTACCGCAAAAAACATATAAAATAAAATAAAACAATGCCCAAGACATAGCACGTCCTAGGGAAATATTCATTTGCTTCCGTCTCATCCTTTCAGAAATTCCGGAATGAGAGGCTGCCACACAGATTTTGAAGGAGAATGTGAAAAACCGACAGTAACCGAACAGTATCATCATTTATAAAGTTGGTTGTTCTACTTCAGGGTTTCACAGAATTATTAATAAATAATAGAGCGCCTAACTCTAGCACTGAAAATAACCAGATTCTGCACAAAACGGTTCCCATAACCTGAAAGGATGAAAACGTAATCAAATTAGGCCCAACCAACGAACAAGTCAATATTTGATTCCCACTTTAAAGAGGGATGATGCTGGGTAAACTGATATGAGATGTCCCACAATTTAACCCCTACACGTGGACTGTGTAGGGACAGGAGCTGCAGACGGTACAGGTGGTCACAAAGCTGGGTAACCCCACCCTGGCACGCTTTCTTAACCCAGACTCACACTATTTATCGCTCTTGCACATTCATTAAACGTGATTAAACAGCAGAATCCAAAATATATCTGTGCTTTAGTTTTAGATCTTCTTTTGAACGCCTAACGCCATTCGGATCAACCCTCCCACACACAAAACATATCCTTCACTTGCTAAAAATTTCCACTCTAAGGCAAGTGGTTAGAAAAACACATGCATCTCAGATGTTGTGAGGCTCACACCAGCCTAATCCTCAATGCTATTTCAATTCAAAGAACCAAAGTGAAAGGATTATTTCATGGGGCGGTAGGCGG
>NW_020172779.1:3491610-3571100 GCF_003031525.2 Neophocaena asiaeorientalis asiaeorientalis
AGCTAAAAGGAGATTTTCACTACATATTTCTTTTATATATATATATATATATACACATATACATATATACATATATATACATATATATATTTTTTTTTAACAGAGTTTTGTTTTTTTCCTGAATAATGCACCTCTGGGGTTCCATACTCATCCAAGCACATGCAAACTGTGTTCGTATCTCATCAAATGTCATCTGAATCTCTCCTGTCCTTCCCTCATTCAATGCCAAATGATATTTTCAAAAGAGAGAAAATTATAAATAGGTTTGTGTGTGTAAAGATAGATAATAGAGAGATAGAGGTATTATAGAAGTGACAGAGAGAGATGTAGATAGATAGATGATATATAGATGACTGATAGATAGGTGATAGATAGATAGATAGATGGATAGATAGATAGACAGACAGAAAGAATAGGTAGATCAGCCTTGGAAACGTGAACCATTACATCCCACCCAGCAAAACCTTGCTTGCAGTGAATTTGGATGTACCAACAGAGGCTTCAAAGTGAACAATTCCTGTCTGCCTTGAGGATGGCTGAGTCAAAAAACGCTCATCATCATGGACGTGTCCTTTCTCCCAGGACCAAACAAGCCGAAATTCTGGCAGACACACGGATGCCCAGAGCTGCTAGCATCGCGTCCGTTTGCACATCTGTCTGTGTAAACAGAAGCGGCCCGAGGTGATCTCTTGTCTTCCTGGCTCAGAGGCAATGTCTTAGCCGGTGTAGCCAGGCGCTGTTTAACTTCTGATTGGTCAATAACATGCCCCAGCAAGCAATAAATACGCCCTGACCCTGCAGCTGCCTTTCGCACGACATGCATCATTGATCTTCCAGGGCCTTGGAAAACAGCCAATCTGAATAAAAGCTAAGCAGAGGCCAAGTGCCATTTTCCAACGCCTCCTTACAATTCCTTAGTAACTGTAACTAGAAATAGAGCACTTGGCAAGTCATCGTATCATGGATGTTGGAGTTAGATTATTATCTTCAAGGAGGGGAAGGTCGGGGAGAGGAGAGAAGGAGAGACTGACTGAGATTCTATACACACAAAGAAGGCGATCTGACCCACACACAGCAAAATCCCCCAGTCTACGGGCTAAAAACTGGGAGTTCAGCATATCCTAGAGAAGGGGATCAGAAAGGACGAGTTAAGGAAGAAGAAACAGAACACACAACCCCCCAGATATCAGAGGCAAAAACAAAACAAAACAAAATGTGGAGAAACATAACAGTCCCAAGAAGAACAAACTATATCTTTTACTAAACACTTTTTAAAAAAATTTTGTCTTCCTCAGCTAAAATGTAAACCCCACAAAGGGAGGGACTTGTGAGCACGTGTGTACATATGTGTGTATGTGTACGCACAAGCATGTATGTGTGTGCGTGTGTGTTTTACTGTTGCATCTCCAGGACCTGGTGCACAGTAGAAGTGAAATAACTATTTATTGAATGAATTGGCAAATACAGGCAAGAAAAGACAGGGTGGGAGGAATTAAAGCAAAAAATGAAACTGTTTTTGGCTGGGGGAAGAAGGAGCGCTGACCTCCAAATTTTTCAGCCATTAAAGGAAGGAAACTGAGTGTGAAGCACAGTGTAGACAGCCAGCTAAACTCGGCCCATTGCTCAATCCCTCCACCACTTTTGCAATCACTATTCTTGGTCCTTGCATCTGGGGCTCCTTGTTCCTGGCTATTCTAACCACCACCATGGCTGTGAACTTCTCTTACATCACAAACCCAGGAAATTCCTTTTGATTTAATCTCAAGCGAGTCACCCCCTTGCCTGGATGCAATTAGTTCACCCACATTCTCCAAGTAATATTCAATCTACAGTATTTATTGCTCCAGAGATGCTGATGATTGTAGGCAACAATCTCGCCTAAGGAGTTAGGGTATTTTGATTTATGGGATCTGAGATCAGAATTTTTCATTCATCACAATACTGAGAGCTGCTGCCACTTCCTGAGCGCCTCCTAGGCCACCACACTCTGCAGGACCTTTACCAAACACTATCTATTTACTCCCCACACAGACCCTGAAAGACGATATTATTATCCCACTTTTAAACAGAGTGGAGGAGACAAAGCCCTAAAACAAATGTGATTTGCATAAGATCTTAGAGCTGGAGTGGTGGAGTCAAAGCTTAAGGTCAAAGCCTATGGTCCCCCCCAAGGTCGGGGGGATGGCTGTCTTTGGAAAGCCAGGGGTTTGTGTACAAGTGGCTGTCCCAGCCTCACAGACCATCAAGCACTGAATAATACTTCTCGTGATGGAAGGGTATCCCGAAGACTCCTGGAGATTAGTCTAATGCCCTCACATGAAGGCTCAGGAAAGGGAGCCCCAGAGGGTTCTCATTCCCAGCATCTGTGCCCACCAGTTTCTTGACTCTAGATCCCAAGCTCTTTCTGCTACAACAGAGCAATGCAGGAAAAAGCATCTCAAGAATGATAAAAGCAGCAGCCGCCAACACCTATGCTCTAATAAGCATGGGCCAGACTCGGTCCTAAGTATTTTTCACACATAAGCCTGACTTCACAGTAATTCCATGGCATATGAATTTTTTATTCTCTAGGTTTTACAGAGGAGAAAACCAAAGCAATTAAGTGGCCAAATAAATGAATGATCTAAGGTCACACAAACTGGTAAATGACAGAACCAGGATATTTTTTGAGTGAAATTTTCTTGATTTTAACGTATTTTGTTTTTGTTTTTTACAAACTCAGTCATTCTAAACAAAGCAAATAAAATTCACTGTCCAAGTTTTATCCTTTATTATTTCATGTTCTGAGACAAACTAATACTTTAGGTCAGCCGTTCTCCCTCAGGGGATTTGTGAAGTCAAAGCTATTTTCACAATATTCCAGACCTTATTTTTGTTAAAATGTACTGTGTTCACCGTTGCTATCTAGAGGAATTGACAAATATGTACTTAATGACTTTTAAGGTTCACATTTTCAACATGGTAAACACTGATGGTTATAACCCACAGAAACAAAAGCTCTGCAGAGACTCCAGTAAGCCCAAAAGTATAAAGAAGGCTGGAGACCAAAGAAGCCTGAGATTCAATGGTGTAAAAAACTGCTCTTATTTCCTTGTAAAAGAAAAGCACCTACATAATTTTCTTCCTCTGTCACTACTGCTCCTAGTATAGATCCAACTACTCATAGTAATTAACGTTAGCCAGGTTAACTAACTTCTATTTCACAGAGAAAACTGAGTAGGGATGACAAACTGAGAACTGTCTGGTATACTCAAGCATTTGGCAGACGATTAAAGCTGTGAGCAAACGTAACTATCTCTACAGCTACACATCCCTTTTTCATCTTCTTAAAAGTGATAGAGCCAGGATTTAAATCCGGCAGGCTGGTCCTGAGCCCAGGGTCTTCACCACTAGACCTACTGTCTTTGAAGATATTGGTCCTCTCTGCACCTTTTCTTCTATATTACGTGTAAGTGAAGATCGTAGGCTGAGTGCAAACTCGTCAATGGGTAAAGAAACATCCAGAAAAACAGCACACCCTACGTTTCTTCGTTCGTGGCAGAGAACCTCCACCTTACAGATTTAGTGGCTAATACACAGCACAGATGAATATTCTCCAAATGATATCACCATACAATGGCCTACGACAGATCTCCCTCAAGCAGCCATCTCTAACTGACAGCATACAACATCACGTCCCTTTTACGTTGTAGGTAAGAGCACAGTTAAAATAATGTTAACAGGTACTTATTGAGGTGTAGCCTTTGTACAGGTGCTTTAAATCCTTTCAGGTGTGTACAGAGAGGTTCCCCCATTAAAGATTATAGGACTCTGGAAAGCAATTTGTTAGCCCTCTTAACACCTCTCCTACTTTTTAGCCATGTGCTACAACTCCCAGAGCAGTTTGTGTCTTGCAAGGAATGAGCCTTTTACAAGTTGTGGTCTGATTAACCCCAGGAACTTTCCACCAGTTCTGAAACAATGTCAACAATGGAGGTGGGTCCCTCCACCTTTCCTGCTTCTGTTTGGAATCAAATATGTTAGAATCATTAACATCTCATCTCGGCTGCAGAGAACCTCAGAATTCATATAGACCTCTGTAGTCTGCAAGTACCTACAACTAAAACAACGAAAAGGGTGTAGTGTCTGGATTCAGAAAACCTGGGACCAGATGCCAGCTCTGCCCTTGTGGGATGTCACCTTCCTTTGTCAGAGCTGTGCCAAGTTTTGGTAAAATGGATACGATACCTATTGCCAGAAGTGCTAGGGGTCTCAAAAAAAAAAAAAAAAATAATGGGAGACAATTGCGGTTCAATGGAAGAAGATACTAGAAAAGAGTCAGATGATCTGAGATGTTCTCCTAACCCACATCAATGTGCAACATGCGGTGATGCCATTTAACCCGAGTCTCAGTTTCATCCTCTGCAAAAAATGATGCACATTGTTTTAAGAGTTGCTTTGGGAAGAAAGAGACTAAAACCCACTTCTCTTCAGGTCAAGTCAATGCCATTTAGACTACAGCTGGCCTTGAAGTTTGCGGTCTGAGGCAAACTAGAGAGCACACGCCCCATTAAAGGGGCCCCACACAAACGAACTTATCTACGAAACAGAAACAGACTTACAGATGTAGAGAACAGACTTGTGGTTACCAAGGGCGGGCTGGGGAGGGGAGGGATGGATTGGGAGTTTGGGGGTTAGTAGATGCAAACTATTACATACAGAATGGATAAAAGCAAGGTCCCACTGTATAGCACAGGGAATTATATCCAATATCCTGGGATAAACCATATGAAAAAGAATGTATATATGTGTAGAACTGAGTCACTTTGCTAGACAGCAGAAATTAACAGAGCACTGTAAATCAACTATACTTCAATAAAAAATAAATTAAAAAAAATAGTAAAGGTGCCCCAGAAGACTGCTGCCACAGCGAACTGCAAGCCCAGGGCTCATAATTCTTCCAATTTTTCTACCTAAGCACTGAATCCAGATTTTTATGTGAAGTCTCCCAATTATTAGAGTTTGCAATTAATTCAATTTTTTGAAGTATTGAACAGACATAGAAAACTTGTCTGCAGGTTACAGAAGAATCACAGCACCCTCTGAGGATAACAGCCCTAAACAACCTCAGGAGATCCTGAGCATCTTTGATAACAACTGTCCCCCCCACTCAAGGAAAACACCCCCATGCAAATCAATACTCAGAAAAGTTTGCCCCCAGCTCCCTGGAGCTGCGTAAACCCCCCAAAGCCCATCCACATCCCCCCAGGTTAGGACATCATTTTTCCAGTGTTCTGACTCTTGCCCAAACAATCTAGAGCAGAAAAGCCACACTAAAGGACTCCCTAGTCTTACTCTTAAAAATAAAGCCTCAAAGGACTAAAGAATAATTCCAGAGAAGCGTTCATTTTAGAAAACACTAGCAAGAGAATCTCATAATTTAAGATTAAACATCTTAAAGCATCACTAACTCATCACTGAGCCCTCACATTAACCTGGTAAAGTATATTTTTGTAATTTGCTCCAATGAATTCAACTTCATTTGCCCAGGTTCCTTTTCTAATAATAGATGCAAAGGGTCCACAGAGACAGAATGAAAAAACCTTCAGTGGGCTTTAGAATCAACCAATCCACATGCCAGAGCCGGGCCTTCAGGCAACAACTGTTTCTCATGAGCCTCAGTTTCTCACCCCTGAACGGTGCTAATAACAACTACCATGCAAGAGTTGGTAGGATTAAATCATGTATGGCAAGTAATTGGGTCAAAAAACATTTGTGGGGCTTCCCTGGTGGCGCAGTGGTTGAGAGTCCGCCTGCCAATGCAGGGGACACGGGTTCGTGCCCCGGCCCGGGAAGATCCCACATGCCGCGGAGCGGCTGGGCCCGTGAGCCATGGCCGCTGAGCCTGCGCGTCCGGAGCATGTGCTCCGCAATGGGAGAGGCCACGGCGGTGAGAGGCCCACGTACCAAAACAAAAACAAAAACAAAAACATTTGTGATGGTTGTCACTTTGCTGTTGTTTTAACTACAGACTGAGCTGGTTCATTTATGCTTTGCCCATAATAGTGCTGTTGAAATTTTTATTATTATTTTTACATTTATTTAGGTAATCATGAATAGAAAATGTATTCACATGGTTCAAAACGATCCAAGTATAGTGGGAAAAAAATTCCTTTCCAATTGTGTCTCTCATCTGCCAGTCTGGCCCTTCCCACCATGGAGAATCACTACCATTCGTCTCTTGGTTATTAGAAAAAAATATGTCATCTTCCCTCCAACCAATCCCATGACAATTATAGCATATTACACTCTAGATACAGACTTACTTGTTTTCACTTACCGTATCATGGAGATTTCTACAAATGAATACATGATGATACTCAATACCATTCTTCTATGACTACACAGTATTCCACGGTATAAATGAAGCACTTATATACTTACTGAGACACACATTGAATAGGTTGTTTCCAATCTTCTGTTGTTAAAAACAAAAGTATAGTAAAAGAAAAGTTGTTTTAGTCAAGTTACTTAATTTCTTCCTGCCTTCACTGTCTTGTTTAGAAACGGAGACACTATTAATCCCACCTCACAGAGTTGTTTTAAGAATGAAATGAGTTGAAAATATACAAAATCCTTCGTTCCTGAAATCAGGTAAGGGCTCAGCAAGTGTGGCTTTTCTTAATTACATAGGTCATCTCATACCCATGTAAGTATATCTGTAGGATAAATTCCAGTAGTGGAGCTACCAGGACATTTAAAAGGAAATGGGGAATGGATGTTAATGGTGAAAATCCCAGAAGATTGGGGAAATCAACATGAGAAATGAGGTGTCCGCTGACTTCGCTGGGGGAGAAAAAGGCCAGAGGTTACAACAGGGACTTCAGAAGTCTACAAGTCCTTTCTGGGGAAAGTGGCTCTTGAACTGCTTTGGGAAAATAATCTCACCTCTCAGATTCTAAACTCTTCTCTGTTCTTTGCATAAACCACCAAAGTGTCCTGGAAATGCCCGATTCTTGGCAGCCAAGCTACATTTCCCAGATTACCTCTCAATCCTAGAGGAAACATCAAAAACTTGGCCAAGATCACATGTCCCTATTTTCAGTGCTGGAAAATGAGGCTGCAGGAGTTTGGTGGCTCTGGGCCACAGAGTTCGAGAAAAGGACATGGAGAAAGAGAGTCAAAGCAAGTAATGGCCAGACGCCGGCCAACTTTTGCAAGCTCAGCAACTGCAAGGCATACCGTCTACACCAACGCTGGGTCCACAGCTGCCTGCACCAAAAACACACTTAATCCAAAACAAAGGGAGGGACAGGCTGATGAGAATATCAAGTTCTAGAAGTTGCAAACAGGCTTCAGAGCTACTGAAGGCAAACCCCTGAGCAGGAGAAGCTATACGAGAGGTAAATTAGAACAATCTCCGCTCCATTGTGTTTTCATCTGCCTATAAAAAGATGGATGTCAGGGGCTTCCCTGCTGGCGCAGTGGTTGAGAGTCCGCCTGCCGATGCAGGGGACATGGGTTCGTACCCCGGTCCGGGAGGATCCCACGTGCCGCGGAGCGGCTGGGCCCGTGAGCCATGGCCGCTGAGCCTGCGCGTCCGGAGCCTGTGCTCCGCAACGGGAGAGGCCACAACAGCGAGAGGCCCGTGTAACGCAAAAAAAAAAAAAAAAAGATGGATGTCAGGGTTTCCAGTGGGCAGGATCCGTGTATATTTGCAGACTTGGCTTCCTTTACTCCACCTCCTTCCTGCCCTGCTCCTAACCTCTACTTCACCTCCCCCCAGATCTCAGCAAAATAACAAGGGAAAAACAGCCCTTGGACCACCAGCTGGGAAGAATTCCAACTTCGGCTGCTGACAAAGAAAACCAACATAAATTCGGTCTGAATGTGTTACACAGACATCCCGAAATCCATCTCACCTAGTTAAAAGGAGGAGCTTTAGAGCAGTTACTCCTGACTTTAGCATTGAGGACCTTCAGGAGGGTATTTGCAGAGCCCATCAGCTTGCAAGGAGCTTTCCATTGCCTTGGGCTGAAGGCATCAATCCTCACGAACAACGGAGGGGCCTCCAAGTGTTCTCGCAGGCTCTATGGAACCTCATGAAAGTTTTAAGAACTCTCTCAGCTCACATCTCACTTCTTCTCACCCTGTCGCATCTCAGGCTTCAGTTCCTCTTGTTTCCAGAAGCTACTTCCAGAGCCAACTCTCACGGTGCCAAGGCTTACAGTAACACCCCGATGGAAGAGCCACGTCGATGAAAGCTTTCTGTGGGGTAATTCAATTCTGCCCAGTAATATGGTGCTGGGAGGACAAGGTAGAGGAAGGGAGAGAGGAGGGGTAAGGAAAAGCGAGAGCCATAAAGATGCACGGAAGAAAATGTATGCACCACGGGGGAGAGACTTACCCACCCAGTCATGGCTATTTGTCATTTCAGCATGGCAGCCACTCACCACAAGACAGTGCTATGATGCTCAAGTATCACCTCCTCAGACAGGCCCTCACTGGCCACGATAGCCAAATACCCTCGGATTCCTTTCCCCACCTGCTTTGTGTTCAACATGCTACCTGACATTAAAAGTACACTCCACCTGATTTGCCTATTCACCGTGCCCCTGCCTAGTATGGAAGCTGCAGAGGGGCATGAATCGTGCCTGTCCCATTCATACTCTATCCCCAGCGGCTTGAAGAGTGCCAGGAACAGAGGAGGCGCCCAGAAACATTCACGAATGAACAGCTGAAATTAGACGACAGCTATTTCATTCATTTAAAAAACTGCCTATACAAGGAAACAGATTCTCCCCTGAAGCCTCCAAAAGGAAACAACCTTGCTGACACTTTGCATTTAGATTTCTGACCCCCAGAACTGTAAGAGAATATATTTGTATTGGTTTTTTTTTGTTGCTGTTGTTGTTGTTGCTGTTTTTGCGGTACGCGGGCTTCTCACTGCCGTGGCCTCTCCCATCGCGGAGCACAGGCTCCAGACACGCAGGCTCAGCGGCCATGGCTCACAGGCCCAGCCGCTCCACAGCATGTGGGATCTTCCCGGACCGGGGCATGAACCCACGTCCCCTGCATCGGCAGGCGGACTCTCAACCACTGCGCCACCAGGGAAGCCCTATTTGTATTTTTTTTTTTAAAAATTAAAAATTAAAATTATAAAACTGCCTATAAAATGAAATTTCTGTAAATCAGAACCCATTTTCCCACTGCCATATTATGATGTGGAGCAGGGGAAAGAAAGCACTGAGCCAATACTGGGCCCAAGTCAGCCTGGCCTTTCATGTGAAATACTTCACTTAATTCCCAAGACTCTCTGAGATAAGCATTATTAACACTGTTGCAGATCAGGGAAACTGAGGTTCTGAGAAGCTAAGACAACTTATCCCAAATTACAAATGTGGAAGGTGACATTTCTTGTCTGATTCCAAATTTCCCTGTACCTCTTACCTCCCACTTCCCCCCTTTTCTGGCTCAGAAGGCTTTCGTTTGCATTTCAAACGATCCGGTTTCCCTCTGCCACACTCCGGAGACACACAATTAATATTCACTTAAGGATAAATTCCAAACTGCATCTATGATCTCACAATTTCAAGGAACCCTTTTAATCACTTCAGAAAATGGGAAGAGTCTGTTTTTATAAATGATTCTGGAAGGGAGGACATGTGTCGTCCTCAGAGTACCAGACAGGACAAGAGAACATCAGCTGCTGGTAGCCCTGGTGCAAAGGGAGATGCTCACGGACGCAGAAGCAGGAGCACAGGGGACCGCTTCAAAGACCCGCTCTCCGTCTCCACATTTCCCCTTCACACAACTGCCCCCACAAACATTATTTCTTGTCTTCAAAGCGCTTCGTTATCATTTACCAATAAAGGAAAACTCATAGATGTAAGTTTTCAAAAACTCTGGGCTAAAAGCAGGAACCATTATTGAAGTGCACGCCAGATGCTGGTTTTAATTCCAAAGCAACCCTGCAATCATCAAGCGTTATTAAGAAGGCTTGCTGGAAGCTTCTGCTGCACACAGAAGACGTATGACAGTGTTTCTCCTGGGCTAAGGTCTAATTCCTGAAGAAGTCGTTGTGACCTCCCAGTGTGCCACAGGTATCAAAAGGCACTTCGGGAGTGACCCTGCTCCTGGGGAGCCACTATGTCTAAAGCTAGAGGGAGTAAGCTGCTGGTGCCTGCGTGTTCAGTCCTGGGTCCTCTGCTAGCACATCGGGCGGGGCCCACAGCATCCTTCAGGGCTGTGGGCTTCCCGAGCCCAGAGAACAGATTCCTGCAAGGCCACTTGACAAGGCAGTCTGCAGTGGAAGAACTGTGCCCAGCTGGAAACTCTAGCATCAGTGGTAGCACAGGGCGATTAAGAACAGGGCTTGTAGGGTAGAGACAGCTGGCTGAAATCCCAGCTCTGTATGTCACCACTGTTACACCTGGGGCTTCGTACATCACTTCTCTATTGGCCTCCTCATCTGTAAAATGGGAAGATAATAATTACTACCTCACAGGGCAGCCTGTAAAAATGATGTATATAAACTGCCTGCCAAATAACAAGCACTCAATCTAACATTAACCAAAAAAATAATTATTATTTTTCTCACAAGAATTTTATCCCAGGAGCTATTTTCTTTTAACTTACCCTTATTGCTCTGACTTCAATTATACCCCAAATAAAAGCCTTTTCCTAAATCTGATGTAGCAGGCTGGTGGCCTGATTCTTTCTATCATTGCTAAGAAGGTACCTGACCCTGGTTCTTACTCTTGTCTCTAAAATTACCCTGGTTCTTACTCTTGTCTCTAAAATTAAGCAAATGAAGCTATCCATGCTGTGGGTGAAGAAAGTGTAAGCCATCTCTTTGTGTTCACTGGTTTGAGACAGACCCTATTCTCACCTGAGCTAGGCCTTACTGACCTAGGAAGAGAGAACTAGGGTGGGTAAGCCATTCGCTAGACCCAAAGAGAAAAGCAGAGAACATTTGATAGTAGGATAGGATATGGCACTTAGAAAGGAGGGAATGGACTTGGAGTCAGAAGTCAGGAGAGTGTGATCCTACAACCTAAAACCCACGAGCCATATACAGGGTTGCCAGTTTAGCAAATAAAAATACCGGATGCCTAGTTAAATGTGAATCTCAGATAAACAACGTGGTTTTTAGTATAACAATACCCACTAATTCTTTTTTTTTTTTTTGCCGTACGCGGGCCTCTCACTGTTGTGGCCTCTCCCGTTGCGGAGCACAGGCTCTGGACGCACAGGCTCAGTGGCCATGGCTCACGGGCCCAGCCACTCCGCGGCACGTGGGATCCTTCTGGACCAGGGCACAAACCCGCGTCCCCTGCATCGGCAGGCGGACTCCCAACCACTGTGCCACCAGGGAAGACACCCACTAATTTTTAAAGTATAAGTATATCCCATTAAATTTTTAGTATATCTCAAGTACTTTATGGGCCATACTAAAAATATTCATTGTTTATCTGAAATTCAGATTTAACTGGCCATCCTGTATTTTATCTAGCAGTTCTAGCCACATAAAGATCTTGAATCTACCTGATGTAGTAAAAAGGTCATGGATTTTGGAGTTAAACAGAGCTGTGTGTGAATCCCAGCTCGACCACAAACTAAATGTGTAATTCCGGCAAGTTATTTGACCTACCCTACTCTCACATTCCATATCTGTAAATGGCAATGCTAACACCTCACAGGGCTGTTCTATAATGTACATGAAATAAAGATAATGATAATAACTACTAATATGGCTGCTGCTTCACTGATTAAGTGCTCAACCAATGTTAGTTTTCTTTGCTCTTTGAGCCTCAAGTCTTTCCCTCCATAAAATGGGCTTAAGGGTATTGGTAATAGAATTCATATATATTTTCTGGTAAGAATGATCCTTTGCCTTCCTCCCACAGATCTCCAGAAATCTTAATAACTAATTTTGGGGCGCTTGACAAAATATGCCCTTTCCCACTCAAAAGAAGTAACTTTTTGTCCGCGTGGTTGTGATAAATGTATTTGACGGGAAATTGTCTTGAGTTTCTTCTCAGAAGTTCCCGTATTCTCCCCCTCACATCCCCTAAACCAGTATTTCTTTAAAATGTGGTGTGAGAACGTCAGCAGAAGAACCACCAGTGGTTACGAAGGACTTTCCTGGGTCCCAACCACAGTCCTACCAAATCAGAGTTTCTGGGGTGGACCCGAAAAGCATCCTTCCTAACAGCCCTCTTGGGTGATTGTTAAACACACTGAAGTTTGGGCACCATCACCCCAAAACCTCAACCCTGAGCCTAGGAGCTCTACCAGCAGATTCACCTTTCCCAAAGTTTACATGCTCAAGGAAAATTAACAGGCCCTGAACATTCCATGAAGGAGGGCAATGGAACGTTCTAGAATGATACAGGAATGGAAGTTTCAAAGCTTTTTTATGAGGAGCAGATCAGCTCATCTAACACTCTGTTTTGGAGTATTTATGTCAAATTGACATTCCAATTTCAAAACCATATATAAAACTCTATTCAATTATTTAGCACTGTACAGATTTTACATAACTCTTGAAGTTACTGACTCCATTCATTTTCCTTCGGTCTACGAGACAGATTAATCTAAAATGAATTAAGACAGGCAACCAGAAGTAATGTTACTGTGGCCAGTAAAGCGTCTTTAAACTGTCGGATCAGTGAGCTGCTTAGGGTCCTGGAGATCAGAAGCCACACCTGCTCACCAGTCGTGTGCTTTCAAGAAAAGGATTTAGAAACCGTGTTCGTCCACAATGACAAAAACTCAAGAGAAGGGGTGATGCTTAACCCAAGCTTTTGCTTTTAGCGCTTCCTGCCCCCAAAAGAGAGACGATGAAGACGACTAAGGTACCAATACTTCAAGTTATCTCAAAATGAATAAATGCTTCCACATTACTGTAATGCAACACTTCCAATAATTCAAAAACAAATATTTCTAAAATACCCTAAATTATCCCTGACATCAGGTTGCTTAGGGTAGAGCAGAGAATGAAAATAAAGAAACAATTATAAGATATGCTAAGAAGTATTAAAACGAGGGAGTTGTGGTATCAAAAGGGACAGCAAAGCCGGACGCTGGAGAAAAGGAACATCACAGAAAATTTCCCAGGGAAGGTGACGTCTAAACACAGAGGGAGGGAAAAGTAGGTGTTATGGGTTGAAATGAGGCCCCCAGAAAGATGCTGAAGTCCTAACTCCAATACTTCAGAACGCGATCTGTTCAGAAACAAGGCTGTTAGAGATATAATTTGTTAAAATGAGATCATACTAGGGTAGGTTGGGCCCTTAATCCAATGATTGGAGTCCTTTCAAGAAGAGGAAAAAGACATAGAGAAGAGAATGCCATGTGAAGGCAAAGAGACACAAGACACAGAGGGAAGATATCCATGTGAAAATCATACAAACCAAGGACACCTGGAGATACCAGAAAGACACAAGAAAAGAAGCCTAGAGGCTTCAGAAGGAACATGGCTCTGCCAACACCTTAACTCTGGACTTCCAGCGTCCAGACCTATAGGAGAACAAATGTCTGTTGCTTAAAGTGTGTGATACTTTATTATGACAACCCTAGGAAACTAATAGAATAGGAGTGAGCCAAAGGGGATGGACGGGCTCCTGGCAGGGACAACAACAAAGGTAAGACATGGAGGTAAAGGAGAAGGTGGCTTTGGTTCCAAGGAACCACAGGAATTCAGCTTAGTTGGGGGAAGCAAAGGCAGGCAGTGGCTGGAGGACACTGTCTGCGGCAGTAAAGTCCATCTTCTGCTCTGTGTCACACCAATCAGAAGGCTCCACTCTAAGGACCTCCAGGAGGGTGTACAAGAAGCATGAAAATGCTGCCAGTAAAAATTAACCGACAACAATAAAACAACACCAAGATGGAAGTGTGCTCTCAAAAACCATCAGTACTGGGGCTTCCCTGGTGGTGCAGTGGTTAAGAATCCGCCTGCCAGTGCAGGGGACACGGGTTCGAGCCCTGGTCTGGGAAGATCCCACATGCCGCAGAGCAACTAAGCCCATGTGCCACAACTACTGAGCCTGCGCTCTAGAGCCCATGAGCCACAACTACTGAGCCCATGTGCCACAACTACTGAGCCTGCGCTCTAGAGCCCATGAGCCACAACTACTGAGCCCATGTGCCACAACTACTGAGCCTGCGCTCTAGAGCCCATGAGCCACAACTACTGAGCCCATGTGCCACAACTACTGAGCCTGCGCTCTAGAGCCCATGAGCCACAACTACTGAAGCCCACATGCCTAGAGCCCATGCTCCACAACAAGAGAAGCCACCACAATGAAAAGCCTGTGAACCTCAACAAAGAGTAGCCCCCGCTTGCCGCAACTAGAGAAAGCCCACGCGCAGCAATGAAGACCCAACGCAGCCAAAAATAAATTAATTAAATTTTTTTTAATTAAAAAAAATTCATCAGTATTTACTGCTGGTAAAAACAAGTTTTCTACACAATCACAAAACCTGGAGTGAGTGACTGGAAGAGACACTGCAGCCTTTCAGGGTTCTGTCTCTTTATCTGGGTGCTGGTTCCACAGATGAGTTCACTTTGTGAAAAATCATCAAGCTGAGTCCCTGTGACTTGTGAACTTCTCTGTATGCACGGTGTGTTTATAAAATTTCCAGTGAAAGAGGGAAAATGCAATACATAGCATCCTGTTCCCCCAGATGGACTGGTATGATCCTATTTATAAGGACAAGATGTCCACCATCTTGAACTTAAGTTACTTCTATCCGTTTGTCTCCTTGAATCCAAATCTCATCACCTTAGGATAAATTTTAAACCTCCAAGACATTACTAAGTAAAATAGCCTCCACTCTCCTTACACATTATCCTCTCTTTTGTAGGCTAATTAAAGAGCATGTCTTGGCTGGCCTGGGTAAATAATAGAATATGACTTCATATTTAAACAACAGATCTCACTTTTGAAAGGTTCGGTCTCTTGCAAAACCTCAGGTTTTGGATTCAATGGAAGAGTTATTTGATACTTGTTTTTACCCGGGTTGCTAAAGTAAATAAAGTAATAAAGCCAAAATTGGGTCCTCAAGAAAGCTGAGGTCAGGGCCAAAGACTCAGGATTCTGCCTCTATCCCCGCTCACCTGGATGGCAAGCAAACACCCTCACCATTGCTTTAGAAAGTAGATGAAAAATACTTGAACTGAGCCTGCAGTTTAATGAACAAAACAGGTATCAGCTAGAAAACCTCCTAATTGGAAGATTACATTTCTAGTTATAACCCCAAAACGTCTTTTGCAAATTACCAAAGCAACTCAAATCTGCGCAATCTTAATTTAAAGCAACATAATTTGAGACCGCGAGGAACCTAATTGCCAACTAAGCGACTGTTTCCAACCATAATTGGCTTCACACAACCCTGCACACAATAGTGTACACACATGCCTAAACCACCGGAGGTGGAGGCCTCTGGGCTAAGCACAGGACTGCCAAAAGAATCTTTGGAAGAATGCAACAGAAGGAATGATCACTCGCACGTGATTTTCCATGCATTGGCTTAGAGCAATTTCACCTTCCAGAACGCTTCCCTGAAATGTCAAGAAGGAAATTAGTGCAGTTCATTGCACAAGGAATTTTTTTCTTCTTGCAACTCATGTCCATGCTTCCTGGAAATTCTCAACAACTTATAGCAGAACATTATGATATACACATATACCAATAAAGACAAATCAGTTGAATAATGTCCCCCGAAACACATACGCTTCAATCCCAGTACCTTAGAATGTGATCTTATTTGGAAATAGGGTCGTTGTAGATGTAATTAGTTAGGTTGGGATGAGGTCATACTGGAGCAGGGTGAGCCCTTAATTCAGTGTGACTACTGTGCTTATAAAGAAGAGGAAATGTGGACACGGACACACACACACACACATACACACACACAGAACACCATGTTAAGATTAAGGCAAAGATTGGGGCAATGCTTCAATAAGCCAAGAAACACCAAAGATTGCCAGCAAACCACCAGAAGCTAAGTGAGACACATGAAACTGATTCTCTCTAACAGTCCGCAGAAGGAACCCTGCTAACACCTTGATCTTGGACATCTGGTCTCCAGAACGGTGAGGTCTATGTTGTTCACGCCATCAAGTTTATGGATCCTGCTATGGCAGCCCTAACAAACTAATACAATGTACGTCTACCAAATTTTTAACTAAAAATCTTCGTGTGCCCCTGTGTCTTATTTGTCTGTGCACGTATATAGTTACTCACCAGTGAATAACCTTAAGATTGCTAACCCCTTGGCTGTCTGACCTGCAATAGTTGTGGGTATATGAGGTTAATCACAGGACTGGGGAAGTTCTGACTCACAATTCCCAAAGGCTGAAGTTCCAAATTTTGTCATGCAGCCCTGAATTCACTTCAGCTCTGGGAAACCTCAAATCCCAAAGAGAAACATGATCTGGTATTCTCTCGCTTCTTTCCAATACAGGTGCAGGTATAATTTAATAACAGTGCCCTGCTTCCCAAGTGCAATTAAAAATGGCCTTCATTACTCCTCTGAATGTGTTTTATAATACTGCAATCTATGGTTCAATAAAAAAGCAAGTACTGCACCTATCATGGCAACGCTGTAAAAAGTGATCAATGTGCTTTTGGTAGCTCCAGAGGCAGAGGAAAAAAAAAAAGACTTAAAGAAATATACACAAAATAATCTAGTCCAATGTGAGTGGCTTTAGAAATCCATGTTTCTTCATTTCTGAAACCTATGATTTCCCTAACTTTAATTAATTCCTTTCTCTTTCACTTAGGAAGGAGTAAGGTCAGGCAGTAACAAAAAAGGGAGATGGAAATGGGAGAAATAGATTCAAATGTCTATACAGAGGGGGCCCCAAGTCTTGAGTACATGTAACTCCAAGGAGTTCTCTGAACTGCTATGCTCAAAAAAAAAAAAAAAAAGCATGTGTGCATGTGTCTGTGTCTGTGTGTGTGGAGAAAGAGAGACAGAGAGAGAGAGAGAGAGAGAGAGAGGAAGAAAAAGAATGTGAATCAGAGACATGCTGGTCAGAAGAGGAATAACGATTAATGCGAGTAACCCAGCATTAAATTGTTAGCAGAACCCCAAGTAAATGATGGGTTCTACTGCAGGAAAGATTCATTTCCGTAATTATTCATCCCACATCCCCTGGACCTGGAAAAGGACTCCCTACATCTTCATAGGGATGGAATGGTCATCTCCCAGGCCTTACGGTCCCCAGAGTTTTTATCTTTCTTTCCCCCATCCCCAACCATTCTTAACAAGGTGATCTGAACAGGCTGAAGGTTTCTGTGTCAGGCACTATTTTAAGTACTGGATATGAAATATTGTTAACATCCTCTTTTTAGATTTGCAAAGGTTAAACAACTGCCCCAAATTACTTACCCTGGTTAGTAAGCGGCACAGCCAGGACTGGAACCCAGGCATCCAGGTTTCAGGTTCTGGTCTCTTCACCACCACCAACACTGCTTTCTAGTAAACAGTGGTTAAATAACCAAAAGCCATACATCCAATGCTTGAGGAATGCTTTTTACTGTCTCGTGTTTCAGACCTCTGACTAGTCCAACATGGAAAAGATACTGCAGCAACACCAGCTAGTCAACCCAGTTCATCAATTTGGGGGGTTATTCACAGTCTCTGATTCTCTTCCACCTCTATTGGCACTTATTATTTTAGTGTTCTCCCAACAGCTTCAGAAAAAAAAAAAACAAAAAAAACGTATTTTGTTTTTATAAAGGAAGAAAACCTAAAATCTCTATTTGGGGCTTTATTTGTAATCCTTATAAAACCGCTTGTCTGGAGAGAATCTTAACAAAATTTTATATGGAGATATTCAACAGATGCAATCATCTGGTCTCAGTTCCTACAGCCACAGAAAATGGAAACATTTCACTCTAACTATTGAGTTTACTCTGACATTATTAGAGATTCTATTTACAAATCTCCCCCCTTGCTAGATTTAGAAAGAGACAGCTCGAGGTCTTTTCTCTATACACCTTTGCTTTTAACTTTTGTGCTACATTTTGATCCAGACCTAGTTATTGATGGAGGTGTCCAAGGTAGAGGTGGTTTTAAAAGCATCGAGTGAAATCAGAGCTGTTTTAATTGTGTTATCTAAAACACACTGCAGATGCTATGATAATCCTCTATAAAACAATGCTTGGCGTATTATCTGATCAAAGATACAAATATAGAGCATCTTCAAATTTTCAGCTACCCAGCATCGTACAAAGGAACGAGGGCAAGCTAAGCCTGGCTGTCACAGTCTTCTTTGATTAAAACACAGCGTATGTCCTTCAGCGTTAAGCACTGTCTGAGGTTATTTCGGGAGCATGCCTGATCGAATAGTATTATATTATGGGTTAGCATGGCTGAGTGGAAAGAGACCTGGATTCGTGAGTCACAGAATCTGTGTGTTCTTAGGTCCTCACTTTGCTGTCTCGGTGACCTTCCAAGCCACTTAGCCTCTCTGCACCATAGCTCCCTTGCCTATAAAACAGGGATGGTAATACCTACCCTCCTTCTGACTTGAGGGGGTAGTTCCACAGCTCAAATAAGGCGATATATGTAAAAAGTACTTTGCAAAACGTTCAGCATCAAAGTTATTACTGAGCCATGTGGGGAAGAAAGAGTTAAACCAAATCTACACCCTTGAATGTAGCCTAACTTTTCAGTGATAAACATTTTACAGCTTCCAGGATATTTCTGTATGTTAGAACACTATTTATGAGTTCACTTCAAAGATTCTAATTTCAGTTAGACTCGGCAGAAAGCTTACACATTAAAATTTCTCTATAAATCATTTACTGTGAAAATATGAACTTTTATTAAAATTTTTTTTAAAAGAGGGAGGCTTTAATTGGTAAGGACTGCCTAACTATACACTTTGGGTTGCTTCTAGGAACATATTTTTCATATGGCAGGCAGTTAATAATGTATCACAAAGGTTTTGTTATGACCACTAAAATATGAGACCTTTAGGTGTCTCTCCCCAAAGTCTTGAAAGTACTTCCAACCGGAAAATCCTCATTGGGTTAAAGTCATTTGGTAGCTAAGGTATAAGATATATATATTTAATCTCTCTTTTGGACTAAACATTTAGCTAATAATTGTCAGGAAGTTTTCGACATGAAAAATTTATGACTCAAATACAATTTCTCTGTTAGAAGTTCAGGTACTGAGATATGAGCACAGTCAAATGGACACTTCTGGAAGATGGCCAATTTTAAGAACATAAAAATTGTCACCCTGGGTCAGACCAAAAGTCTCGTTTCTATCAGACTGTATGGCATCAAATGGCAGACAACGGCATCAAAACCTACTTGTACAACAGAATTGTTTGCCCATGTGATGATGGACTCAGAGGCTGGGGTGTCGTCTGCATGTTGAGAAGCCATCAATGGGCTTTGCCTAAATCATCCCTGAACACACGCCCTGGCATTTCAGACAGCACAGGCACTTGGGAGTAATGAGCTCGATATGCCTGCTACCCGGTGGGCAAAGCCATTCCATTTCCCTTTATTTGAACTAAAACTACCTCCTTCCAGCTTAAAGAGGTGCCCTTTGGTTCCAGCATCCTGGGACTTGGTAAGAAAGTCCACATTCCACCTGTCCATACCCTACACATCTCCCTTTATCCTACCACTCTCCTCCTACTGCTCTCAAGTCCTCATCTTTTTGCTCTTTACTTTATCTGGAAACCACATCCTCTTGATCATTTTAGTTGCCCTGATCAACCCATTTTAATGAATGTAGAGAGAGATCTGGGTTTTCCACCTGAAATCAAATAGACACTTGGCTGAAAACCAAGAATTTCCATAAGCCTCCCAACTCATAAAATTCCAGGTAAACTGACCATCAGTGAAACCTCAGTCACGGCTTTCATATTAGGTACAGATTGTGTTACCTAAGGGCAATAACTTGTTTGGTATCTGTGAAGCTGATATATATGAATATATTGATACAATGGGGGAAACAGAAAGAAAGAAGAATGGGGGGAGGAATATAGAAACAAGGATACATGCTTAATTTCCCTTAAGATTAGCTCCCAAGGTTAAGCCAATAGTGTCTGTAATTGTTGCTCATTATTTCAATAATTTCAGAGATTTATTACTTTCCGGAATGCAGCTGGGTAGATTAAAAGAAACAACTAATTACTTTTCATGGCTGAAAGAGTGTCCTATCATTTATGGAGGTAAACGCATGTGGGAAACAGTGAGGGTCAAATACTTTGAACCCTGGATCATTCATAGCATGAGGCTTGGCACCCAGGCATATTTTGATATGTGAGAACTGTATCTAAAGTCAAAAGTCAAATGAATGAAAGGAAGGAAAAGAGGAACAGATGGGTAGGGGATTCAAGTCTGTCGCTTCCATCTGGTGTCATAAACCAAGTCATAAGCCACACGAAATTTCAGGGTAAGGTTCCATTATTTCCTGGAAAGTAACTGAATGTGACATAAGTGTTCGACATGTTTCATAAAAGAGCAAAATAGTTTCGCTACTTAGGATGAGTTAAGGTTAGGTTGGCATTTGTGATTAGCTAAGGAAAAAGGACGTTTGTGGGCAATAAGGTAAGTAAGGAGAAATTTACTTGAGAGATTTTCAAGCACTTCAAATACAATAACAAACAAGCAATGGGCTAAATTATAAATGACTCAGGAACTCTTATTAAGAAGGAATGTTCCTGACCATTGGCGATTAAGTACAGTGCCACCACAATCCACACAATGGGAGATAGCAACAAATAAGCCTTCTCTGGCTCTGGCTTAGAAGAAAGTTCAGTCAGCAGAAGGGGAGCTTCAGATAGGAATACCTTGACTCGCTTGGCCATTTGAGATGCAAGAAGTGGACTGATGTAAATGTAAACTGAACCCCAGCCTACGAGGAAAATAGGATGGTCAACCTTCAGAAATGAATGAGCACCAAATCCAGATGCAGAGCTGTACCTAAAAATTCATCACTCCTTCTCTGCCCCAAACACTCCCTATATTTTCAGTCATTTTCAAGACAAAAGATTTAAAACTCAAGAGTTAGAGGAAAACACTAAAAAGGAAAAAAATGATGGTAAATTTGAAAGAAAAAGTGGCTGTAGCGTAAGTAATATAGATCTCCAGTAGCTTATTAGACTCAAGACTTTAGCAAAGAAACAGAGTGGCTCATTCATGATAATGTCAGCTCCGGAGTTCACAGTGCCATTTCTGCCTGCATGTTTGTTCATCGTCCCACTGCGGCTCCATATCAGGTACTAAGCACTTAACTTGTGCCAGATGTTAGGAACACAGGTATCTGACATGAGTCTCACCTTCAGTGGACCAGAGGCTCCAGCATGGAAGTCACTCCTTTCCCTCCTCGTCTCTCTAATCTACCCTGTCTTATTTTCTGGATGCCTCATTAAGAAATGACCACGTAGGGGCTTCCCTGGTGGCGCAGTGGTTGAGAGTCCGCCTGCCGATGCAGGGGACACGGGTTCGTGCCCCAGTCCGGGAAGATCTCACGTGCCGCGGAACGGCTGGACCCGTGAGCCATGGCCGCTGAGCCTGCGCGTCCGGAGCCTGTTGCTCTGCAACAGGAGAGGCCACAACAGTGAGAGGCCCGCGTACCGCAAAAAAAAAAAAAAAAAAAAAAAAAAAAAATGACCACGTGGAAGAATTTTCCAAAAAAAAAAGGGGTGTAAATACCCTATTTAACCACCATGGTTTTTCTTGACTGCTCTATGTCAACCTTTCTAGGATGGCTGACTTCTTAGGAATTGGTTAGAAACAAACAAAAAAAAAGAAAGTGCCTAGCGTCTACAGATAAAAAATGTGTTTGATGGTAAAGTGCAACTGTCCGGAAGGCAGCATTTCCTTCCTACCCAAAGGAAGCTTCCACCTCATACATTCATCCATCCAGTCAGCCATTTGTTTGTCATTCATTATCCATTCATGCAACCGCGATCTATGGTGATTCTACTACATATGTTTCAGGCAAAGCACAGGCTCTAGGGATAAAAGGACTTGAAAAAAAGGGAGGGAGGGAGGGAGGAAGGAAGGAGAGCAAAGCAAAGCTTCCCGTCTTCATGGAACTTGGAGTTTAGCAGAAGAGGAAAGATGTTATTCAAATAGTCATACAAATATAGAATTTTAAAATTCTGATGCATGCTATAAATGAACAGGCCAGGAAACTATGCAGCACAGAGCAGGGTAACTGAGCTAATGTGAGGGAGCAGGGAAGGCTTCTGTTTGAGGGACTAACAGAAGAACGGGGGTGTGTGTCTGGAGAACTGAGAAAGAGGAAGACTGGTGATAATGAGCTGGAGAGTCAGAGGGGAACCAGGTCACACGGGGCATGTCCTTGCAGGACATAAGGAGGCTGTCTTTCATCTAAATAGCAGGAGGGAGACGACAGATATTAATGTGTTTTAAACAGTACCATGAGAAGTCCAGATTTATGAGTTCAAACTTTATCTTGATGTTTGTATATGTATGTGCGTTTCTATGTATGTGTATTAATGAATCCTTGTATGTGCATGCAATATCTCTAAAAGGATACAAAAGAAACTGGTATTAGTGATTGCTTCTGGGGAAGGAAACAGAAACTATAAGCTAGGGTAAAAGAAAGGCTTCTTTGTCATTGTACCCTGGGGACACAGAGTGGGAAGGAAAAGAAGTCAGTTGCTATAAATATTTTTCACTGAATTAGAGGCACAGGACTGAGGTGGGCAAAAATAAAACAAAATAAAATGAAATAAAACAGAAAAGAAAAGAAAAGAAAAAATAACCAACAAAATCAACTCTATATACGAAGGGGCCGGATCCATCACTGACTGATGTTTGCTGCCTTAACTATGAAAAGAACGGCAAAATGCAGAAGCAGATTTCTAGGCTGTGAAAGCAGCCAAGGACCTGAAGAGCTGACATTCCAGCCAAAGAATGTTGTGGAATAAAAAGAAAAACAAAACAAACCAACACCAGGTTTAAGACAACGGAAAGAGCTTGATACTATCTATGCAAGCCTCACTCAGATGTGCCTTGAAAGACGTCTGACGGAAAAGCTTAGAAACTTTCTCTGAGGTGCTACTTTCAACAGCTTTTACCCTCTGGACCAGAAAAGGCCCAAATAAGCAAAATACGAGGTACGGTAAATGCAGGTAGAAGACTGTAAAAGGAGAGCGAGGAGATGGGTTTGCAAGGTCAGCAAGTCACTGAGTGGCTAAATGACGGCGCTGTGAACCTCCAGCAGAGCAGTTTGGGGCTCAGAAAAAAAAAGGTGATAAAGGAGCCCTGTTTTTTTCTTTCTCCCATTGTTGCTGTTTTCCCAGAAACATGACTTCAATCAAAGTTTTGACAATTATGAAACATGTCAGCTGATATGAGAATTCATCAAATGTGCCATAAAGGACAAGAAATGAGAAGCCGAATCCTGAAATTGGATGGGCTTCAAAAGTCCCTGACAATCACTGCTATAAATCATCCAGGCACATCAATCTTTGGCTGGAAGAAGTTTTCAGAGAACAAAAAATGCAAGACAAAAGCACATGCCAAAAAGAGGTGCCACACTCTGGACGGGAAAGGATGACACGTTATGGTCAGGATCGTCTCGTGAATTACAGAGGTTACAGTTATGCAGAGGCTAAGAGCTACCACTTGTCCCCATCACCGTAATGAAAATACATGCAGGTCTCCACCTGTGCGCAACAGGCACAGGGACCCCTTGTAGCCAAGCCCCTACAGTCTTCTCGGGATCCACGCTGGCTCTGCTAAGAGAATTCAGCCTCCAGCTCAGAGAGGATGCCCACTCCCCTGTCCAGGACACCCTCAGTGCTCAGTTGAAGTGAGGACTGGAGGAGAAAACAGTACAGCCACAGTATTGATTTCATTAGCACCCCAAGATGAAAAGCTTGGGCTATCACTTTTTATTTACTCAGTCTATAGTATAATCTTGATAAAGACTTTCAAAGGTAACAATCTCTTCTAGACTCTTCTCTTTCAACTCTGCTACTTTTATTTCTTTGAATGCAATTAAACATAACAAACCTGCCTCCTACTTATAGGTTTTTAAAGTATGTATTTAAGCTGTCAACTTTTCAAAAGGGTAAAATAAACTTCTGAGATCTCTCCTTGAAGGACTCAACACATTCATCTTACTCCTGATCTTGAGGGGTCTAACCCGTGTTAAGCCACTGGGGAAGAATGCCTCGAAGAGTAGCAGCATCTTGACCTTCATTAGATTTCCAGCTTTGCCATAAATGCCGTTACAGTCAACTTAATTGTTGGGGGAGGGGTCTTTTATATTTGGGGGGAAAATGGTGAGAGCTACTAAAGACAACAGTTAGCTGCTGATTCATCGGATTCTTGGGCTACGTCTAACACCTTCAACAGCCCATTAGTCACACATTCTAGACAGGGCCTTTTCTAAGCCCAAGAGGGTTTATCTGGAACACAGAGAACAAGATCTTCTCAGGCATCAGATTGCCCAAAGTAATGACCCAATGCAAGCCACAGGAATCTGGGTTACCAAAAAAAGGCACTTCCAGCCCCAGACAGTAGGTCATAAACTGACTTTTTAATAATTTTTTTTAGAGACAAACTACAAGCACTACTCGGGGTGGTATTTTGAAAGAACCTCGAGTATAAAGAACAGATTTACAGTGATCATCCCCTGGGTCCATTTGTCTCATCAGAAAATTAAGAAAGGGCGGGTATCTGGTTTCCTCACACTTAAAGAGTTTACAAAGTGGTTTTTCATATCCTACGTTATCTCATGGAATGCTCATAACAGCCCTAACGAAGTAGCTACATTCTACAAATGTCAAAGAACTGAAGTTCAGTGAATTGAATGGCTCTGGTTCAGGGCATTCAGCTAAGGGACAGAGCCAGCCTCAAGCCCAAGTCTTCTGATTTATCCACATCCTCTTCTCCTTCTACAAGCGTTCGCTTTGAGTATCGGCTTACGTGAAATGTGGATCCAAAAGGCAAGCATACAAGGTTTGACCGTACAAGGTTTCCGCTGGGCTGCAACCTTCTGAAAATCACTTGCCACGGCATTCTGAGCCCTTAGCAATTATCTGAGAAAACCATCTGCCCCATCGGCAGTCACCCTGTCCCCATACTGACAGTCTCCAATCTCCAATCACCCTTACTTAGTCCAAAAAAACTTCCCAATGCATTATCAGCTCTCAGATCAGTTCTCGCTCACTTAAACGTGGCCAAACATGGCAAAAGCGCAAGAGCTGAATCTGCAGTCATCCTCAGCTCCCTTCCTGGCTGTCTTGGGATTATTACCTTTTATTAGCGCAACCTCAGAGTTTACAGTTACCAACGATATGCAATTAACAACACACATGAGCCAGGCTGTTGGATGCTGGAGCCTACTCTTCCATTAATAGAAACACTGCAGTTTCTAAATGAATTATAGTGGGAATGCGTGGTTGCCAAAGTGAGTTTCCACCTACAAGTGAAAGCTTTACAACTAATTATACAGCTGTAATGGGAGAATGAGAGGGAGAGTTGTGGCCCCAATCCTCAAAGGCCCTTGTGGCGAGGACAACATCTAAAGCACGAAAAGTCTACAGAAATGGACAGATGGCGGCTGCCCCAATGCTGGGGCCCTGAAGCAGCCGCTCTCTTCCCAGAGCTACCAATACTCCACTCATGGCCCAGAGCCGCTCAGACAAAGGGCAAGGTCGCATCTGGCCTCAAGGAAAAAGAAATCCTTAATAAAAGCACACTTCCAGGTTAACTGGGAGAGTACCAGGAAGTCACCAGAAAACTGACGCATGAGAGAATTCTCAATGGAAAATCTAACATGCTCCATTCACCAGATGCTGTGCTTTTTACAGAACATAGGAATCTGCCTACTTTATTTAGGTGGGAGTCTGAAAACCTAGGGTCTTCCAATTTTCCTAAATGAGAGAAGAGCTTAAAATATTTATTTCCCTATATATATGGCTGGTTGGTGGATAAATCGACTACAAGAAGGAAAAAAGAAAAAGAAAGTGAAGGCATAAAGATATGTGTTATAAAGTAAGATGAACTCACCATAATATATACATCAATATTCGTTAAAAATCAAAATACGTTCAGGCCATGTCAGATAGACTGTGTGTGCAAAGCAATATCTAAAAAGCTTTATGAAGCCAGTTTAAAATAGTAAACTTTTATAGAGATGCATTTGTAGATTCAACACGCATGAGTATAAAAACTACAACCTACAAGGAATCCTCTTCCAAGGGCAATGACGTATACAGATAATTTGTGATGGCAAAGGCGGACTCAGGTAAAGCTGCATTCAAGGCCTGGCACCCCTTCACACATGAGTTGCGAGACCACCACAGAGTAACTGATTCCTCTAAGGGTCAGTTTTTCCATCTCACAAGTGAGACTCTCAACAGTGCTAAATTCCTGTATTATACCATGTGGCACAAAGTAAATGCTGAATAAATCCCACTGATTATTCATCTGTGGATAAACTTGACTTGAACATCCTAAGACAAGGAGCCAGTAGCAGTGATCCTTAGCAAATCAACATGCCCAACATCTCTCCCTGCTCTTGACAAATGCCACCCGGTACTACCTTTAGCTGAAAAGTAGAGCTCTCAGAGTGCAGGGCAACCTACTGCCTGTTCCTTATTGATTTTGAGCACAAATATTTTCCCACCAGTATTTGTTTACTCCCCACTCCCAGGTTAAATTACGAGTTCAACCAAACTCTTGAAACGTATCATTTAAATTTCACTGAACAATTTTGGACTCCGCACAATGTGGGTGGCCTAAATTCTGCACACTGTCAAAACTTAAGAATGATGTTTATCCAGAAAATTCCCAGGGATATTTCCTCACGAAAGTTGCCAAAGTATTTAGCTCTCAATCTGATAATGATCAGATTTAAATCGGGGCTTTTCTGTCTGAGACCCTTAGAACATCTTCCTCACGCTATTACCCTCAAATAAAATAACTACCGTGTGGTTCAGGCAAGTCAAAGATTTTGTGAGAAGGATTTACTTCTGCTCTGTGTTTTCCCATACTCACAGAAGCTAAGGATGGAAAAGCCAACCTGGGCAGGGCAGATTCAAGATGCTGAGAGAAAATGGGAAAAGAAACACTGAAGTGACCAATAAACAGCAGGATTCAGAAAAGTGTTTAGACCATGTAAACAATAATTAAATCACGGAGGGGCAAGTATTCTCTTATCAGGAATATCGTCAACTAGATCCCAGGTCTATAGTTTAGAAAGAGAGATTAGAGGGTTCTCTGGGTCTTAGATTCTGTTTCTAGAAAGTATAACTCCTCTTTCCTCCTCTCCCTCTCCCCAACTAAAGGGACAGCGGGGGGGATAAAAACACAGAAGAAGGAGCAAAAACGAGATACCTGACCACTTTCACTTTTCAATTTGTAAAGGTCCTTCAAGGTGACCAAACGCTCCCCTTCTCCCCACTGGCATTTGCACCCATGAAGGAGGATGTATATTCTCCTGGGTTTGCGTCTTCAAGTGGTGCAGAGGGCATAACTAGCCAGCGCTAGTCAGTATGAATGTCGATGGATGAGGAAGGTCCAAGGGTAGCATAGCTGAGAGACTAGGGACAAGGATGGACTGGAAAGGTCCTGCCCAGTCTAAATGGGGAACAGGCAGAGGAGGAAACAGCAGCTAAGCAGCTCCAGCTAATGGCTGATGAGTAAGAATCTGAACCTGGAGTTGCCACAATTGCTAACTTTTTGTCCAATAAAGGATAGAAATTTAGATTTTTTATATGCAAAATCTCAGTAAGTCAGCAAATAATTCAAAATTAAAAGGCTCTAGAGCCAATAAAACTCCTCTGTGGACAGCCCGTCTATGACTTTTGAACTATAGTGCCTACCCCCGCCCCCGCCGACTAGAATCGTCTTCATCGGACCACCCAGGGTGTAAATAAGAATTTATTTTTTATACCTCTCCATACCTGACCCTCAAAGAGATGTGAAAAGTCTGTCTCACATAAGGTTAAATTAATTTTCTTCCTCCCTTCCTTCCTTTTCCTTTTTTCACGTATGAACCCTTTTTTGCTGGGGGCGGTAAGAAGAATTGGGATCTACTGTCTGCGCAACTCTCAAGTATACGATACACTACTATTAACTATGGTCACCATGCTGCACATGAGATCCCCAGAACTTATTCATCTCATAACTGAAAGCTTCACCTGTCGACCTGTATCTCTTCATTTCCCCCCCAGCCAGCCCCTGATAACCTCAATTCTATGTACTGCTTCTATGAGTATGACTTATTTAGAGTCTGTGTATAATGATACCATACAGTATTTGTCTTTCTCCATCTAGATTATTTCACTTACCATAATACCCTCGAGGTTTATCTATGTTGTTGCAAATTACAGGATTTCTTTCTTTTTCGTGGCTGAATGATATTCCATTGTATATACATACCACATCTTTACCATTCATCCGCTAATGGACACTAAGGTTGTCTCCATACCTTGGCTATTATGAAAAATGCCGCCACGAACATACGAGTGTAGACATCTCTTTCAGGAACTGACTGCATTTCCTTTGGGTATATAACCAGAACTGGGATTGCTGAGTCATATGACAGTTCTAGTCTTCATTTCTGAGAAACCTCCATACTGGCTGTTTTCCATTATGGCAGTACGAACTTATATCCCACCAATAGCGCACAAGAGTTCCCTTTCCTTAAGGTCAAATTTCAACGTGACCTTTGACACTTCCTTATGACTCAGGGCTGTGCTGTTAAACTGACCAAGATGGGAGTATTTGCACCACTCAAACTGGCGACAGTACAAATTAGGGCTGCTGCTCAACCTTAAAGCCAATTTTTCAACAAAGGCCAGCCACGACTGCTTACACTGTTCTACCCTAAGGGACCACAGTCTTCAAGTGACTGGCTGAGCAAGTAGGTTGAGGATAAAATAAAAGTACCAAGTTAAATGGAATACTGATATTAAATCAAGTAAACCGTTGGGTTTCCTTTAATTCAGTGGTCCTCAAAGCACAGTTTCTGGGGCAGCATCAGCAACATCTCCTGCAAACTTGTTAGAAATGCAAAATCTCAGGCCCCACCGGAGACCCAGTGAATCACAAATTTCAGAAATTTCAGGGCGAGGCCCAGCACCCTGTTGTGAGAAGCCCTCCAGGTGATTCTGGGGCCTGCTGCAGTTTGAGAACCACTGCTTTCGGACAATACAGATTTGTTTCAGGGTCTGTGCTCACTTTCGTGACTCTAAGAATATAAGTATCTTTAAAATCCCATCAAAGTTTCATAGTGTCTTTCATAGACAATGAGAATTGAACTTTTAGGCTAAGATGAAATTGCATTCCCAGGTATATAATTTAATTAATAACGAGGCATCAGGTGTAAAAGTTGCTCTCAAGTGAAAGTTCTATGTATACTTCTTTCCACTTCAATGTCTTTAATTACGAAGCATATCACTTCAGAAAAATACAGCACAAATTCAGTTTTCAGCTTATTATAAGAAAGTTTAAGGCAGGGGCTGCTACCCATCTGGCTGTCAAGAGTCCTTCCAGAGGTTAAGTAACTTTAGGTATTTGTACCCACTGCAATTTACCAAATACCTGCCCACTTCTTGTTCTTTTATAACAGACCAGTCTACGTATTTGTAAAGACTGCCCGGTTGCTGTAACATGTGAGGTTGAGACTTTTGCATTCAGGACTATCCCACCCTTCTGCTGTTTGTAAATTCAGTATTTTTTTCCTGTTGTCCAGTACTCAGAAATCTTTTGTAACAAAAAGCAATGTTTAAATGGTATTAATGATCATACTACATGATCTGTACCAATAATGCTCAGGTCTTTGTGTCAAGAACGTTACCCAAAATGTGTATATTCAGATTCAGCGCGTGGCTTCTGCCTCTAAGTAACTCTTCCTTGATTCAGTTTCTCATTTGTTGAAAGAAAAGTTTGTATCTGATTATCTTCTAATCAACTCCAGTTTCTACGATTCTACACAAGATGCACGTATTAGCAAACTCCATATGCAAGCTGGGTAGGTGCTGAACTGAACCAACACTCTATAATTTTAATCACTGACGGTTACAAAAGAGGTGGAGAGAATCTCAAGATTAATTGGGAATAAGAGGCAAACGAAGAAGAAGAAGAAGAATACAAATAATAAGGCATGAGCAGAGGAAAGTTTACTCCAGTAAGATTTATGCAATATTCGCTATAATGGATGTAAGACTCAGATTATTCCGATGCTAGAATATTACACCCACAATGTATTGGGTTGTTCTTCTAAACAGTGCATTTTTAAAGCAGCAGTTCTTCATGTACTTTGTTCATTCTTGATACAGTTTCTGGAAGTGACCTAGTTTAATTTCAGATCCCTTTGGAATCTTGCTGTGGGTGATTCTGAGACAATCCCCCAAAGGTACTATCGTTTTTTTAAAGGAAGCTTTGCAACAGGGACATGTTTCCTTGGTTACCAGCATCACAAGCATATGTGCCATTTCAAACACTTCCTTCCAGCTATCTTAAGACAACATTTCTGGAACCTGAGCAGAGTCTATCTTCTCCTCAAAGAGAGGAGTTATAAAGGTCGACAGCATCTCTCAGAGTTCTAGATGGTGGGCTGTTTGGGGCTACGTTTCTAGGCGCAGAACAAGAGCAGCCCTGACAATGATGGAAAAGCCAAAGGGCATTTAGATCACACAGATACAAACGTGGCAATGCCTCGGCTTCACATACACTCCCAAAGTCACCGCAGTCCTGATGACATGCAGATTCACGGAGCAGAGTGGCACTGGATAGAATTCTCGCGGGGTTCCTGATGGGGTCTACGTTTCCAGGCTGCTGTGACATTCAGGATAACCACCAATTCGCATAGGGGACTGTGCCAGGGACCCCTGTGATTCTATCCTTGCCACGGGTTCCAGAGGCGGGAGAAATAATTGCACCAACGGCCAAAGCATGACACTCATCATGCTCTGTTTGGACACAGGGAACTCACTGCAGAGAGAGCAGAGATCCAGCTGCCACCAGAAAAGTAGAGATAGAAACCAGCCCCCGCCCCCCAGCCATAATCCTTAGCAGCAAAAAGTGAGTTTATAAAGCTAAAAAGCTTTCAAGTTTTAATGAAAAAGCTAAGTTAGAAATGATAAACTACACCATATGCTTTGGGAAACATGGTTTCTGGCAATATATTTAGTAACATGTTAAAATAGTGTTACAAAAGGGACTTAACAGAAACAGAGCATGAATTTTTCTGGGGGGAGGAGAGAATAGAAAGGGAAGGGACATTTTTTGAATACCAACGCTGGGCAGGTTAGAACTGGGCTTGGGTGTTCATGCAGAGTGTAACTTAATCCTCAAACCATTCCGTGCAATGTGTGTTGCTATCCTCACTTGCAAACAGGAGGCTAGAGCCCAGAGGCCCTAAGTCACCTCCAAGAGTCTGTAAGTGGCAGCACTTGGAAGCAAACCGTGTCTGAAGCCATGAAAAGTCAGTGTATTTTCCAAAACCACACTACTGAGGATCTGCCACAAATCCACTGACAATACAGCTATTGTAAATTTAAAAAAGAAATCTGCCTCTTTTTTAAGCTCAGACTTTGTAAACGAGGACACAGCGCTTGTCATTTCTTCCTACTCTAGAATATTTAGAGGAATAAAGAGAAGAAAAATGTATTTCCAAGTGGAAATGCCCTCCAGGAGACAAATGAATGATTTCGGATATAACTTCTATGAACTCAACTCAAACACACACACACACACACACACACACACACACACACACACCCAGCAGCAAACCCAAAACTCATAATAGGCACAGTTTTTCAGTGCAACATTTAAAAATATATCGTCATCAGAAACATGATTTCTTTCACCACACAGCTACGGGAATGACCATAGCTGGAATCTAAACTGAACATTTCTCTAAATTCATAAATATTCTGTATTTGGATTTCGTTCAAGTTTAAAAACAAAAACAAGAAAGTTGACATGATAGCTCCTTTAGGAATTTTCTACTTTTTCAGCATGAGAAGTTAAATTTGATGAATTCATGAGAACAGATCCTATAACCTCTTTGTGACCTAGGGAGATAACTTATCCACCCCTCTCCACTACCGCAATCTGAGTGTAGCCCTTATCTCATTAAGCCTTACAAACAAAAGCACTTAAGCAGTTATGACCCATTTTACTATTGTTTCTCTTGCCTCCCTTACTCTGTATCTCTTTTTTTTTTTTCGTGTCTCTGTGGCTTCCAAATTCATATTCTTAAATCCCAACTCACTCCTAAATGCCACTTTCACAATTCCAGAAGGCTAATGGACATTTTCATCCCCACATCCCCCCTGGGCACTTTGAAGTTGACATGTCTCCAACCATATGATCCGCCACCAAATTCCTAAGTGTCCTTAATGACACCACGGCCCAGCCAGTTAACCCAGCCAGAAACCGCAGAGGTCCCTCTGATTCCCTCCACCTTTTTCACTCCTCCACGGCCTTTCCATTCCACTGTCTACATATCTCTTGGTGGCCTCCCCTTTTCTGCATCCTCCCATGCCTTAGTTTAGAGCCTCATTCATCTCCTGCCTGGGATACTGAAATGGCATCACATCTTATCTCTAAGTTGGAGGCTTTCCCCACTGCATTCCATCCTATCTACCACCAGAGATATAACTCTAAATCACTCATCTGATTCACCAGACACGTTACAACAGTAATTTCATTGGAGTTGGACAGGGTAGAATTATGGGAACATTTCCTTTGGGGATCAATTTATTATATAATGTTTCCATTTTTAATGGACAAATATTACTTTTGTGATCATCAATAAGGACAAAAAATGTACACATTGAATAAGGGAGTGGGTCCACAATGAAGTTAAAACTCTTGAGCCTTACCACCCCACACCAGTCAGAATGGCCATCATCAAAAAATCTACAAACAGGGCTTCCCTGGAACATATGCTAACACATATACATGGAATCTAAAATAAATAATTTTTTTAAAATGGTCATGAAGAACCTAGGGGTAGGACAGGAATAAAGCCGCAGACATTAGAGAATGGACTTGAGGACATGGGGAGGGGGAAGGGTAAGCTGGGACAAAGTGAGAGAGTGGCATGGACATATACATACTACCAAGTGTAAAATAGACAGCTAGTGGGAAGCAGCCGCATAGCACAGGGAGATCAGCTCGGTGCTTTGTGACCACCTAGAGGGGTGGGATAGGGAGGGTGGGAGGGAAGAAGATGCAAGAGGGAAGAGATATGGGGACATATGTGTATGTATAACTGATTCACTTTGTTATAAAGCAGAAACTAACACACCATTGTAAAGCAATCATACTCCAATAAAGATGTTAAAAAAAAACAACTCTTGAGCCTTGAACACAAGGCCCTTAAGGATGTGTCTGTCAATTACCTACTGGGGTTCATCTTCCCCACCCCACCCCCCACACCCCTGAGGCACACACCTGCTTCTCCAGGGCTCTTTTGAACCTGCAAGACTTTACCGACTCTGCTCCCTATTCCTGCAATACCTTTCAAGTGAACTTTTATGTTATTCCCCTCTTCTCAACTTCCTGTGTGTCCCAAATCTGCTTTATCACGGCCAGACCAAGTCAATCAGAATCTCTGGGGGAAAAATCTCGCAATCCAAATCTTGCTCCCCACGTGATGCTTATATTCAAGCACGAGGAGGAAAAAATGGCCTCAAAAACTGCTCACGAGAAATTGGGAAAGGGAATTTAAATTCCTTTCTCAGCATCACTTTACAGGTCAAATTTCCTAACTTTATGATCAGTGCAGATGGCTCTCTTCAGAATTTTCTCCAGAATTACCTGAGTTAAATGCCTGTGAGGAACAACCCCCGCTGACCTCAGGATGTACAAGTGTGTGTTAGGTAAATGCATGAGAGGCGGCCACGAGCTTGCACAGGCGCACACAGGAACACACACGTGCACACACATCTCAAGACCCAAAGGTCTGCCCTCAAGCACCTTACGATTTTCAGATGAAAAGATGCTTAAAAGCGTCCCCTCTTCCAACAAACCAGAAAAAGGAAATTTGTGTTTATTTTCTCTTACACACGCATACTTTAATGATTTGACTGCTCCTAGGCAGCCTGCACACATATTATTGAGTGTGCTCTACCCAACTTTACACAGTAGTTAAAATCAAACACGAGTTCTCCACCGAAAACTGAAAGGTCCAAAATCTATTCTCTTCTCTGTAACCAACTGGCTAAATATCCTTGGATGAGTTAGTTTTTATTTAGTCTTTCAATTTTACTCCTTTGAAAGAATTCCAGATCTCTCATTATATTGAGAAGAGATTTTAAAGGAAGTAAAAACATAATAATAATAAGCTGGAAAAGCAGAATTTGAGTTCTGGGTCCCAAAATCATTTTGTTTTAACGAAGAAGAAGGATAGATAAATCCTAACAGTATTTAAAACATATAATATGTAAAAAAACGAAACAAACAAAAAAAACCTTGCTGAATAACGACAAATCACAAAAGGAACGACTTACATTGGAGGCTTATTTGTTCCCTTAATGGATTAACTATGAATTCAGTTTAAACATATAAATAAATTCAGTTTAAAATAACAGATGTGGGAAACAAACTTATGGTTACCAAGGGTGGGAGTATAAATTGGGAGATTGAGACTGCCATATTCACACTACTATATATAAAAATAGATAACTAATAAGAACCTACTGTATAGCACAAGGAACTCTACTCAATACTCTGTAATGACCTACATGGGAAAAGAATCTAAAAAAGAGTGGATATATGTATATGTATAACTGATTCACTTTGCTGTACAGCAGAAACTAACACAACATGCAAATCAACTATAATCCAATAAAAATTAATTTTAAAAATTCAGTTTAATAAAAAGTCAACAGCTATCTGCATATTTGTGGAGTACTTCATCTGTGCCAGGGCCTGTGCATGATGCCCTAGAAGGGGCTGGGGGAGGGGTGGAACTCAGAGGTCACCACATCCAGCTGCCCTCTCTGTGTTTGACTCTCTTATTTCAACACAGCCTCCAGGACTTCCCCCTGCTAGCAGCTGAATTAAACCCGGTAGTTTGAGTTTTCATGTATGATCAGCCACATCCCCTTCTTCCAAAGTTGTATTCATCGAGGACTTACCTATACATAGGACACCTAACACTCATAAGAGCACTGACTTTTTACTGATCATTGGCTGCACCCAGGACCCTGTGCTTGTCTTTACTCCTTTTAACAACTCTGCAGGGCAGAGATTACTTCTCCTTACTGCTGAGAGAACATCCAAGAAGTAAAGCTGAGATTTGAAGTTAGCATTGTCTCATTTTAAGCCGTTACACTTTGTTTTGTCCACTTGGGCTGCTATATCAGAATGCCATAGATTGGGTGGCTTATAACAGTGGGACATATACCTCTCACAGTTCTGGAGAATGGGAAGTCCAAAATCGAAGTTCTAGCAGGGTTCAGTGTCTGGTGAGAACCCACTTTATAGTTCATATACAGCTGTGTTCTTGCTGTGTCCTCACATGAGCAAAGAGGCAAGGGATCTCTCTGGGGTCTCTTTTATAAGTGCACTAATCCCATTAACAAGTGATCCACCCTCGTGACCTAATCACCTTGCAAAGCCACACCTCCAAGTACTATCCCACTGGGAATTAGTTTTCAACATGAAATTTGGGGGGACACACGTTTATAGTACTCTTCTTTGAACTATACCAAAAAGATCCTAGCACATCTGCCCACTCACTGTCCCCATCCATTTCAGAAAAGGACCCTTTGAACACTGACCATGACCTGAACGTGCAGTTCCCCCATCTTAGCCTCCTTCCTTTGAAAGGGACCATTTGTTCCTTGCATAGAACTTGCTATAGTCTGAAATGATCTTGCTAATTTATTAAATTATCTGTCTTCTCTACACACACACACACACAGAGCAAGAAGAAGAATGCAGGCCCCTTTAGGGCAGTGATTTTGAATGCCTAGTTCACTCTCCTATATCTCACTACCTGGAATGCTGGGTTCAATAAATATTTGTAGAGATGAATAAATAACTCATCAGGCTTTGTGGCATTATCTCATTCCAAACGGTGGAAGTGTGTTTATACATATATTTTGTTTTTTAATGTACGTTGGGCTAGATATGCTCAGATAGTTTATGTGCTAATTCTTTCTTTCACTCTAACGTTAAGTCTATATTCTGTTTTAACATTAAGAACTAGGAAGTACAAAGAAAAGGCCACCAACTGGTAATATCAAGTCAAAATGCCAGAAAAAATGAGAATTTTTAAAGAAAATGATGATGAACTGTTTTCACTGAACACCCAAGCAGGCGCCAGTAATTCACATGAATTCTGAGTGAAGGTGAAAGAGTTTGAAAGTTCCTTCAGTTGGGCTGGTGAGATGGGGCACTGACTAAGCAGGCTTGACGGTCTTTTTCCAAAAATAAACGAACACACCAAAACCACAAAACCCCTCAAGTAGAAAGGCAGATAATAGCACTTCTGCTATTGGTGTTTACTATGTTAGCATTTTCATTTTGCATTTTCATCCTGAAGTGCGGTTACATTTCAAAAATCCTGCGAAAGCACAACAGCCCCCCAAACGCACAGTCTACTAACACTGAAACTGCTATTTGATGAAGAAGCTTTCTGGCTCATGAAAATCTCAAATGAGAAGTAGAAGAAGCCAGTGTTTGACCTCTGAAACCTTCCTTCTCGTTATGGTGAGAAACCAGATTTTGGTGTGTGTGTGTGTGTGTGTGTGTGTGTTTGTTTTTATCATTATTTTTAACAAATTGCTCTATAGTCAAAAAAACCCTGCTGGCCTCATCACCAGTCCTCAAACCACAGATTCACACAAACCCTTATAGCAACTGTCTCTTCCTACAAATGTCTTCGTTGCCCAGAGATGGGAACCCCAAGCGTTATTAAAGTGATGGAGGGCTGTAGCAAACTATCTTTATGGAACTACCTGTTGGTTACCTACATCTTCCCTTCATCACCTCCTTCCCTTTGTCTATGTTTTGCTTTTTTTCCATAAATTGGATCACAAGCCTACTGGACCAGGGCCACATTCAACTCTTACCAATGGAAGCTTCCTTTTGGGTTTCCTTTGAGATCACCCATATTATGGTGTTCTTTCAGATCCAGGACCACAGAAGAGCCTGTGAGACAGCCATCCAGAGTCCATCCCTTCTCTCCTCCAAGCTCTTGTAGCTTCAGTTAAAGTTCTTCCCACATTCTGCCCCATTTCCATGAGTTTTACCTCCTCCAACAGGCAAGAAGCTCCCTGGGGCAAAGAACTTTCTCATTTCTCACAGTACACAGGACAAGGCCTGAGAAAACGTCTGTGGATGGAATGGCCTGTCCTTGCTCAATAAGGAGCAACAGCCAATGTTGACATGAGTTCTGGCGGCTGATCTCCTAAATTTCCAACTGTAGGGCCTGTCCAGACTCAGGCCTGACCCAGACTCTAGGAGAGGGTTCAGGCTCCAAGCCACAAGTTTCCCAATCTGTCAGCTTTGGAGTCAGGTTATTACAGGGAACCCCGTTCTTGTGCAAAAGCAAGCATTGTCAGTAGATGGAAATTAGGAAAAGTGCACACACACATTGTTGCAAATGTATAAAAAACAAAGCCATTTCTAAACAGTACCTGATTTATTCTAACTTCTTTATCCACATCAAATTAAAGAATGACCAAAAGTATCTGTCTGAGGCATTCCACAGCCAGAACATTAAAAAGGAGACCTGAAGTCTGAAAAACATTGCAATTTCCTCCTTTAGGCAGAAGGGAGGTAGTACTGTGCAGGGTGAAGAATCCAGACTTTGAACTAATTCAGTAACGGTCTTTAATTCCTACACAGAACCAGTATGACTTGGTCAAATTATGTCTGCCCTCAATTAATCTTTTCAGAATCCAGCATCTACTGTGTGCCAGGAACCTTTCTAGGCATGGGAGATACAGCAAGGAACAAAACAGATAAAGGCCCTGCCTCAAAACAATAGGGTAGGGATTAAAACAGCACCTATCTCATTGGACTATTATAAGAATTCCATACCAAGTACTACAGGTGAAGCCCTTAGAACAGGGTCTGGCACATGAATCACGCTCCCTCAGTGAAGAGTAGCTGTTATTTAAAGCAGGAGATGTCAATTTCTACAAGCTGTAGAAAGTATGCTGGATGTATTAAAAAAAAAAAAAAAAGGATACATTGGCCAAATGTCACGTCTGGTACCACATCTGGCACCACTGAACCAGGGGTGGGTGAGGAGATCTGGCCAGCTGCATGGATGAGGCCTGTCCTCTCTCTTTCCCCAGTGTTTGCCCTGTTAAAAAACTCACTCTCCCCATTAAGGGTGGGGACACCCCCTACGGTCTTTGATACTTAGGGCACACGAAGGAATTCTGAGAAATTGTGGTCCCTGCATCAACCAACATTCAAAAGTCATCTGCAAAGGTGCTCCGGGTATGTGTATCAATGACCCTTCTCTTGAGCCTTTCACTCCAATCCCAAAGGGCTTTTAAGTGTCCTCCAAATCTGCCGTGTTCTTTAAATCCACCATGGCTTTGCCCAGCTCTTCCTGTTATGAGGTATGCACTTCCCTGTTCTCCATGCCTTGATACACCTGGTTTAATTCCACCCATCCTTGAAGACCAAGTTCATACAAGCACATCTGAAGACTTCCTGAACCACAAGACGGACAGTTGGTTCTCTCACCTCTTCCCATCTGATAACTTATCACAGCCCCACCTACTGCATTATTCTCACTTGGTTCATGTCCATTCTGTCATTAGACTACTCTGCTCAAATGCCCAATATCAAATTTAGGGCAAAGGGCCCATCTCAAATATTTCTTTTGCTCACTTATTCAGAAAATATTTACTGAGCTCTGACTCTGTGGCACACTCGGTTCCAGTATGCCAGGTATATGGTAATATCCCCAAATGCCTGCCTGGCCTATGGAACTGCCATCCTAGTGGAGAAACTGTTCCTTACCCCTCTTTGCCCATCACCCTTCTCACCAGATCACCCTGACCACCCACAACAAGAATTCCAGGCATGAGTACCAGTTGTGTGTGGCATGTTTTCATGAATAAATAAATCACCCTCACTTTTAGGTTCTTTGAAGTGTGAAGCAAACCCAATGCCTAGAGCCATGACTGTTCCCCTGGGCTGTCACCATAAAGTCCCACCCTCTACATCACTGCCTTGGTGATTTGGTACCGTTTTTAAAACAAGGGAACACTTTATCCATCAAAAATCAAACTCAATGCCTGTAGGGAACAGGGCAGAATTATTTCCTAGCAAAGAGATCTTCCCAGACAAGATGAACTACACTCACAAGGGCCCCATCCAGATTTTTCTTCTCGAAGCTTCCACTGGTTAACACCATCGGATAGGACTTTTTTTCTCACACTGAATTCCCTTGAGACCTTTACACGGGGGAGCCCCCCTGCATCACACAAGCCTTCACTTATTTATTTACTTATTTCACTTATTTACATACTGCCTCAGCATTGTGCCCGGCTCTTTCAAACATGGGTGTATGTCTCTTGCAACTCCACTGGGAGCTCCACGATTACAGAAACGCCCTCTGCAGTCACGACACCTCCCACAATGTGAACATACAGCAGGTGCTCAATAAGTTCTTGTCACATTTCATATTGAGAAATTATTCCTTACACCGCAGCTATCATGGGGGAGGGGAAGCCCAACTCTACACCCCCCAAAATAGTAAAAGTCTCTAACTCACTTCCAAAAAGGGAATGACAAAATTTCCAAGAAGAAAAACCATCCAAAGAATAAACAACATTGGCCACGTGGAGCTTTCCACGATCTCATCAACTTTTCCTAGTCTGTTAAAAGCCAACATATCACTAGTTTACATCTGTTCCTCGTGGAGTTGTGATCTTACATGGCCCTTCAAAAATTGTGCTTCGCTGGTCTCTCCTTCTTACCTTAAAATAATTGCAATCAAACCTCAGGATTACTGTATAATGTGGACTGAAATGGACTGTTTTTATTTCTCCCCCCCGCCTTTAGCTAACATTTTCTATGTCCTTACTATGTCTGGCAACTCTGCAAAACTACTTGTGTGATCTCATTTAACGTCAAAATAACCCCCATGAGCGGTTTCTTCTACTGATCCCATTTTACAGCTGATAATATGGAGACTCAGAGAGGTTAAGTCACACAGCTGAGAACTGGCCAATCAAACCAAGAACTGCTGGCCCTACAGCTCACATACTATGCCAGGCATCAGAAAACTCTGGCCTGAGGACCGCATCCAGCCTACCACATGTATTTGTAAACAAAGTTTTATTGGAACATGGCAAAGCTCATTTGTTTATATACTGTCTATGGCTGCTTTCATATACCAACAGCAGAGCTGAGCACTTATGACAGAGGCTCGATGGCCCACAAAGCCTAAAATATTTACTATCTGGCACTCTGCAGAACAAGTTTGCCAACCCCTGGTCCAGGCTACATTGGCAAAGATAAAATGTTTAAGTCATAGCAATCTCCTAAAAGTCTCAACACGTAGTTCACAAAGTACAGAGCTTGCAATAAAAACGGAAGCTTTCCAATGACCTTAAAAATCTCGAGTGGGAACAGTCTTTGCAAGTCATCTGCCTTCTGTTTCTGAATGATAAGTTGAGCCTGGCATTAGTAAATGCCTTACGACTCCAACTCCCATTTAGAAATAAATACACTCGGAATATCAGAAGTATTTATTGCTTGCAGAACTGTCTGGTAACAAGGAAATTGCCCCGTCGGTCAAATAGCAACAGAAGATTTACCCATTCCCTATGCAAAGTAGTATACTTAGACCTACACAAACCACGATAAGAAAGCACAAGTTCAACATAAAGGACAGATGGGATGCTAGTAGTGGGATGAACCTTTCTTCATGCAAGATCTTAAACCAGCAGAAGTTAGACAGAGAGAGAGTCTATATTATCCCCAAACATGCAATCACAGCACGAACAAAATAACGTGGAACGTGGCACTGCTTTGCTTGTGATGAAGGCTGTAATGTAACTCTGCCAGGAACCTCATTCACCATCCTTTTCCCCTTAACAATCAGCCTCTCATCCCGTGCTGTCCGTCTGTGAATGTCACCGTTGGGACTGGAAGCTCAGTCCCTCTCTCCCCATCCACCACACGTAATGCATATCTGAGTCCTTGTACCAAAAGCCATCCCTTCTTTCTATTTCTGCTGCTTCTGGCTTAGATATCCTTTTATTTTATTTTTTTTTAGCCAAGCCAGGTAAGAGAGAGCTGGTGGCTCACACTGACTGAGCTTTCACCCTGGGCCGGTCAGCTGTGTGCACTCCACAGGCAGAAACTAACTCTTGCCTCCCATCAAAGGACTGGAATATCCACTGTGTCAACGAGGGCAGGAGGACTGAGGGGGCAGCAGGTAAGTGATGGGGCAGGAATTCAAACCAAGGCGACAGAGGGACTTCCCTGGCGTCCAGTGGTTAGGACTCCATACTTCCAATGCAGGGGCACCAGTTCGAGCCCTGGTCAGGGAACTAAGATCACATGCCGCATGGCACGGCCAAAAAAAAAAAAAAAAACCCAAGGCAGCACGCTACAAAGGTCACTCCACTGCCCCCTGCCGCTGCCTCTTCTAAATTCCTTAATACTTTGTCCTCCTCCAAAGTGACTTTTAGAAAAATTAAACCTAGAATTACATTTATATACTTCCCTTCCAAAATTGAAAACTCCTGGAGGGTAGTGGTCTAGTTTTATTAATCTGTGGACCTCCTCACATACCCAGCCTGGTACCCAGCTGGAGCTAAATGCGGAACAAAGGGATACTCCCTCCTCTAGGAAGTCTAATGGGTGAATGAAAAAGAAAAGATCACTTAGAAAATCCATCAACAGAATACCCTCAAGAGGTCTTTGTGGTTTGTTTATACCCCAACATATATTCACCAGGACTTCCTGAAAATAATTTTGAGGAAACAAAAAACCATGAAAAATTAGCTGCCAGATTTGGAATGGTGAGTTTCCGTGGAGGAGGAAAAACTAAAGGAACAGGCACACAGAGCGACTAGATGTCCTAAGGAGAGTAATTCATTTCACTCCAAAATGGGCTAAAGCCACTGCTCTCAACCCTGGTTGCACACTAGAATCTCCTGGGGAAGTTTTGAAAGTTCTGAGAGCTGGGCCAGTCTCAGACCAAGCAAATCCAACTCTCTGGGGGTAGGCTCCGGTTATCTGTGGTTTTTAAAGCTCTCCAGGGGGGGTCCAATGTGCAGCTGAAGTAAAAACTGCTGGAGTGAAGGGAGTTTCACGGGAATCCTGGCTCCATAATTACAAATTATGTGACCTGGAACAAAACATTCCCCACCCATCCTTTTTCTTCAACCCCAAACAATCCCTTAACTAGCTACAGGACCTCAGCTCAGATTCCCCCCTTGTAAAATGAGGGTTGGTACTTAACCCTCGTACGGTTATTGTCGGCACTGAATGAGGATACATCAAACTTCTCAGAACAGTGCCCAGAACGTGGAAGGCATTTAATAAGTGTTAGCTATTTTAATCAGCAAAGGTATAAAGGGTTTACAACACAGTCGGCCCTCCATACCCTCGGGTTCTGCATCAGTGGATTCAACCAACTGAGGATCGAAAATATTTGAAAATTTAAAAATTCCAGAAAGTTCCAAAATGCAAACCTTGAATTTGCCATGCACCGGGCAACTATTTTCATAGCATTTACCTTGTATTTATAACTACTTACATAGTATTTATATTGTGTTCAGTATTTTAAGTAATCTAGAGATGATTTAAAGTATACAGGAGGACGTGCATAGGTTACATGCAAGCACGACACCACTTTATATAAAGGACTCAAGCATCCGCAGACTTTGATATGCAAAGGAGTCCCACAGATACTGAGGGATGACTGTACCTATCTCACAAGCTGAGGACTAACTACAAAGGATTTGATATTTTAAAAATGCTTAATAAATGGCATTCTCTTTTCCCATTCTTAATTCCACTCACAATTATCTCTGAATACCTGATCTAACTCAGGGGCCCTCAATATAGAGAAAACTAGCTCCCCAGCACTCACCTAGGGTTGCCAGATAAAAGACAGGGGCATATTCAATATGATCAAATATAATAAATACAGTATAATTAAAAAAATCATTCGCTGTTTATCTGAAATTCAAATTTACCTAGCTACACTCTATTTTCATTCATTAAATACTACATTCACCTGTTATTGAAATTCAGGCTAAAATTGAGGTGGGGAAGCAGAGTCTAGTCCATGGGGACACACACACACATGCAAAAAAAATCAGTACCTTGAACCTTTACTGCTTCGCTCCCTAGTAGCCAAAAGACACGTTACTACAATTTATGAGCAACAAGCCAGCTCCCCTACATCAGGCAAGTTAATGCATTGTTCAGATGAACAAAATGCAGGAGGAAACCATTCAAAGGCAAAGGACAGCCACAAGGGAGAAAGCTTTCCCAAACTGACCCCTCTGTTGTTTTTTCTTAATAATTTTTTATTTTTATTTTTTATTTTTTATCTTTTTTGGCTGCATTGGGTCTTTGTTGCTGCGCGCAGGCTTTCTCTAGTTGCAGCGAGTGGGGGCTACTCTTCATTGCGGTGCGCGGGCTCCTCATTGCGGTGGCTTCTCGTTGCGGAGCACAGGCTCTAGGAGCGCAGGCTTCAGTAGTTGTGGCACACAGGCTCAGTAGTTGTGGCACACAGGCTCAGTAGTTGTGGCACGCAGGCTCTAGAGCGCAGACTCAGTAGTTGTGGTGCACGGGCTTAGTTGCTCTGCGGCACGTGGGAGATTCCCGGACCAGGGCTCGAACCCGTGTCCCCTGCATTGGCCGGCAGATCCTTAACCACTGAGCCACCAGGGAAGCCTTGACCCCCTCTATTTTGCAGTCACTTGTCTTATCCATCAATCAAGTGAACTGCAGATCTGAAGAGAAACTCTAGCCTCCTGGTGGAACACGCTGCAACCATCCCACAGGGCAAAAGCTTAATTATAAATTATTTAGCCTGTAAATGATGCAATATCAAAACCCAAAGCCATGTTATGGACTTTGAGAGTTCTGTGGAATACAGACCTCTAATGTGTTACATGTTTTGTTTCATGTTTTATTTGTTTTAACCCTCCCTTTTAAAAAAGCTAAGTTTATTTTACTTTTTCAAAGCACGTTTCTTCTACGAGAAAAAAAAAACAGAAAAAACAGAGCCATCAGAAAACAACGTTCTTGAAACCCATTTCACAGGTATTTATTTTGAATTCCCAGAGCAAAGTCTCTGGGGAAATGTTAAGTTCTGAACTATGTCCACTATAATACTGGTGGATGCGGAAGAAACTAAAGATTAAAATACTACAGAAGAAGTTAAGAAGCGTTAAGCGCCAATGAGTCAGCTAGTTCTGTAAGAAATGAATTAAACCAGCCACTAGATTGCTCGTTGATGATCACAAACAGCGAAAGCTCTCCTGCAAAGGCATGGTTTCCAGTTCACTTGGCTAATCCCTTCTGAACAAGGATTCAAGGAATGAATATTATTTATCCAATGGCGAGCTGCACAAATTAATCACACCCAAGCACCACGCTGGCAGCCAAACACAATAATTTCAGACCGTCATCATAAGCCAGTAACAAGAACAAAAGCTCTGTTATCCACACTCCCCGAAAAATGGCAAGTATCAAAAGGTTTGAAATTATACCCCCTTAACCTCTTTACAGCCAACTAATTAGGATGGTGGGTCACATGAAAATAACTTTCAAAGAAGAGAAAGAGAGAAGTTATTTTTTTTAACAGTAAGAAAAGTAAAAGGTCAAATGGCCACATCATTCACCAGTCCGGACAAAATTCACATTAAAAGCCAAACTGTAATGCGCACATAGCATCAGCTTTATACCCAGTTTACTGAGGTGAGTTACCACCTATCCTAATAACCTAAATGAGTTTGATACAATCTGATTCAATTTTTTTTTCCTACAAACAGTAGTAAAACTAACTTTTCCCTGGACAACCAGCAAGATTCAGACAGCGACCCACGGGATCCAGAAGCCAGTGGTTGGCAAAGTTCTGACTTCACAAGGTGGCTGATAATACATTGTACAGAGACAGCACAGAGGGAAAGAAGGCCAGGAGGACAAGAAATGCCCCATTAATGATGCCCTGCATCCCTGGCACAGCTGACTTGAATGCTGCTCTTATGAGGCTGCCAACTTTGAAAGTAAAAGAAAAGGGGGAGAAAATATGTGTAACTTAAGCCAGAAAGAAGGGAGTTCTCTGTTTGCTGTGCTCGCTAAGGGACAGAGGAAGACACTGCCAGAGAACCTTCATCTTCACGTGGGGCACCTTTGTATTTCCTTTTGGCCCATGGAGATACAGTTTATAAGGCAGCCACGTCGGCTTAACATGAAGTGTGTTAACTGGAAAAAAACAGAGCTGGTAGGTGGAGGAGGCCACATGAGTGCGAAGGGGGCTCCCTGGCGTCCATAGGGGAGACACTGGGCTCCGGGCTCAGCATGTCACTGTCACGTGCGAAACTCCCCTCTGGAAATCGATGCTCTAAGTTCCCCTATAACAGTGCTTCACCTCAAGTTCCACCGACTGGAGGATGCCTGGCGTGCTTTCCTTTCATTCAAGGTCAAGACCAATTCTGTATACCTATTCACTTCAAGGTAAAATGCATTTCGCTGCCCTTAAGGGCTGAAGGCCACCAGTTTTGTGGAGGAAAGAAAGAAGCTGCTGAATAAAAGAAGGAGGAGGGTGAGAGTGAGAAATGCTGTTTCTAACTCTCCAGCTGCTGTCAGGCTTGGAAAAGGGTATTTGCGGCTACCGTTCTGTTAACAGGTGACTTGGGGTAAGAAAATGAGCTTGAAAAATTGGTAACACTGAAAGGGAAAGGCACAGGCACCAGACTGAGTATCTGCGAGGCATACATATATACACACAAAAATATTATATATATTATTATATGTAATATAGCTATATGTAGTTTCTATATATTATACATAATATTATATCTATTATACTAATAGATGTAGATATATAATATTATAAATCATTCCACTTCACCTATACATATACAGTATATTTACATGAAGTATTATATATGATATAGTTATATATATCACGTATGTATTATTTTATATAATATATATCATATATAATACATATATTATTTTATATACACACACACACACTTTACACTCATTATCTCATTTCATCTTCACCAAAACCCTCTGAAGTAGAACAATCTGTAATTTTATTGGGTTGGCCAAAAAGTTGGTTCGGGTTTTTCCATAAGATGTTACGGAAAATCCGAACCAACTTTTTGGCCAACCCAGTACCTTTGAGGAAAGCAAGGCATGGACTTCATCCTGCCTGCCTCTAAAGCTTGTGCTCTTTCTCTTACTGACGGTTCTCAGTTTTCAATCTGCCTCCACACCAGGGGCACGCACTCTTCCATGAAGAGACAGAGAGTAAACATTCTAGGCTGTGCTGACCGTGAAGTCTCTGTTGCAAGGACTCCTCTCTACCACTGTCAGGGGAGATCAGCCAGAGAAAACAAGTAAAGGAATGTGCACGCCTGGGTTCCAGTAAACCTTCATGTATGGACACCGCTATTGGAATTGCAGGTAACTTCCACATGTCACAAAACGTTTTTCTTCTCTTGATTATTTTAACCATTTAATAATGTGAAAGTCATTCTCAGGCCACAGGCCATAGTTTGCCAGCCGTGCTCTACAGCATTCATAGATAACATCTGGATTCATTTCGGAGAAGGTAAAGAGAAAGTGAGATTATACTGCCCTAAGAATTAGATGAGAGAATCGGGGGAAGATGTCCTGTGTTGTTTAATACTGTTGAAAACCTCATTCCCACTTCAAGACACGTCAAGTGTCTTCTCCACCACACCACACAGAGAGAATGTAAAAAAAACCCAGCCGTTGACACTGGCAGAGAAAGGATTATCCATACATGCAGATATAGTGATATTTAATTAAAAATGAACTCAGTTCATATACTAGCGTACAATTTCGAAATTCATCCTTTTTTTTTTTTTTTAATCTCTGAAGCATCCTATACATACAGTTTGCTTCCTGGGCACAATTGCCTCTCCATCGTTATTCTGGTGGGAAAAGAAGACTGAATAAAACCAGCTGAAAATCACAAAAGTAAGAGATGATTTGGTTGAGCAGGGAAAACAAAGTAGAGAGAAGCTCATGTGACTGGGCGGGAAACCAAAGGCGACCCTGGCCAGAGATTAGCAAGCTTTATTACACTATGTCTAACAACCTTCCAAGTTAGCAAGGGCAGGCTGATTTCCTAATTTTAGAGTGCGGAGTTAACTTACCAACTAATCAATGTATTGTCTCCCATGATTTTTCGCAAAAACACTGTTCTGCTGGCTAGTTGCTGCAGATAAACCTAGTCAGCTATAAACACTACACTAGCAGTATCAGTAAGATCAATCACGCGCTAAATTGCTCCTGAAAATATACTGTCTCCTCCGGCTTTATTTCTCCACGTGGCTGGCCTGCTGTTTTCTGCTATGCATTCCCAACATAAAGTGTAACCACGATTTGAAGTCAGACATGGCCTTGCCACCGGCCTTTGGAAAGGCGGTTACCATACCGCATGCTTCCTGAAAAGTAAATGCGTGCTAGCGGGTGGGAGCATTTCAAAGTGTCAGAAACAATTGTGAGGGGAATAGAGGAAATGAGACTTTGAAGCAAGGAGTCTTTGCGCTCTCAGTGTCTTTCTAGAACAAGGTCATATGTGAATCATGTCCACTAACCCTTGGCATCGTCCAACCTTTAACAATGGGAAAAGAGGGAAAAGAATCTAAAAAAGAGCAGATACACGTACATGTATAACTGATTCACTTTGCTGTACAGCAGAATCTAACACAACACTGTAAATCAACTAGACTTCAATAAAAAAAAATTTTTAATAAAAAATAAAGAAACAGTGAGAAAAGGATTTGCACGTGAACATGATCAAGGCTACTCCCCAGAACCCAGAGACTCAGGTACCACAGAATGTTAGCCAGTAGGGAATACGGTCAATTTTTATTCTTTGTCTATCAGATTGAAATGACTGGGAAAGACTGTCCAAGAAAAATCCTCAGGACATTCCCTCCTGATACTCGGATTCTGATTTTTTTAATTTTTGCACTTTTTACTTTTAATCAATAGGTCTGAACAACAAGACAGGGACAAAGATTTAGCTTTTATTTCAGTATCTGCTATTCAGATTTTTTCTTTTGGGGTTGCTTGTACTTCTACAGTTTTTCTCCTTCGATTCAGCCCTAACCCCAATAAACTCAACAAGCACGTCAAATGAACCTGAATTCTTGGGAGGATTTTGCATCCTTTTAAGACAACTGGGCTCACGTAAGCATTGTACTCACAGAATGCTATGTGTTAGGCCCCAGAACAAGCGTCAACTCTTTGAGGTTAAAAGAAAAAAATCTTTAAACCCCGTTTAACATTCACCTCTCCAAAGGAAGTACTGAGCCAAAAGATTCTCACTTTGTTTTGGAACGTTTTAAATGATGTCCCAAAGCAGTTTAGATTCATGAGATTAGGTGAGTAAAGAAAGTTAATAAGCAGAAGCAAATGTTATTAAATAGTCTCTATTTAGGACAGAGGAGGCCCATCTGTCTGTAGTGAAGGCTACACAAGAGCTTAAAAATAATCTGCCTTCCCCCGGGGGGACATTAGTCCAGGGCTAGGGTACCTCCTTTGTGTTTGGAATCTGAGGAATTTGGGAGAGAACCCTGGACTGCCGCAGTAGTGGGGGAGCCTTCTTTGAATGTGGGCTACAATGGGGCCAGCTGCCACTCATGACCTTGATAAGCCACTGCATCCGTCATTCTGCCAGGCTCTATGCTTCTCTCACGTCGCTGGGATGGCGGGGAGGAAGTTCTCATTTGTTGAAGCCTGACACATCCCTAATAGCACTTCCTAAGCAGCCTCTAACACAAGAGCTATAAAAGCAGCAGAAATCTCTGGCTGGGAAATGGTCCCAGGAGGCAATCTGGCCATCACACAGGGTCTCCACTGTCACTGAAAAGTTGGAATGGAGGCCCTTTCCGAGCCCTTTCATGATCTGCTTTTGTATCTGCAAAGGTCTTCCTTCAGTTCCAAGAAGAAGGAGATTTCCCTGAGGCCAAGGCCACGCCCAGAAGTTCCTTTCCAGGGCACAGCCACTCACGGCAAGGACAGCCATCATGCCCTAGACGTCATTTTCTGCTCTGCAGAAGGACACCTGGCTCTTACAAAATAACACAAGGATCTGTCCATGGGTTCGGGGAGGAAGAATCAGCGTGGAGACAAAGTACCGTTTTCCACATTTATCTTGCAATGTCTTCTTTTCAGACTAATTTCTTAACTGGTCTTTTCAAGAGATGGACACTTTAAAAATCAGCTCAAGACGGCTAGAGACAGGAAGACGTCATTGTCTTCCCATAGGTGGCTTTCACACTCCTTTGAAAAACAGAAGTGCTATGCTGTTTTCTTCAAGCAAATAATTCATGGTTTCAGTTACAACTTATTTATTCTCACAACCATCCGACTGGAAGGTACTATAATTGCCCCCATTTTACAGATAAGGGAACTGAGGCACAAATAGGATTGCCAAAGGCCATGCAGCTTGTAAGGGATGGAGCCAGGATCTGAATCCGTTCTGACTCCTGATCAATGCTCTGAACCACTCTACTTCTGCTAAACCAGCTACAACGGTTTATTCTATTATTGTACAAGTTCTAATCCTTCCTCCCTTCCAACATGAAAAAGAAAATATCATCTTCAATGAAGCCTGGTCTAACCACTAGCACAGTGGTCCTCAGTGGCCCCTGGGGATACTTGACAGCCTGGAGATATTTGTGATTGTCATGACTGGGTAGGGGCCGGAGTGCTACTGGCAGCTAGAGGGTAGGGACCGGGGGTGGGGCTGGTGGGGGTCTGCTGCTAAACAGCCTACAGTGTATAAGGCAGCTCCTACAACAAAGAACTGCCCAGACCAAAATGCCAATAATTGCAACAGTCAGATAAGAACCCTCGTGACACACATCTTTCTTCCCCCCATTCCTTTCCTTCACCATAGCCTTTAAGTCTGTATGCTATTTGCGCCCAAAACTATCTAGGAAAACATCTCTCTTAGCAAGCAGGCTTTTGTGCTCTTCCCACCCCAGCCCCCCAAAACTGATTCATCTAGGGCCATCTCTGCATTTTTTCTCCGCTCATTCCACTGGTCTAACTCCTGTACAGGCTTCAAAAGCTACTTCTTTTCCATCCAGCTCGTGGGATCTTAGTTCCCTGACCAGGGATCAAACTCGGGGCCCCCTGCAGTGTACGCACGGAGTCCTAACCACTGGACCACCAGGGAATCTCCATCAAAAGCTATTTCAGGGCTTCCCTGGTGGCGCAGTGGTTGAGAGTCCGCCTGCCGATGCAGGGGACGCGGGTTCGTGCCCCGGTCCGGGAAGATTCCACATGCCGCGGGGCGGCTGGGTCCGTGAGCCATGACCGCTGAGCCTGCGCGTCCGGAGCCTGTGCTCCGCAACGGGAGAGGCCACAACAGTGAGAGGCCCGCGTACCGCAAAAAAAAAAAAAAAAAAAAAAGCTATTTCAAGTGAAGTTTGCCTGAGAAGACAAGCCCACAGCAACTCTTTCCTTCCCCTAGATTCTGCACCTCCGGTTTCCACCAGCTCATAGGGTTGATAATAATGATCGCTGCCATTACACTCCCACCACGTGCCCCGGACTCTGAACAAACATTTGATATGTATTTCGATACATATAGGATAACCCTGAAATAAAGATACTGTTAACTCCGTTTTCTCCACAACTGAAACTGAAGCTAAGAGAAGTTAAGGAGTTCAAAGGCTTCATCCTAAAGAAGTAGAATGGGCTCTTCTACTGGAAGCACAAGCAGGCTTTCGTGCTCTTTCGAGCTCTTTTGTGCTCTTTCGAGCTCTTTCGAGCTCCTTCGGGCTCTTCTTTCTTCTACTTCGCCGTTCTCTTTACTTTCCCCTATTGCATGTATTTTTAACAGCTTTATGGAGGTGTAATGGACATACCATAAACTGCACATATTTAAATTGTACACTTTGGAAAGTTTGACATATATACCTGCTCATGAAATCACCTCCAAAATCAAGTTAATGATCTATCCATCACCCTCGAAAGTTTCTTCCCAACCCTCTCGTTACCATCACCCCCAGCCGCTCCCAGGCAACCGCTGATCTACTTTTTGTCATTGTAACTTAATTTGCATTTCCCAGCATTTTATATAAATGGCATCATATGGCACAGACACTCTTTTTTTCCTCTGGCTTCTTTTATTCAGCAGAATATTTTGAGATGCATCCATGTTAGTGTGTATCGATAATTCATTCTCTCCTATTGCCGGATATTACTCCCTTGTGTGGACATGCCACAGTCTTCCCATCCAAATGCTGAGGGGCATTGCGCTGTGACTAGTTTAGGGCTACTACAAATAAAGTTGCCACAAACATCTGTGTACAAGTTGCCATTCTCTTTTAAATTCATCTGCATCCAGAGAAAAACTTTGCCAGATCATAAAATCGTATTAAATTTTGAACCCTTTTTCTAGCATAAAGAAATGGAGATGAGAAACAAAACTGTGCTCTCTTACTGAGTGCATGTTGCAGAAATAGCTAGGAACTTGTTCTTCAGGTAGATGGCCGCTCTTGTCATTTGGACCCATCCCTTAGTAATAATTTAACCTTATTTCTCTTTCCTGATGTATAAAATTGAGATAAAAGGATTTCCTTCATAGGGCTGTTGTAAAGATTAAATGATGATGATAATTACATATAATCGTAACCCTGCACCCAATGTATGGTAAGTATTCGATAAATATGGGATAAGATTACTGTTAATATGAGTATCTATCGCAAAAAATGACTAAGCCAAGCCCCATCACACCTTCAAACAGGAATTCCTATTATTTCTGCCAAATTTCTCTAGCCTGATTTTACCTTAAGTGATCACTCTACCACTTCCAAGGCAGAAAGCAAACAAAAGACAACCTAACACAGTGCTTCTCAAACCTTTTATAAACCATGTCTCCTTTCGGGGAAAAAATACATATTTAATAAAACTCTCAGAAGAATTGACACTTTGTGCCTAAAAACACATCCAATGGAAGCCTTTTTCCAAGGTCTAGTAGGACAGAACGAGTGAGAACATGTTGCAACCTTCAAACTAGTAGCTCTCTGTGAGTCACCTGATTATTCACTCATCAGCGAGAAGGAAATGAATGGATTTAGCGAAACCCAACTAGCCCCTAGGAAGACTGTGATAAATGTGCCTTGCTACTTATTTACTTAGCCCGCCCCCCCTCCCCCGATTTACCCAGCCCCTACCATCCATCCCCTGTACCTGTACGTGTGCAGGCAAGTCTAAAAAAGGAGTGTTCGGAAGAGAGGCAGTTGGCCCCAGGTGAAGAAGAAACACGTTCTGTGATTTGAGCCTGGGTGTGCATCTGCCAGGAAGCCAGGAAGGGAGCCTGCTCTGGGCGGTCTGGCCCAGACAGACAGTAAGCTTCCCACAAAGAGAGGACAGGCACCTAATTCAACATCGATGTCATCCGAAAAAATATGGTAGGATAGGGCAGATTGTCAAGGAGCTCTACTAGAGAAGAGGGCCTGGACGGGAACGTTGTGTGAGTTTCCAACCTCAGCTGGGAACGTAGCGCCTGGTGGGCTTGGCAAGTGTAGCTGGAGAGCTCAGGAGGCCAACTCGGTCAGCCCGGAGGAGAACAGCTCCTTAGATAAAAAGTCAATTATGCCCTGTTACCAAACAGCCCTGGAGATGCGACTTAGTTTCCCCCAAACCGGCCCTGGGATTTGGAGCAAGAACATCCTCAAGGACACTCTTCTTTCTTTGTTTTTGTCTTTTTCTTTCTTTAATTTTTTTTTTTTTTTTTTTTTTTTTTTTTTTTAAGCCCTTTTTCTTTAATTTTTATTGGAGTATAGATGATTTACAATTTTGTGTTAGTTTCAGGTGTACAGCAAAATGAATCAGTTGTACATATACATATATCCACTCTTTTTTAGATTCTTTCCCCATATAGGTATTACAGCGTATTGAGTAGAGTTCCCTGTGCTCTACAGTAGGTCCTTATTAGTTATCCATTTTATATATAGTAGTGTACATACGTCAATCCTAAGCTTCCAATTTATCTGTTCCCCCACCTTACCCCCTGGTAACCATAAGTTTGTTTTCTACATCTGTAACTCTATTTCTGTCTTGTAGGATGCTCTTCTTTCTGATTACAGTGTGTAGAGGGCTACGGGAACCGCTTAATGCATATGCGGCAGACAGACTAGTCTCTTCTCCCAGTATATCTCCACCCCAAAGCCCTGCCTTCTCTAAACAACCTCTCCCCCGACACCATGCCTACGTTCCCAGTTCGTGCTCCCATCACAACATCTAAGGCCCCTCAGAGCATTTATCATAGCAATAAGTGTATATATTTATTTGTATAATATTTATTTGTATAATCATGTGATTACTGTCTGTTCCCCAGCTGCACTGTAAGCTTTGCTCACCACTAAACCTTTAGGACTCAGCTCAGTTCCTAAGGCATATAATAGATGCTCAATAAAAATGTGGTAAATTAATGAATGTACAGGCTGAATTCACAACTTCCGTTCTTTTTCTTTTTTTCTTTGGTACGCGGGCCTCTCACTGTTGTGGCCTCTCCCGTTGCGGAGCACAGGCTCCAGACGCGCAGGCTCAGCGGCCATGGCCCACGGGACCAGCCGCTCCACGGCATGTGGGATCCTCCCAGACTGGGGCACGAACCCGCGTCCCCTGCAACGGCAGGCGGACTCTCAACCACTGCACCACCAGGGAAGTCCCCACAACTTCCATTCTTTTGTTCTTCACCTAAGCCATGACAATTAGGTCATGGCTGAGTACCTAGGATGGCCCACTGAGTGGGCCCACACCCACTGAGTACCTAGGACGGCCAAGCACCCAGGTCAGTGCCCAGGACACAGAGGAGTTCACTACATCTCTGCTCTCTTGAAATAATCTAAAATGATCTGCCCCTGAGCATACCACTATCTCTACCCAGAATGTTCAGTGGCTTTGGGAGAATATTCCTTGAAGATAATCTCTCTCTCTACACTTCTACATCACATAACCCCCCCCACACACACATATACACACATACAGTCATCAACACGCTCCAGAAACATCCAACAACAGGAGGAAAGATAGAGTTTGGTCATTTTTGCCTCAAGCAAAACTGACAAAAAAGCATCTACCAAATTGGAAGTAGGTGATAAAGGAAGAGTCAAGCTGCAGTTATAGGAAATAAGGAGGGAAAACTTGTTGCTGTGCGCTAGGTAATTTCCAAATTAATGTCCTAAGGTTTGAAAGCAATTTATCTTATCTTGCTCAGCAGTCATCCTAACCACCAGTCGAGAAGTAGAAGTAGCCAACTTTGCAATAAGAAGCTGAAGTATCACCTAAAAGCAGCCCACACTTTGGCAAAAATCGCCAGCTTCAGCCATGAGCTTACACACATGCCTCCTTTGACTGCAAAGATGTGATTCTCCAACAACAACTCTGTAGTCAAAGTGCGGACAAATCAGGTAGCAGGAGTTCTCATTTCTCCTCGCATCTCCTCATATGGAGAGAAACCAATTATCTCACTGAATGGTTGAAAAGAGGCTGCCATCTATGACTTTTGAGTTTATTTTGTGTGAGAATTTCTAAAACTAAAATTTCTCCCTAAAGAGGATTATTATAGCTACCTGATACAGAATACTTTTAACAGAAGATGGTCAAAGACCCATAAAAGTTTCCATTGAAAAGTTTTTGATATATGTGTTTATAGCAGGATATAGATTAGATAAATATACTGCATATACATTCAGATAGATAAATATATAGATAAGTATATGGACATGGACCAATATGAATAGAAATAGATATTGATGGATGGATGAATGGATTGACTAACTGACTGACAGGCAGGTAGACAAAACTAAGAGGTAGGAAATTTATGTGTATTGGCCCAAGGCAAAAGTGAATTCAGCCTGCCTCAACCTAACCTCCAAAGTTTCTTTCTCCCCTCTGCTTCTCTGCATCATGGCCCCAAATACCCCTCTTTCCTCCAACCCACCAGACTAAAATTTTCCAGGAAGAAAGATCAGATAAAACAACCTTCATGTACACATAAGTGGCTCATAAAATGCTGGAAGGATCCTAAACAGAAACATACCTCCTTTGGCCTGGCCAAAGCGGGAATCCCTAAACCTGGTATTTCTGTCCCATGTTTCAGAGCCACAAGTCTTTTAAGGGCAGAGGAGAGAATTCAGCAGTTCTCAATAGCACAGTTCTAAGGATGTAGTCATTCTTAGTCATAGAGGATGATAGTACTGCGGTCAACTTGGTTGACTGGGAGCTCCAATTTGATAGAATACCCTTCCCCCTATGGTCCAGTTACAGCTGGCCGTATGAGGAGCTTGTGTGAGATTTGAAAAGTAGAAATGAAGTCCAGTCCATGACTCTCAGGAAGTCGATGGACAGATGGAAGGTGCCTGGTGGGGCCCGGCTTGTCCTTGCTTCTGCTCTCATACCCTTGTCTTCCCAGTTAATGGCCCTGCTGAGCAACAGTGGCCCCAGCCCACCACTAGGCACCTGACTGCAGACCACTGAGATGGCAACTACACGGACACAGAGGCAATGGCTTTTAGAGAACGCTCTTGGGCTTCCCTCTTATGATCCCTTTTTGAGACCAGGTAGAACTTTCTCTAAACCCTCTGACTACCCACCACAAGGCCTTCACTGCCCCCCAGTTCCTCTCGTATTTGAGAAAGGGCCAATTTCTATTAAAAAATTCCTTAATCCCCTAACACTTACCATGGTTCTGCTTCTTTGTCTGAAACTTGTTTGATAAATAGGATAATACAAAGAAGAGACCTCAGCCCACAGCCCCTGTGCCAACTACTGATCCACTTATGAAATCACATGCAATCTCATGCACCTGGGACACAGAGACCAAAAAACTATTCATTAAAAAACATGTTTCTACAGCCCCACACATATGACCCATCCAAACACTAGAACCACACTGAACCCCTGCAGATCTTCACAAAATAACATCATCATCCCCAATGGCTCTCTACCAGGCACCAACTGCCCCAAGACTGCTAAGTTTCTAATATTTTGCACCTCAACAACTCTTGAGTAATAACGCATAAGTGACCTCCTTCTTATGAGTTATGTTCCTACCCAAAAGATAAATCTTTCTCACGTTCCATTTAGTCAAGTACCAATAAGTCCATTTATCAACACGCCTTGAACCAGTGGTCACAAAGTGGGTTTCTGCAAGCTGATTCTGGCCCACAGGCGCGTTTGGTTGGGCCCTCTGACTTTTTCAAATGGTTGAATTAGTTCCAATTTTTGGAACTTGGGAGATTCCCCCTAAAATTCCACATTTCCAACCTCTCCTTGAAAGACCTGATGATCCTGTCCCCCTCCTGCCCCAGCCCCACTTTCCTGCAGGGCTGCCATCTCACCTCCCACCCTGCACTCCACTCACAGCACCTGCTAGGGCCTTGAGAACATTCCAGATTGCAGCCACCTACCTATATTCTTAAGAAGCCAGCACTCATGGGCCGCGGAGCTCAAAGAGGTAACCTTTATACGATGTTTGAGTTTTCTCAGTTGTTTCACCCTAGGATGTTTCTCAGTTGGTAACTTATGGTTTTGAGTAGTTGCTGCAGAAAGGGTCATGTACCTTTTGGGTTGCTGGAAAGGCCTACAGTTTCCAGGTCCTAGTATAGCATAGCCCTCATGTCAAAGGAGAGGTGATTAAGAGGTACATACCTTGAGCAATTAAGGGGCTGTATCAACATATCCAAGAACAAGATGTACCACCACCCAGCTCAGCTGTTCCAGGTGAAAATCACACCGTCAGAGCCTGTGAAGCACGTCTGCTATTCTTCACGGAGTAGAGCCACTTGAGGAAGATATATGCATATCTGCTTGTTATTATTAAAAATACTGCCTAGTATCATTTTCTCTTTCTTTACGTCATGAGAGGGTGAAAGGAAAAGCAGAAATGGCTACACAACAGATGTTCTAAAGTGAAAGTGATTTGCAGGCAAGATGCCTGAGCCTGAAAGGAGAAAGCAGTGGCACTGTAGACACACACAGAAACTCCACAAAAAGTCCGTTTCTGCAAACTGTGGCCGGTGAACTGGGGGTAATCTACCTCCCTCCTCGCTGCCCTGGCTGCCTCAGCTAAAATCAGTCATTATAAGAGCACCGTAGTGAGAATGAATTAAACCCTGCCTGCAAAGCACCTGTCAGAGGAGCTGGCACACACATTCAATAGAGGCTCGGATTACTGTTATTGTTTTATTATTATCAACAAAGACAACTCATGCCAAAATCAAAAGCACACTCAACCAAAGCAGGGGATTCCTTGGCAGCCACTCCAGTGAAACAGAGACATTTATAAATCAAGAATCTTTAAGCTGGGGGCTGTATGCGATGCGATTTGGAAATTGTTTGTGTTTGGTTTGGTTCGTGAGTAACCAGCAGATACATCTCCTAGAAAATGTGCTAATAAAACTATCCATCTGTGTAGAAGCATGGCGTGGCTCATTACACACCCAAACCCGTTTCATAACCCACGAGGTTCAATACCCCAAGCTTTCTACCCAAATGTTCAAACATAAAATAAGGTAAATTCTCCAGGACTGCCTCAACTCATTGTGGGGTGAGGGGTAGGATTGGCTAGGTCTCTGGGGTAGTGTGAAAAGCTAAGAGGGAGCAAGCTAAGTAAAATACTGATATGTTTATAGTTGATCAGCCGAATAACATTCCAAGGTTTAAAAGCACAGGCTGGTTTCTAGCAAAAAGTCCAATAAACTGAGTTGCTCATCTACATAGACGATTTGGAGATCAAATAATATTTCCATTCTGTCTCCCTCAAGATAAATTAGTAATAGCAAGGACATTATCCCCATTTTACAGGACAAAAATCTGATAAAATGCTGCGACTGGATTTTAAGATTTCAAAACTCCCAAGTGTTATTACCTTGATAATGAAAGAAAAAAAATTCCACAGGGAACAGAGAAGAAAAAATAACTTGTAATGGTAGAGCTTTATTAAAAAAAAAAAAATTTTTTTTTCATTTAAACAGCAACAAAAAACAATTCTCAGGTAGCATTCATTCATTCTTAGAGGTTAACTGAAGAGACGTCTACACACATTCACTGAATTTTTTCTAGCTTCCTGGTCATGATGGTCTCTACATCTCCACAATCCTTCCGTGGTTGACACAGAGTAAACTTGGAGTTGCTAAACTACTCCACTGAAGGTCATTCACTGACATGCTCGGTATTTAGGCAGAGGTCTAATGTGGGTCAAGCCGTGGCAGGCCTACAGTTCCAACATTAGCTGTATTTGCAGGAGGGAGGCGGACTTGTAGACACAAACTTCCAACACAGAGCGAGTCACGCTTTACAAAACGCTCCCTCAAGAGCTCAGGAAGCAGAGGAGGAACTGACCAGGTCAGCCTTACCTGGGGCATGATTTCAACCAAAGTGAGGGCATTTGACCTAAGTCTACACGAATCATCAGAATGTTACCAGCTGGTAGAAGGAGGCGATTTTTCAGGGCATTCAAAGCAGAAAGAATAGCATGTTACCAGCCCAGGGATGTAGACATTCATGAGTAAGAGAAGTAAAGGTGACCTCGGGGACTTCCCTGGTGACGCAGTGGTTGAGAGTCCGCCTGTCGATGCAGGGAACACGGGTTCGTGCCCCGGTCTGGGAAGATCCCACATGCCGTGGAGTGGCTGGGCCCGTGAGCCATGGCCGCTGAGCCTGCGCGTCCGGAGCCTGTGCTCCGTAACGGGAGAGGCCACAACAGTGAGAGGCTCGCGTACCGCAAAAAAAAAAAAAAAAAAAAAGATGACCTGGGAAGAATGGGGCCAATTTAGAAAGAACCATTCCTCAAAGTTTGATTTTTTTTTCCTACAGGAAAGGGCCAGGCACAGAAAGCTTTTAAATAAGAAGCTAGCCTAACTGGACCAGTGTTTTCAGGAAGGAAGTTACTATGTGTGGATTGAAGAAAGCAGGGAAACTGTATGCTAGACTGTTAAAAATAAGAATGTACAATTTATGTTGCTTACCATTTTTCTATTACTTACCCATCCCCTCCAGGCCTAACCACCCCATAGCTATTACTAGGTTATTATAAATTCATAAACTCAAAATAATACGGATGCCTAGCTTTCTGGAACATCAAGGGTGCACGCAAATCTAGAAAACAGAAGCAGAAAATGTTTCATCTCTATCTTAAAGGAAAAATTTTCTTTTGCTTTTTTTAATTTGAGTTACTTTTAAAACTTGCCATCACTGACAAGCACAGATTAGGTAGATTTTTTTTTTTTCTCTGAAACAGACTAAAGATGGTAGAGATTAAGCAACTGGCAGTTATAGTAAAAAAAAAAAAAAAAAAAAATCAAGTTCCCTTTTAAAACAAAGAAGTGCTTATCTGCTTAGTAACTATAGTGCTAATCAAGGCAATCACACATCATTCAAAATGATCACAAACCGGTATTTTCCACTGCAGTTCATGGAGGGGTTTTGTATGAAAGGTATACACCTCGACAAGGCTTGCAATGTTCAATGAAAGCAGCTACTTAGTTATTTTTCTACCTCTCACGAAAGTGGATGAGGCATTTTCCTAAGCTGAAGTGCTAATCACCCCATCACAGTCTGGACAGATTTGAAACATGGCAACTGCTATGACCACCAAGTTCACTACATTTGCTGATGTTCCCACCACAGGCAGATAGATGTTTTGCTCTTCTGGGTCTTGAAAACAAATTGCTTGACTTCTCTGTGGGAATATGGAGGAGGCTGTTAACCAAGACAGACTAAAAACCCTCTTACAGATAACCCTGCAGTATTTGCTACAAATTCTGGCCTTCAGTTTCCAACTGGCCTCCCCTGTGAGTCCACAAGCCCAATTCAGGAGACCGTTTTTGCTGCAGGTTTTACTTGAAGGATTTACTTCTCAGTTCTTACATTACTATTATTACATGGAGACAAACAGCATACCCTTAAAAAGACCGAGCTACACGCTTTTAAATATGATTTAAAATATGCCTGCAGACGGAGTCTTTGAAAAGACTCTCAATTCCCCAGGATTCCAGAGACTCTGTTAAGTGGACACAAGGAGCTAAATGGTAGCAACAAACAGACCAGAAAGACCAGGACCACCATGATTTCACAAAGTTGTGTCCGTTCTCTATTTCTTCTCCAGCTTCAAGTCAGAATATTTTTAAGAGTTTGAATTCCCAGTCTTCAACAAATGAATCTGAGAATCTGGTACGTGTTATAAAACTGCATACTGTGTTAAGGCATTCAGCAGGGGAAAAAAAAAGAACCTTGACATTTGAACTTACTCCTTGGGGATTTGCTTAAAAAACAAGGGTAGTTTTAAACACACATTTTGCAAACCAAGCACAGCCAAAGATAAGTTTTTAAAGAATTCGAGCATATTGGTGTATAGAGAAAATTAGGAAGATAACATTTGGTGGTTGGGCCTTTTTTAATACTTCTCTTGTCCCAATTCTTCCAACTGGACGGTGGAGCTGCAGAAAGGGGCTGAAGCCCTTGCTCTGTCACTAAAGATCCACCTGACCTTGGACATGGGACTGAAATCTCTCTAGGTCTCACCTGTCCCATTGGGAGAGAAGGAAAGCTCATGAGAAGGAGGTGAGAAGAAACTGGACTGAAAGATTCTAAAGACCACACTAGGTCTACATCTAGTTCTAATAAGGTTACTGTCCTGAACTGTCTTAAAAGTTTTTCTCCACCACACCCGTTTTGAAAATTAGATAATTTTATGGATGTGCTAATCACCTACTTGCAGATGGAGTTGAACTTTCTGAAAAAGTTTTAAAACTAAAACCTAATACCGTAGATGCTCTGCCATCTAATATTTGTTGGACAACTGTCTGCTCATAAATGATGAAGCCACGTGGGGAAATAGTAACTGCCACCTCTAAGTCTTTGGTAGTTTGTTTTGCGACACAGTCATCAGAATTCTCTCCCTCCGCGCGTGACCTTGAGAAATCTCCTCCTTCACTGACTCTGGGTTTAGCCAGGTGACTTGCTTGGACCCAAAGAATGGAGTGGAAATGACATCGTAAGACTCTCAAGCCTAAGCTGTGAGAAGCTTGCAGTTTCCACTCGTTGCGTTCTTGGGACATTGCTGCCACGTGGATGGACCAGTCTGAGGCTTTCCTCCTGGAGTCTGTATACTCCTACCAACACAATGTCTGGCTCACAGCAAGTGTTCATGAAACGGCAGTTCTGACTTAAGATGTAGCTTAGGCTAGATGGAAGAAGCAAGGAACAAAAAGAGAATGAAACAGGCCACACTAGCAGGATGGAAGGAAGGTCTGTGGTCCTTACTGGCTGTTCCCTGCCCAGTGAACTGGCCAGTGTGGACCCAGCACATCACTGAGTCTAGTTTTAAACTAAACTATGCCCATCACAGCTAAGGAAATCGGACCGAGACAAAGGGGTTTCATCTCAGACTAAAGCAGCAATCCGATCAATACTAATTGGAAATTATGGGCATTATCCTCCCCCAATTACTAAAATTGCAAAGCAACTATCCAGAGATCTTATCTCAGCAGGGATAAGGCCAGTTACATGCTGGATGGTTTTCAGAAATTGCACGTTAAATCAGAGACCTTATCCTGCCATGGGCTACTTCTGCTAAACTCTCTTTAGCTTGCTAACATTTGTGTTGATCACAATGTTATCATGAGCCCCATGCTGTAAGCATTGCAGGGCCGGATCAACCGAGTGACAACTAGGAAACGGAAGTAAATCATTTCTTTCCTCAGTGTGGAAGGTGAGCGTAAATCACCAGCTACAAGAAGCAGCCACCGAGACTTGTTTGCAGAGCGTTTTCTGTAACCATAACATGGCGACTATAACTTTCTGACTACCTGAGATGGCCCCCCCCATGTATTCCCATCTGTAGAAACACACTCTTATTTCATCTTTATAGAGACTTTCATGGAGCTATCAATTTCATTTTGTAGCTAAGCAAATAGGTTCAGCAAAGTTGCACGGGGCTGGACCCCAGGTCTGGCTGACTCCAAAGTCTGGGTTCTTAAACAACGCAGTCAGCCTCTTCCTGGCACCTTGAAAGAAAGCTCAAAAAGGGAGATGCACTTCTGAAATCGTACCTGTCTTAGAGAAAGATCATACTGGTTTTCATCCACATGTTATATAGTTTGGATAATGCAGTAACATTCAAGATAAACAGAAACTAGAAGTGATAAACTTGCATAACACCTGTATCTGAAAAAAAAACATTGCCTCTTTTATAGGTGGCAGAATGTGTTCCAAAAACATGTTATTCCTAGTGCATTTGCCTGAAAACCAACAGAAACTGCTTATAGAACAGTTTTTTAAATAACCTTGAATGGTAAATATTTTTGATATTCCATGGACAAGAAAGAGATTTGTCTCAAATTTCCTAGAAGAGTTGTTTGCATTATTACTATTACTATTATTGTTTTGCTGTTGTTATTTGTTCAGTCCAAACCAAAACTACAAGAAGACTTGCAGCTTCCACTCCTGCCCTCTTGGGACACTGCCACCATGTAAACAAGGCCAAGATAGCCTGCTGGGAAGGACTGCCCCACGGATGCCCCCCGCCAGCACTGTATTTCGCTCCTAGCAAGTATCCACTAAATGGCAGTTCTTACTCAGAGAAACACAGGTTGGAGTAGCTGGAAGAAGCAAACAGTGTGATGAAACGAGAGAATGAGAAAGGACACACGAGTGGGATGGAAGTAAGCCACGGAGATCTCCCCATGGGAGAGCTTGCCCGTGACTTGCCTTGGTCAGGATTTTGTAGCTGGGGTGAACTGCCCACGTGTAACACTTTACACAAAGTGAGGCAGCAACCCATCATCACTTTCAGCTTAAGGTTTCTTCAAACAGAACCAAAGGGCAGTCTCACACCTGTGACCACAGCATCAGTGCCTAACAGCTGCCTGCTAAAGTGATCTTCAGCCCAGTTCCCGTCTGTTCCTGTTTTGTTATTCTGATTCCATTTCCTCCTCTCTGGACTGGCTATCTCAGAACTCCTGCTGGAGGCCAATCTCGCAAATCTAGCACCCTTTCCCACTTGCAAATCAAAATTTTCCTGTGTAGCTGAAAAGGGAGTGAAAATTACACTTCGGCAAAGTCCAGGTGGTAGAGTGAGAATTTGGAAGGACTACAGATTGGGAGTTAGTGGAGACAGACAGGAAAAGAGGTATGGCAGAAATCAACTGGACACCAAGAAAGGACACCCTATGGCCAAGTTCACTGTCAGGAAAAAACTTCACAGAAGGGTTGAAAGATTCTTTGTAGCGATGTCACAGGCATTTCTGAAAGGGTTATTTTAATCTACCTCTCTGTACCATGCACAGGACTTGGAAATGATTCATGATTAAAACCCAGGATGAAAGTCTACCTCTGGCGATAATGTAATAATTCAATGATCTTTCCCTACAGGTTAGCTATGATCCAGGCCCACTACAAAGGTTTGTACTATATTAGCTAATGTAATTCTCACAAGAACCTTATGAACTAGATGATAGCCTTACATATCTGTTATACCCATGAGAATGAGGCTTTAAAGGAAAAATATGATCATTTACATATTGTCACTTTTGTCAAAAGTAGATGTATCTGATTGCTCCTCAAGTTTCAAGTAACCATACAAGCTTTGGATTGTTTTCAAATTTCAGTAAATTTGATTTATACAGAAACGTAACATTGAAGGTGCACTTTTATTCCAGGAATATTCTGAAATTTTTAATTTTATTTACTTGACTTTTTTCTGATAGTCCCAAGATTCGTAAAACACATCATAAATTTCTATATGTGTGCTTGTATGTGCCATAAATGAACACACGTATATGTACACATACACACACACCTAGAGTAAGCATTATGGTTATTTCAAAAAATATCTACTAAGATATTGGAAGTTCTCTCTCTCCTTCTTAGGATTTTTGTTTATGTAATCAATCCCCTCAAATCAATTAGTGCTTGGCATAAGGATATTTTAAAGCAAATGTAACTTTAAAATTACTTTTCTTTTAGAAATCTTAGAAAGTGAGATTAACTGGGGATTACCCAAGAGTTTGAAAAATCAAAACTGAAAATAACTGATTTAAGAAAAATTGAAACTGATCTCTGGAGAAAGCCATACTTTCGGGGAAAGATTCCATTTTTGGATTCCAGTATCAATACAGATATAAATAATCTCTTAAACTTCAGGACTTAAGTCCAGACGAACTCTTTTATGGCTGCTAAGTGCAAACTCATTGGAATCGTATTTTATCATGTACAAATAATATACTGGAAGCATAAGAATGGTACCTATCAATGCAGTTAAGTGGAGAAAAAGACACAAAGGCTGGAACTTTCTGGTAATCTCCCTTGACATAAATTAAACTGAAATTACTTACTGCAAATGGAGGCTAAGTGTAACTGTTCTCTCCAAACCAGCTAGAAAAGGGATCTCAAGAGGTCCAAGCGCTAAAAAGGGAAAAAAGACTTTACGTAAAATATCCAATCTAAATATAAAACCATATAAAATATTAAGCATGTGATTTGAATGTTCCTGAGGCTGTTTGAAAACCTCCATTTGCGATCTGACCCTTTCAGACTAAATGCTAATTTATTTGTTTTGAAGTAGCTTTTATAAACAAAACTGCCTCTCACATCAGTCATCTAAGTGGGTGTTGCAAACATACTTAAGGTGCGAAATTTAAATACATAAAAGTAGTGTCAATTAAAAGCTACTTCAGTCTGCCAAAGATCCCGTCACTCAATTCCTATAAATTGGTAGGTAGTGCATTTTGCAGTATCCGTCAGCATTTCCATCTTTAGGATGGAATAAATAATTGAAGAATAAGTAACTGTGCCAGCGCTTGGTCTCAGGGGCCATGTTTATAGATTGCCATCTGATGACAGTACCTTCCTTGAGACAATGTATTAATATGGGGTAAAATAATATAGTTCTTTGTGTGCGTTGACACACTGTGATGGTACAACGTCCTTTACTATCGTCTGGATTACAAGGCAGGAATTAATGATAAGGTGAGTTTTTACTGTTAAAATCTCCAAGACAAATCTCAAAGAGACAGCTTTGTTTGCTTGTGTTTTCCCAAGAAAAATAAGTCAGGTGGTGATGATTACCATCACAAATGGTGGAAGGTAAGGCTAAGAAAAGGACTGTTTTGATGAACAAATGATGAAAAAGGCTAAGAATAACTCCATTGGAAAATGACACGTCCTCTGCCTGCTACAGGAACGCTTCTGATTCCTGTCCTATTCTGTCCTTCCATCCATCCATTCCACAAATATTCCACAAAGGACTAACATTGTACTTGGGTACTGGGGGTTAAAAACTTAGCAAGACAGACATGTTCCTTTTCTCTACAATTCTAACAGGTCTCTTTGGGTGGAGCGTGTGATAATGATATTCTTATCATTGCTTTTAATAAACAACAGTTCCCATTCCTTGAGCATCTACTGAATAGAAGGTATTTAAATCCGGAAAACAATCCTGCCCCATTTTACAACTAAGAAGCTCTGACAGGTGAAGCAACTTGCCCAAGGTCCTACCTACACAGTTAACTAGGTAACTAATTAAAAATTCAGAGTCTCGGGCTTCCCTGGTGGCACAGTGGTTAAGAATAACTTAAAAAAAAAAAAAATATATATATATATATAAATTCAGGCCCTCGCCCAGAATGCAACCCCACCTGTCACCACCTACCCTCCTAACAAAAAGGAGGAAGGAATTAATCAGAGCTCACTTTGGGCAGGTATGAGCCTCCCCACCTTGGTTTCCTCAGCCATAAAATGAAGTCAAGAAGCATATCCACCTCAAAGGTGTGTGGTGGAGAGGATCAAATTAGTTGAGACCCGTTAAGTTCTTAGACCAATCTCCTGACATAACAGTAAGTACTTAGAACATGTTAACCGTTATCATTGCTTTGAGAAAGCAGAAAAGTTTCAATGGCAGTGAAGAGCCTCAGAATAGAGGAGAGAACCTTGCATGAAACAGTTCTAAAATTCGTTCAAGACATCAGAATTACATCCTGTAATTTTTTTCCCATTCCGTAACGCCTATAATCTGCTCTTCATAATTTAGCATTTATTCTATATTGCTTTATATTGTTACCTAATTGTCTGATCCAGCAAGACTCTCACTTACACCAAGGAAGAGACCCCTTTTGTTTCTCTCCCTCCTCCCTGGTCCCCCGTGACCAGACCCTCAGCACTTCTTGACATCACATTAATTATTATTTGCAGTGAAGAGTCTTAATTACAGAAAACAGAACGGGAAGAGATCAAAAGCATTGTGGAAATTGGTTTATTCTAGAGATGGATCTGGCTATACATGTTTTCTGTTCATCCAGCCTAATCATACCAACATCTGTTCACAAGCGTGTCAAGATTTTAGCAAGGCATTTGAAAAGATCTTTCCAGTCAGCCTCATAGCATGATAAAGGAACGGAGAGGAAAACACTTAATGGAACACTAACCCAAAGGGACCTACTAATGGGCCTACGTTAACTCAAGGCAAGAAGGGCTACAGAGATGAACTGAAGGGCTCTTACCTACCATTGCTCTGTCAACATCGCCATCAAAGACCTGAGTGGTATGTTGACTAAATTGGAGGGAAGCCTGAAGCTGAGAAAGAGGAAACTGATAGATTTCAGGGGCAGATTCCAAAATTATCTCATCAGATGGAATTTGGGGGCTTATCTATTTAGAAGGAATTTAATCTAGAAATGTATGTAGTTAAGTCCACCAAACAGGAAAGAAGAGGATATTAGTAGTCCTCGTAGAAATCTTTCAGAGATTTTAGTTGATTACAACTACACTATGAATTAGTGAGCTAAGGTTACCTGCAAGCTAACTGATTCAAATTTTAGGTTACCCGAAGAGAAAAGAAGCAATACTCCCATCAATGAAGCACAAGGTGGTAGGCGTTCATCAGAGATAGATAAGCACTTAAGATCCGAGATCTAGTAAAAATAATTCATTCAAGAGAGAGGGAGCCACTCATATCCAAGGCCTGTCATATGTTTTTCTAGCTTTTGTAGATGAATAAGCTCCCAGAAGATAAATCTTACTAGAGTTCCCATTCCGTTCCTCCATGCGCATTCGTGTGGTTTATGCGCTGAACTCATCAGGTAACAATTACCACGAGTCACCTCCTTGGAAGGCAAACAGAATGATTCTATAGGAGCCCAAGGGCAGACTAACACAGACTCCTAAAGCATTTGCTCGGTAACCTTCTCTAAACTGCAGCAAATTTTTCTCACTCTGTAAGGAACAACCCCTGGATATCCTAAAATAAATTTGACTTACACACAGGTCTGGTTCCACTATGAGATTTACAAAAAGTTTCACTGGGAAAACTAGAAGATAAATTAGCTATCACTCAGAACACTGTATTTGCTGTGATGTTACATCTTTTAATAGCGTCTGCAATTAAAAGTACGAGGAGGCACAGTGAGTTTTTACTGTTAGACACAGAGGAAGTGGGAGAGGTATGATGACCAGCGAAATAGTCTGCCCTCTGGACCAGGAAAAAGAGATTACTTTTGTGGTTTTTTAAAACGTGCTTAGTGGGTAAAATCACATCAAAAAGAACCAAGATTAAAGTCTGATCCAACAGGTAGAAGGAAGGAGAGGAGAGGCCCAGGATACATGGAAAAAGTGAAAAACAAAAAAGTGAAAGTCTGAAGCCAATAAAGAAAAATCTACATTCATACTCTTTAGCTTTTTAACCAATGCAAAAAAAAAAAAAAAGCTATATTTGTACATGTAAAGGATAAACAGAATCTAGCTCTAACATTATTCCATCCTACTAAAATTAATTAAATGGGAAAGATTTAGAACCCATATGAATTTTTGAGACCACAAGGAGGAATTTCAGAAAAATGAGTAAATGTGTATAATGACATTAATTATAACATAGAGCTGATATTTATTGAGCAACTACTATAGTCAAATACTATATTAAACATTTTGTATGGATTTCCTGGTCCAATCTTTCAAGCAACCCTTTAGGGCAGGTACCTGGAGATGGGGCATTCAGACAGGCCTGACTTCACTGGGAGGGAGAAGGGGCTCCAGTGCCCTTAACCTTCCCCTGCAGAGAAGGATTTAATTCTTCAGTTCCCTCCGACAGATCCTTGCCTTTACGAGCCTCTCATTCCCCGTGCCCAGGAGGAGATAAAGCATAAAGGAAAAAGGGGAAGGGAAGGAGGGTGGGATGAGGTGAGAACCAAATGGGGAAATTCCCTAAGTAAACGCTGGGATCAGGGGAGGAAGGGAAGGAGGGTAGAAGGATGAGAAATGATCTAAGCCACCAGTAGGAAAAGTGCATTTTTCTGAGATAACAACCACAAAGTTCAGAGGTTGCTCTAGACACGGTAAATCTTTTAGCGTCTTCAAAAGTCATTTTCTGTCCCAGACATTCATCCTTTTTGCTGTTGCAAAGAGAAAAAGACCAGCGACCCGTGCAAGTGTCAGGAATGCATCCAAGGGAGCCCCAGCGAAGTTGCAGGGCAGCTATTGTGCTTCAGTGAAGTTCAAAGGGAAAGACCGGCCGGGGGTACTAGGGGGCGGCTGGTCTGCAGCGGGAGAGGAGGACGCGGGAGGCCTGGCGGAAGCAGAGCCCTACGCACGCCGGTCCCCGCGCCCCCAAGCCACCGAGAAACGGACAGCAATTCCAGCGGGGAGAGGGGAAAGGAGACCGAAAGAGAGCAAGGAAGGGAGAACCGGTGCAGAAAAGAAAAAAGAGAAAAGCCAGTCATTGCCTTACGGAGTCAAGACTTTGAATTGAGAGAGCCCAGTGCCACTTTGGGATCCGGCCAGGGGTGCGAGGCTGAGATATTTACATTGCTCCTGGCTGGCGAAAGAGACGGGCAAGTCGGGGCGGGGGGCTGGGAAAGAAAGAAAAAAAAACAAACTGTACTCTCTATTAAATATTCATGACAGCAGCTTTGCTAAGACTAATGGAAAGCATATAAATCCCTTTACAACTCTGTTAAATGCAAAAAAGATGGATGAGCGTCACAGCATGCTCTGGGGCAAATTGGGAGGAATATGAAAATCTGGACCACAGGAGGCTGGGCTTCTCGGGGAGAGGAGAGCTGGCTAGGCGTTTTATTTCGATCCATTCCAGTAGGGGTGTATACCAGTCCCATTCATTTCCAATGACTACAATAAAACACGACTGGGATGGTGCGGTTTCAATTTCCCCACACTCTTAAAGGGCATTTTTTTTTCTCCTAAAAGTTTTTTTTTTTTTCCTCTCAAATATAATGGCATGGTTAACATTTGACAAATGTTACTATTTTAACCTTGACCAAGAAAACGGAGCTCCAATCATCTTTTATCTGCAACGTCTTTCCAGGGGCATCTGAAAAAGAATCTTTCACAAAGCACCCAAAGTCTTAGGCTCTGAGACACCAGGCTGTGCAGTGTTTGCATTGACAAAGGAAAGAGCCAGGGAATTCTAACTTGAATCAAGACTTGGCTGGACCCAAGCGTCTGTACCTTTAGGAACCTCAGTTGTGTTGTGTCTCTACTCTCAGGTTTCCGCCATACGAAAGGAAAAGAAGCCAATCCATACATCTTAAGGAAGCCTCAGGAGTACACTGGGAGGCATGGAAATGTTTATAATGAGGGGATGCTGTATACTAAGTAACGGTACTAAGGACCCAAGTTTCTCGTTATTTAAACAAAGTTCCTTTGAAGAAGGAGTTGGTATTTGTACTGTATGCGGCAGCTATTCTGTATTCTTTTACATTTTATACACTGAAAAGAGAAAATAAATACAACTAGCATTATGCTTTAGGTTGGGGGTAGATTTATATATCCCCACTATCATAATTCAGGGTCAAGGGAAGCATATTTCTGAAACAAAACATAAAATCATTCCAAAAGATTCTCGTAGAAAAGTCACCAGTTGACAATACAAGAATTGTAAGATCCCTAAATCCACGAAACACAAACTTGGTCGCTTTTAAATGTAAATGTTAGGTATCCTGCTTTCAAGAACAAATTTCACTTTCTCCTTTACATTCCCCTTCTAGAAGCGAAAGGAAATGGTGTCAATGGTGGAGTTTTGAACCTCATCCACTGTAATCACTTTGGACTTTCATGCCAGAGAAGGTAGATATGATTGGCTGCTTTGGATGAATTTTAACAACAAATGTAAACATTAAAGAGTTTTCAGCGTGTCCCTCTCTTTCTCTGTTACTTTCAAAGGCTTTGTATGCACTTCCATTATCACTCAGTAATTATTCCTCCTGTGAATGTGTTTGTCTCGACCCCTCTCCCCACAGCATACTCTCCATCTTTGAGCATTTGGAGGCCAAAAGCTGTGTTATTCACCCTCATGCCCAAGAGCAGTTTGAATGCCTTGTAGATCCTGCAGGAGGCCCAATCCCTGGCACAGAGTTAAGTACTCAAAAAACATGAGCTACTATTATTATAAAGAAGTGTCTGATGAATGAAGGTCCGATAGAATTTTTAGGAGCTAGAGACACCTCTCTTTTAGAAAAATTAATTATTTCCTGAAATTATTTTTATCTTGCAATTAGATTACAAAAGTGTGCAACCAAATGGAAATTATACTGTAGTTTTTTACTTCCTATCGGCAGGAAGTCAACAATTATTAATAGGATAATAAAAATAGAATAATAAAAATAATTAAAGACTTCATATAGATTTCACTCTGGGGATTGTTTCTATTAAAATGTTTGGAAAGCAATGTTCCAATATTCCCCCTTTTAAAACTAGAGAGAAGGGAAGGGAGACGAAAAATCCGTTTCCAGACAGAATTCTCAATTAAAGAAACAACACCTAGAAAAGTCCAAGCCATCGCAGTTAAATAAACAGGTTCAGTTTTCTTCCAAAAAGTGCATTTTCGATTGTATTTTGAAAAATAATATAAACAAGTGATTCCGATGATGTCCGGAATTCCTAAGAGGCAATAAACTGTCTTTCAAGGTAGTATGTTAGGAATGCCAAGGGTTGTGCCATACAAGAAAAAGGTCACCCATGAGCAGTAAGCTTCCAGCTTCAGGCTTTCACAAGTCGTCCACAACTGCCACCAGGCTCTGCACAATCCCCTAGGGCCCAGCTCAGAGGTTTCCCTGTTGAAGATTCAGCTGAGACCACGCTGGGCAAAATCCCACCGAATGGGGACAAAATGCATAAAGCCACAGACCCCAGTAATGCCACTGTAGATGGAGCTCTATAAACTTTTAGAGCAAAGATAATGAATCCTTACTCATTATTTTTACTTACTATTCAAGACTCTGTCCTGGGAGATCCCTAGAAGCAGGGTTACCCTGTTGTATTTAACCACTGTAGCCCTAGCGCAAGGCATGCCATTGTGAAGATGCTCAATAACACAGAACTAATGACCAAAGCAAAAGAAATCACAAAATCAAGCAGAATTCAGCAAAAGACTTAGGTCTTAGTTATGCTGAAAAGCAATAAAATCAGAATTAACACAGAGACTCTAGTAATAAATAGCAAACAAAGCGATAGTAAATTTACTTCACAATTTAAAGAAATAATAGGGTCACTTTTCTAGCTAGTATCTCTGTTAGGTCCATACCTCAGAAAATATTCCATATATTTTTGTTAAGAACTCAGCACTGTCACATTAGCAACAATTAAAATCTGTACCTATAGCCTATAATCTGATTTCACTTGTGTTTTCTTTGAAAATTAGAATACGAACGAATACCAAAATGTTTCTGTCATAATGTGAGTGTTCATTCTATGCACTACTGGCAACATATTTATAGATTACTTTTAAGTCACCATATTTTGCATTTCTTTATAGTTTTATCACCCAAGGATGCTTCCCAAATCACCCAAGACATGATGATTTTGTCTTGCCCATTTTTAAAAACAAAATCTGTCAATCTTTTAAGTCCTTTTGACTCTACAAGTTTCCCTTCAAACCCTTTCTGATCTTACTGTTTATCTGTTGAAGGATGAGGGGCATTCGATTAAATTTTTAATTTTTAAATTTTCATAATAAGCCTTCCTAGGTCAAGACCATTTTAGAAATAAAAAAAATCTCAGTCCCAAAGGTCATTATGGAAGGCATTTTACATAATAAGTCATTTTTCTAAAAATGGAGGGTAAAGAAGAACTTAAAGTGAACAAATAGTGACCTCTGGTTACAATACACATCACATCAAACCATGATGCAAAAATTTAAATCACTCTTTCTCATAAATAGGAAATGCTGAGTGATGGATGTGTTTAGCTTTTTAAAAAATTAAGAATAGGAAAACCAAGCATGATACATTTCCCAATGCATAGAAAAAAACAACTCAGGAGTGAAGTGAAGGACACACTGAAACATGGATTAGATGCTGAGAACATAAAGAATAGTCCAAGTGTATTCAATTCAATGTTAAGAACCTACTATGTGCAAAAATTTGCTGTCAAAACGAGATTTAAGATTTTAAATTCCATGAAGAAAATTTTTAGTTATGCTAAAAGCACACACACTTACTGATTCATATTTTTGCTATAAAAGTTGTCATATGCTATAAAAACGCTACTAAAAACTTGTCCCTCGGAGTCAAGATTTTTCGTGAGTAGAATGAACACCATTAGATGTATTGAAGAATCAGGGGAATACTCAAGTCATTCAAAAAAAAACCACTTTCATCAAATCCAATTTTACACAGGAAAAATAATTTTATGGGTATTAAAAGCAACATACTGAAAACCTAGGGAAATCTGACCTCTCCATCTTAAAAAACAAAAAACTATAATCCAAAGAAATTGAGCAAATGAAAGATACTAATTTTTCCATCATGTCCACAAGTCTGATGCTAATTTCCCTCTGTGCCTTAAGAGTATTAATTCCTTGAATAAAACTTTTTTTTGGTAAAGCGCAGAATTCCTTTTGATGTCAAAAAAGCAGAAAGTTCAAAGGTTACCCTGCCACTCAACATTATGACTCATCAAAACTCTGAACAGGAAACCCATTTCTGAACTTAGCCATACAAGGGATTGCAATCCCAAAGGGAGAGCCGCTGGTCATTGTTTGGCCCGCTGGTGTTTTTGTACTTTACTTAAGGATTTATTCAGAAGGGTGACAATCACCAAGGAGAAACATTCTTTCGGATACAAAGAACCGTAGCCATTTCTTCTAACACTTCCCCCCCACCCCCACTAATTACTTTCTCAACATTCTGGAAGGCTAAAAGGGTCTAGTCGAGTTGAATAGCCCTGGGATTTAGCCCACATTATATTCTCTCTTGTACTTTACACCCTTCCAAAAATTAAAAAAGTAAAATAAAGCATGAGCCACATCGGGTATGGGGTTGGGGGGCAGTCAGAGGGGAGTGGGCACAACAAGATTTACGTGGAAATAAAAAATTACTTCAGCAGACAGGAAGAAGAGAAATGGCTAATTATATAAAAATAGTTCCATTTACAAAAGGTTACCAGGGCCCATAAACTCAGCGAAGCCAGATTTTGGCAGAAAGTGATTCATTCGTTTATTCAATGAACATTCACTGCTGCCTTCAGGCACCCCACAAGGCACTCGGTAAAAAGATAAAAGGGGTCTCTGTCCCCAAAGAGCCGGAGGATTAATAGGAAAAAGAGACGACTAAACAGATGATTTTAATGTAATTATATACCGCACGGTAAGGGCTAGGAGAAGCAGCAAGAGTAAGGTGCTATGGAACCCCAAAGAGAGGGGTCTCAAACCCAGTACGGATGAACAGAGGAAGGTAAGAAGCGCTTTCTCAGGGGTGCTGCTATAGCTGAGTCTTGAAAGAGATAAAGGTGAGAAAAAATTAGGTTGGGGTGAGGCGAGTGGCAGAGGCTACAGCAGGCCGTGGAAGGAAATAGCAAATGCTATGATCTGAATTGGAAACATGAATATCAGTGTCTATTCGGCAGAGGCCTCAGATAGTCACCAAAGCAATGCAGAAAATTGTACGGAGGATGTCACCACTGGTTCAAATCATCTGTGCTTCCTCAGTTATTCAGCTGATGAATGTCACTCACCTGTCAATGCCATTTATCAGTGAGAACTTCACGCCATCCTGAAACCTGATGAAATAGCTGTTTCCCTGAAGTACTGGGTTGGACAAAAAGTTCGTTCAGGTTATCCCTTAAGATGGTAGGGCAAAACCATTTAAGCACTGGGACATCTATTATCTAACATCACTTTTTAGATACAATATATCAAGTCTGTAAGTTAACAGATGAATTTTTTAAATAATTGCCTTTTCTTTTACCTCCCCATAAACTGGATCTGGCCATCAGGGAAACACACTGAAGTTCCCTTGAGGAAGGCCTGATGGAGACTGAAACATTAGTCTTTAAGGGGAGATTGGTTTTAATCAAATACTTGCCCTTTTTTTTTTTTTTTTAATCACTTGTTTAAATGGTGTTCTGCAGGGCTCGGGCATAATCAAAAAGGATGAATTTTTCTCTGAAGGTACTTCTTTTAAAACTCAATGATAATATCTTCAAAAGAGCAGGGATTTCTGCCCCCAAAAGAACCTGAGCAATGGAAAACTTAAAACTATATTCTTAAATATATAAAAGTCATACCTCATATGTAATAATAGGGGCTGGAAAAGGGGTTGAGGCCAAATGGAGAAGTTCATACAATCCCTATGAGCTGTGTAAAACCCAGGAAAATGAGGCAGAATTCAATAGAGCACATCCTCCTTTACAAAATACAGAACAGCCTCATACTATGGAAGACACTACTATAGTCCAATGGGAAGACATAGATTTGGATTCATTTTTCTTTTTAATATTTTATTTTATTTATTTTTGGCTACATTGGGTCTTCGTTGCTGCACGCGGGCTTTCTCCAGTTGCCATGAGCATGGGCAACTCTTCTTTGCGATGCACGGGCTTCTCATTGTGGGGGCTTTTCTTACTGAGGAGCCTGGGCTCTAAGTGCACGGACTTCAGTACTTGTGGCAAACGGGGTCACTAGTTGTGGCACACAGGCTTAGTTGCTCCGCGGCATGTGGGATCTTTCCAGACCAGGGATCAAACCCATGTCCCCTGCATTGGCAGACGGATGCTTAACCACTGCAGCACCAGGGAAGTCCATAGATTTGAATTCTAATTCTGGCTCTTCTACTAACTAATACATCATCTCTAGGTCTCAGCTTCCTCACAGTCTTACCCTTCAATAGGTAGGTGAGACCACTTGTCTTTTTTTCGGGGGGGGTGGGGTCCTAAAATTAAATTGATAATAATAGTAGTTGAGTTGGAGCAAGAGCCCGTGACAGTGAGTGCATGGGAGGAGAGGAGCTTCAAGATGGCGGAAGAGTAAGACGTGATCACCTTCCTCCCCACAGATACATCAGAAATATATCTACACGTGGAACAACTCCTACAGAACACCTACTGAACGCTGGCAGAAGACCTCAGACTTCCCAAAAGGCCAGAAACTCCCCACGTACCCGGGTAGGGAAAAAGAAAAAACAGAGACAAAAGGATAGGGACGGGACCTGCACCAGTGGGAGGGAGCTGTGAAGGAGGAAAGGTTTCCACACACTAGAAGCCCCTTTGCGGGCGGAGACTGCGAGTGGCGCAGGGGTACAGCTTCGGAGCCACAAAGGAGAGCGCAGCCACAGGGGTGCAGAGGGCAAAGTGGAGAGATTCCCACACAGAGGATCAGGGCTGACCAGCACTCACCAGCCTGAGAGGCTCGTCTGCTCACCCGCCGGGGCAGGTCGGTTGGGGAGCTGAGGCTCGGGCTTCGGTCGGAGCGCAGGGAGAGGACTGGGGTTGGCGGCGTGAACACAGCCTGAAGGGGGCTAGTGCGCCACGGCTAGCCGGGAGGGAATCCGGGGAAAGGTCTGGACTTGCCGAAGAGGCAAGAGACGTTTTCTTCCCTCTTTGTTTCCTGGTGCGTGAGGAGAGGGGATTAAGAGCGCTGGTTAAAGGAGCTCCAGAGACGGGCGCGAGCCGCGGCTATCAGCGCGGACCCCAGAGACGGGCATGAGACGCTAAGGCTGCTGCTGCCGCCACCAAGAAGCCTGTGTGCGAGCACAGGTCACTATCCACACCTCCCTGGGAGCCTGTGCAGCCCGCCACTGCCAGGGTCCTGTGACCCTGGGACAACATACCCGGGAGAACGCCTGAGGCCGCTGTCGCCGCAGGCTCGCCCCGCACTCTGTACCCCTCCCTCCACCCGACCTGAGTGAGCCAGAGCCCCCGAATCAGCTGCTCCTTTAACCCCGTCCTGTCTGAGCGAAGAACAGGCGCCCTCAGGCGACCTACACGGAGAGGCGTGTCCAAATCGAAAGCTGAACCCCAGGAGCTGTGCAAACAAAGAAGAGAAAAGGAAATCTCCTCCAGCAGCCTCAGGAGCGGTGGATTAAATCTCCACAATCAACTTGATGTACCCTGCATCTCTGGAATACCTGAATAGACAACGAATCATCCCAAACTGAGGAGGTGGACTTTGGGAGCAACGATATATATATTTTTTTCCTTTTTCTCTTTTTTGTGAGTGTGAATGTGTATGCTTCTGTGTGTGATTTTGTCTGTATAGCTTTGCTTTTACCATTTGTCCTACGGTTCTCTCTGTCCGGTTTTTTGTTTGTTTGTTTGTTTTAGTATAGTTTTTAGCGCTTGTTATCGTTGGTGGATTTGTTTCTTGGTTTGGTTCTCTCTTTTTTTTTATTAAATTTTTTTAATAATTATTTTTTCTTTAAATAACTTTATTTTATTTTTTCTTCTTCTTTCTTTCTTTCTTTTTTTCTCCTTTTTATTCTGAGCCGTGTGGATGATACGCTGTTGGTACTCCAGCCAGCTGTCAGGGCTGTGCCTCTGAGGTGGGACAGCCAAGTTCAGGACATTGGTCCACAAGAGACCTCCCAGCTCCATGTAATATCAAACAGCGAAAATCTCCTAGAGATTTCCATCTCAACGCTAAGACCCAGCTCCACTCAATGACCAAAACTTAAAGTGATGAAAGGGAAAACACCTACAACCAAGATTACCCTATCCAGCAAGGATCTCATGCAGATTTGACAGAGAAATTAAAACCTTTACAGACAAGCAAAAGCTAAGAGAATTCAGCACCACCAACCCAGCTTTACAACAAATGATAAAGGAACTTCTCTAGGCAGGAAACACAAGAGAAGGAAAAGACCTACAATAACAAACCCAAAACAATTAAGAAAATGGTAATAGGAACATACATATAGATAACTACCTTAAATTTAAATGGATAAATGATCCAACCAAAAGACGTAGACTGGCTGAATGGATACAAAAACAAGACCAATATATAAGCTGTCTACAAGAGACCCACTTCAAACCTAGGGCCACATACAGACTGAAAGTAAGGGGATGGAAAAAGATATTCCATGCAAATGGAAATCAAAAGAAAGCTAGAGTAGCAATTCTCATATCAGACAAAATGCACTTTAAAACAAAGACTATTACAAGAGACAAAGAAGGACACTACATAATGATGAAGGGATCAATCCCAAGAAAAAGATATAACAGTAGAAAATATTTATGCACCCAACATAAGAGCATCTCAATACATAAGGCAAATAGTAACAGCCATAAAAGGGGAAATCGACAGTAACACAGTCATAGTAGGGGACTTTAACACCCCACTTTCACCAATGGAGAGATCATCTAAAATGAAAATAAATAAGGAAACACAAGCTTTAAATGATACATTAAACAAGGTGGACTTAATTGATATTTATAGGACACTCCATCCAAAAACAACAGAATACACCTTCTTCTCAAGTGCTCACGGAACATTCTCTAGGATAGATCATACCTTGGGTCACAAATCAAGCCTTGGTAAATTTCAGAAAATTAAATCGTATCAAGTATCGTTTCTGACAACAATGTTATGAGACTAGATATCAATTACAGGAAAAACTCTATAAAAAATACAAACACATGGAGGTTAAACAATACAGTACTTAATAACCAAGAGATCACTGAAGAAATCAAAGAGGAAATAAAAAAATACCTAAAAACAAATGACAATGGAAACACTATGGCCCAAAACCTATGGGATGCAGCAAAAGCAGTTCTAAGGGGGAAGTTTATAGCTATACAATCCTACCTGGAGAAACAAGGAACATCTCAAATAAACAACCTAACCTTACACCTAAAGCAATTAGAGAAAGAAAAACAAAAATACCCCGAAGTTAGCAGAAGGAAAGAAATCATAAAGATCAGATCAGAAATAAGTGAAAAAGAAATGAAGGAAACTACAGCAAAGATCAATAAAACTAAAAGCTGGTTCTTTGAGAAGAGAAACAAAATTGATAAACCATTACCCAGACTCAAGAAAAAAAGGGAGAAGACTCAAATCCACAGAATCAAAAATGAAAAAGGAAAAGTAACAACTGACACTGCAGAAATACAAAGGATCATGAGAGATTACTACAAGCAACTATATGCCAAAAAAATGAATAACCTGGAAGAAATGGACAAATTCTTAGAAATGCACAACCTTCTGAGACTGAACCAGGAATAAAAAAAAAAAATGGTCATGAAGAACCCAGGGGCAAGACAGGAATAAAGACGCAAACCTACTAGAGAATGGCCTTGAGGATATGGGGAGGGGGAAGGGTAAGCTGGGACAAAGTGAGACAGTGGCATGGACATATATACACTACCAAACGTAAAAAAAATGTACATGTATAACTGATTCACTTTGTTATAAAGCAGAAACTAACACACCATTGTAAAGCAATTATACTCCAATAAAGATGTTAAAAAAAAAAAAAAAGTAGTTAATATTTAGGGGGCACTTATCCTGTGCCAGGCACTGTGCTAAACGCTTTCCATTCTGTATCTCATTCAATCTCACAAAGCAATGATAATAAGACATATACTATTATAGAATCCCATTTTACCCATAAGGAAACAGGGCAGGGGGGTGGCGGTGGGAGGTGGGATATTCTTAGATAGTTAAGTGACATGAAAGAAAGATGCCAGGTCAGAATGTTTACTATGCCATTTGATATCCAACACGCTTAACACTAAACTCAAGCCTTAAAGTTCTAAGTGATACAGGTAATCAGATTCCAACTGATTTTTAAAACACATCATTTTCCTAAGAAAGAAACATTTTTGAAGTTTTTTACATAAGATTGAAAAATACAAAATTCAGTGTTCTTTTGGAGTAAAAAGGTTCTAACCCAAAATTTCCCACAAAACTCACTTGGTTTTATCGCCAAGCAGATTTCTTCTACACAGGTATCTGCTTATAAAGCCTAGTGCACTTTGGAGCACACCAACAGATGGTCCCCCAGGATGCCCTACCTTCATCCCCATTGTCTACAGATGAAAATAGGTATGCGGGGGGGGGGG
>NW_020172779.1:3571114-3672583 GCF_003031525.2 Neophocaena asiaeorientalis asiaeorientalis
TCAGCCAAGGTAGGGAGTGAGGGAGCGAGCATCTAAGTGACTGTGGCTCTTCCCTGACAGTCTTTGCACTCCTGAGTCCCAGGAGGAGAAAAACGGAAAGGAGCTTACAAAGAAATCACAACTGTCATGTAATGAATTGACGCAGGCGTGCTTTTAATAGCCCCCATTTAATTGTACAGTGGTATCTTCTGCACGAGCCCTCCCACCACTAATGTATTAACAAGCTCTTACTCTGTCCCTGGGGGATTCCAACTGCTCCATTTTCTCCTCTTTCAGCCCAACCTCTACACTACTTGCCTTCCTCTTAACACTGTCACAAAAGCTGAGAACAAAACAAAACATTACAGGAGTCCAGCCAGGTATTACTTAGGTGTATTAAGTGATGTCATTAACTTCCAGGGGAGGGGGGTAGTTCTTGAAAAGAGGAGTGTGATTAGTAGCATAAAAATGATAGAGGGCTGCCATCATAATCCTGGGGACAAGAAATGTTAATTTTTAGTTATTTTAAAACCATAACGTCATCAAGTCCATTATAGAGAAATGAGGACTGTATCTGACCTCAGACTAAGGCAAGTGGATGGCTTTTCTCATGCAAAAAGAACATGACAGGCCCAAAATAGCAAAGTGCATTAAAAATAGTGAATGTCTTAACGGAATCCTGTTGTGTCCAGGGGTGTGTTTATTTCTAAACCTTCCCATCATGCACCATAATACAATGCAAAAAAGGACAATCTCGTGTGGTAAGTCTCACCATCGTCCTAAGAAGCATTGTTCTTCACACCTGGCAGAAAAATATGTTTCTAAAACTAGACGCCATGAGAAGACGTCTTAAGATTACAACTAGAAATCTTCTGACTTTATTATTTGAAACATTCTACATTTTTTCCCAATAAGACCTATCTGCTGTTTCTCAATCATACCAATGTGAATAAAACTCTCCAGAAAGAAAACCATTGTAAAGACATAGTAAGACTGAGTATGCTAAAACAGGGACCTTTTGTCAGATGCCTATGGCTTCTTTTAGCAAGAAAAAGATGGGCTAATTTTTTAAAATGTGGGTGTCAATATTCTCTTAAACCAAAAAGTTCCAAACTTACAGAAAACGCAGTGCAAGACCCCATGTGTAGCTAAATGTAATTACCATACTGCATAATGAGCTGACCACATTTTAAAAAATGCAGCTTCAAATAACTTTCTCACACGTTGTCCCTATACCCACACCACCAGTGACATGTTTGCTGGTTCTCCCAACTTCGTTTTAATTTCTCTCACACATTCCAAAGTTCTTCTGAAATTGAAAACAGAGAACAAAGAATTAAGTTGGTGGTGAGGGAAAGAAACCTGAAATCTCAGAAGAGTGAGGGTAGCACCAATGATTAAACTTCTCTTCCAATCAGTGTTTTAATCTGTGTTACCAGGATATGCAATGGAGTACAGTAATTACGGCTCAAGAAATTTTTGTACCTCCTAGAGCTGATTGGCAAGACCAATCAGTAGCAGAACTGGTGGAATTTGGCAGATGGAGAGAAAGACTTTCCCCCTTACAGTAAGTATATAATTTGATAAAATTCCTTGTGGTATATATAAAACAATGCCTTTAGCTAAACTCTGAACTTGAGTCATCTAAGAATCAAGTTTGAAATTTAAAGACTTCTGAACGAGCCTGGCACATTGCAGATTCCAAGCACCCTGCATCCATCTCCCTGACCTGACTATAGGCTCCAGGATCGTGGGGATCAGATCTTTGTTCAGCAGTTCAACAACCAAGCGTGAAACTAAACTGGGCATGTTAAACAGAATTCAGCCATTGTCAAGGCTGCCTGACAGAGCATCAGGGTCACTGGTGAAACCTTCAAGACACAAACGCCCAGAGTCCAGCTCCTTGAGATGCTGAATCCTTGCATATCAGTATTTTGCAAAGTCCCTGGATGACTCTGAAAGCATAGCCCAGGCTGAGACCTGGGGTGTGGTGTTAGTTACGCATCCAGGGTCCAGAGCCCAATCTGAGCTGGGGTCAAATGCTGACCCTGCCTTATTCTTTGAGTGACTCTGGGCAAATCATTTAACAAGTCTAAGCCTCACTGTCCTGTAAAATAGAGACTGGCCTAATATATACCATGCGGAGCCTTTGCAAGGATTAGATGAGACGGTGTGTGTTAAGCATAGTTCCCTCCTGATGATGCACACTTAGTGTTTAATCCATGTCAGGTATTTAGGCCGGGGGCCCAAAGGAGGGCCTTCTACAATCCACATTGCACCACAACAGACGTTTAATTGAAAGGAACTGAGATGAGATTCTATCGCTAACAGTGTGGGTGTTTCAACCACTAGGCATTATGCGTCACCCACCAACACTCCTCATGCAAAGATCTTGGAACAAACTGGTGAAGGGTTAGGAGAAAATGTTTTTGGAAAGAGGTGAGTATATCCAACTTACATCTTCAAGTTAACAAAACAACACCTGCAGGTCAAGTTTATACAGTACAGAGACACGGATGCTGAGGCTGTTAAAATAACCTATTAGCTTAAATCCTTGGTGACGGTTCTCTCTCTCAAGGGAACAATGGGAGGAAGGGTGAAGAAAAAGGGCAACACCTTCAGAATTGGGATACTACACAGCTTAACTATGACACTATGACAGTCTATACTTTGAGCATCAGTCAGAAGCTCCATCGGAAAGTTCATGTTTCCTTTATATTTATGGTATTGAAAGGGTTTTTCTCTCTTCTCCCCTCTCCACCCCCCCCCCCCCCCCCCCCTTTCTTTCTTCTTGGTATTCTTACCTGAGAACACATTACATTCACAGCCGAGTGGAAGACAACACCATTTCTACAACAGAAGTTACAGGGAAAAAGGATTTGCTTAATAGACATTCACTTTCCTGCAAACTTTAATGAAAGGCATCTATTATATAATTGGCAAATAAAAGACACATGTTCACATACACTTCACTATACTGTGTTACTCAGGTGTGTATGTGACTTCACTAAGGCAAAAAGCAGTGTTTTTACTTAAATAAAATGAATCTTTTCTGTTGCAAAGCATTTAAAACGAAAAGGCTTATCTGTCCTGCATTTTCACTGCCAACAAATTTTGTGTCACTCTATATCTTCCCTGATGATCTATTTTAAAGGAACAGTTCAATCACCAGAAAAATAAAAGAATAACATCCCTTAGGTGAATCTGACTTGTTAATAAGGAAAGCTATTAAATGCTTAGTGTGTGTTTGGAGTCGATCATACACACTATAAATAATCTCAGAATGTACAGCTCATCTGGCTCTACCCAGTGAGACTGAATTATTTTGTAAGGAACAATACCATATCTGGCAAATTCTCTGGCACCTAACCCTTATCTCTTTAAAAATAAAATAAAAGGTGGGAGGAGTGAGGTTGTCAATCAGAAAAAGAGTCTAGGAACTTAAGCAACTCTTGTATAATGGTTGTATATTGTGCGTTACATGGCTACTTATGGTTATCAATCACCTAAAATTTTGTGAAAGCACAGAACCAAATTTTTTTCACACCATCAGTATTTTTACAGAGTTGGAAGCCTCTTCAGGTAAACCATTTTAAGAGCCAGAGTACAGAAATAATCCATCCTGAAAATGCCTTCTATTCTAAGCTCCTGGCATAAAGCTACTGTGTCCAGTGATTTCATATTATGGCCTTCCACACATAAAGGAAATGCTCTGAATCCTAAGGACTAATTGCACATCCGCAGACTTCCTCTTTCCACAGGGCTTTCTAATTGGGTACTTTAAGTTGCCAAGTATGTTCAAAAATGGTATTTCAAATAAGCACACAAAGTAACTGCCGATCTAGAATTGGAATATTCAGCCTCCCTTTGGATGAGGAACTGATGCTCTTATTTTAAGCTATTCATTCTCCAGTAGATGACAACAGAGAAACCAAGTATTAAGTCTTTTTAATTCACCCGCACTCACAATAATATGAATGTTTCAGTATAATTTCAGTGCCAAAAGGTAAGGTAAAAAAGGGTTAGAAGTCTAGAATTAGAAATCATTACTCAAGCTGGATATAAGTGTATGTACTATATAATAGATATATGTACTTTACTACTTCCTGTAAGCAGTTAGTTTAATAGTAGACCGAATGGGATAACTATTTAGGGGCTTAATTTTGTGGTAGACTTATTTCTGAAGCCTCCCTTCTCCAATAAAACCCTCGGCTTTGACTCAAAAGAAAAGGGTCGATGTCACATACAATACTCTGTAGCATCACACAACCACATAAAACTGTCACTGTGAAATACTGCGCTGCATGATTTTGTTACTGCTTCTTTTATTCTTACAGCAATGGACACACAACCTCAGAGGATGAATCCACCACTTCAAGGCTCATGCCCAGCAGTGGATAGGAACAATAAAAACAGTCTTGGGAACAGGAGCCCCCAGGGATATAGGCACTACCATCCAATGTGACAGCAAATCCACCTCTGAATTAATAATTTTTATACTTCCCAAAATCTGAGGGTTTTTTTTTCTCAGACAGGAGTACTCCTCCATTCCTAGAAAGAAGCCCAACCCTGAAATTAAATCCAATGCTGCAAAACCATTGAGCAAATTCCTTTCATCAGATATTCATATACTGAAGGTAACAGTTTAGCTTCAGATATTTTTTTTCTTGATGTGCACCATTTTTAAAGTCTTTATTTAATTTGTTACAATATTGCTTCTGTTTTCTGTTTGGGTTTGTTTTTTTTTTTTGGCCACCAGGTATGTGGGATCTTAGCTCCCGACCAGGGACCAAACCTGCACCCCCTGCATTGGAAGGCAAAGTCTTAAACGCTGGACCACCAAGGGAAGTCCCTTAGCTTCAGATTATAACTACAGTTTTCAAAATAATTATCAGGCATTGGCAGGGGTCTTTACCCAAAGATCAGAAAATATGGAAACCCTATCAAAATGTATGCAAAAGTTTGACGTGCACTTTTTTGAAAGGAAGGTTTTAGAATCTACAGAGTGGTCTGTGACCTGCAAAAAAAAATCAAAAACAAAACAAAAAAAAACAAACCAATAAAACCCAGTTAACCAGAACACACACACAAAAAAAATCAACACCTGATATAACATTGTTTCTTTAATGATGGGGAAAAAACAATAAATATAGCTATACCAATTGAACAGACTATCAAACAGGAAGTGAATATTTCCTAATATTCAGACCAATGTGTTTACCTACAGAGAAAACTAGGTAAACTAGGTAAACACATGACAAACTTTTGTCATCCACACTATAACAGAAAAAAAAATGTGTTTAATAAAAGATAAGTTGGATTCATGCGTTTAATTGGGAAGCTTTTGTTGTTATTGTTGTTATGTATTAATGTACAAAGGGATTCTTTATTGTACGAGTAGAATTTAAAAAGCTGGTAGAAACAAGCCCATTCTCAGGCTTACAAAACAAGCCTTTACAGATCATTATGTTTCATTACTCTTCATTTTATGGGGATTGTATTATACAAAACAAATACCAGATGCCTATTTGTTTTATTCATTTCAGGGAAAAAAAAATCATACAAGTACCTCTGCGAATAGAACTGCTTTTAATTAAACACAACGCACAAGGAGCACATAAAAATTAATACTGTTTGAAGCCAGCAGGTAGAAAGTAAATGCATCGAAAAGCAAATGCAGAAGAGCCCCCTTCCCCTCTTTGCTGAGCTGAGAAAGAAAACATTCCCTGGCTTCTTACTTGGGAGTTGAAATCAGCAACAGATACTACCGCAAGGTCATTCATAGGCCTGTTTGGGGTAAATTAAAGCCAATGTTCACGGAAACATAAACCCTGGAGGTGAAGGGGGAAAAATGGCACCTGTATTAAACCAGACCCCACATTAGCCCTCCTTTTTGAAATCAGGCAGGTCTACTCTACCATTTGGGTAAAGCTGTTGAGATGGAATGAACCAGGTTCGTTTCTGCTCCACCGGAAAAATGCCAAGTGATTTTTGGCACGGTTCTGACTTAATCTACAAACACCACAGAAGGACATGTCAAACAGTGGCTTCTATCTGATTAATACAGCCAAGCCTAAGAAAAAAAAAAAAAGTGGGGAAGACAGAGAAACGACAGTCAAACTAAAATTTGACAGTTTCTTCCTGACCCCTAAGACATAAATCATATCTGTTTAACTGTCAGTTCTAATCAGAAAGTGAAAATTCAGCATGTAGCATTTTAGTCCCACAATGAGAAAATTTTAACTTTTTTTCCATTTGCTTTTGCTTTGTTTGCTTTTGATCAAATCAGAGTAAGACCCACTCTCTACCCTGGTCCCAGACTTTGATATCATCTAGCCAGTTATGATTTGTACTCACTTGTGCCAAGAGAGAAAATAAACAGACATTTTGAAAGCACTATGTGAAGTAGTGCTAGAAACCTTTTCCGAATCACACTTATTTAAGGGGTCATACCCCAAATTTCACTGTCTGCAACTCTGAATCTCAGAGTAGTCCTCATTCTGGGAAAGCTTTCCTTTATTCCTTTACATGAGACTTATGTCTTTTCGGTTAATGGACTTTGGTCCTTTAGTTAAACTGACAAACTAAACTGTATATTATTTTTATATTTAAAAAAGAAATTAAAATCCTAAGGCTTTTTAACCTTTAAAATAGATTTTTAAACAGGTATGGACAACTGAGAAAACAGAACATTTAAACTAGTTATCCCCCCCAAAAAAACTCACTATGCTAAAAGTATACTTAGTATATTCCTTTTTCTCAGACCAAGAATGGAGGGTAAATATACAGAAAGACAGACTGTGATCAGGAGTCAAATGCCACATTTTATACTCTACTGTAACCTCATCAAAGAATTATTTTCACAACGGAATACCTTATAGCTGTTAAAATGAGGGAGATATTTATATGTACTGACATGGCACAATGCTTGATATATAATTCAGTGATTAAAAAAAGAAATTACAGGGCTTCCCTGGTGGCGCAGTGGTTGAGAGTCCACCTGCCGATGCAGGGGACATGGGTTTGTGCCCTGGTCCGGGAAGATCCCACATGCAGCAGAGCGGCTGGGCCCGTGAGCCATGGCTGCGGAGCCTGCGCATCCGGAGCCTGTGCTCTGCAACGGGAGAGGTCAGGGCAGTGAGAGGCCCGCGTACCGCAAAAAATAAAAGAAAAGAAAAAGAAATTACAGAGGAGATATGTGTGTGTGTATAAAATAATCCTATTTTCAAGAAAATAAATAATATGTCACCTGCCTAGAAAAAAAGAAATATACACTCAACCGTTCAAGATGATATATGAGTGTGTTACAGGTAAGTTTCACTTTCTATAATGCTTGCACTTTGAACAATGCTCAAATATTACTTCTGCAATCTGCAATCACAAAAAGAAAATTTCCCAAACGTTCACTGGATTATGGTTTACGCTGTACCCTTGGGTGGCTCTCCCTTAAAAGTTAAATGTAAACTCAAGCTTCTGAGATAAGAACCCTTAAGAGCTAGAACAGCTTGATGTGAATGGCAGTAGGAGGGGTGACGTAGGGTTAGGGAATCAGGGAACAGGAAGAGAGAGTGTGTGCACGCATGTGCACACATGTGAACACAGCCTTCACAGGAGGGAGGGAGGGTTACTGAGAAAAGACTGACTAAAAGGAAGCAGCAGAGAGTAGGGCGGGGTGTCTGAGACTGCAGGGAGGGCTTTTGTGGACAGCCACAAAGAAAGGCCTCTGATGGTCCCTTGTTAACAGCTAGAGAGTACCCAGGAAAAAGAGGTATGTAAAATCCATCCTCGTCAAGTGGGAGTGCGAGGTGCCAGGAGCTGCTCTGCAGAGACGTAAGTGGCAACAGAAGGCCTGTAAAAAAGAACGAAGTAGCCTAGGGATGAACCCTGGAAGCTGCAGCCCACCTGTGGGAAGCTGCAGCCCACCTGTGGGAAACTGCCCCTGGTGGATGAGGCCACAGAACTGTACCCCTGGGCCTCCTCTGTATGGTCCCTGCTATGGGATTAAATTCCAGGAAAGCTGATGGCACCACGAGCTGCTGGCTGAGCACAGCATGCAGTGTCCCGTTCATCAACAGGCAATGGGGACTGAGGTTCTGGTCCTGGTCCCAGGGACCAGGACAGTTGGTCACTTTCTTGGAGGGGCCAGTCGAAACACCAAAGGAGTGATCAGAGGGTTCTTCTCTTGTGGAGTTGCCTGGAGGGTCCAACACAAGTCTCTACAAGGACTTCACTCTCTTGGCCTGCACTCCAGGAGGAAGTGAGCTTTGAAGCAATAGAAACTATACCTGGCCAAAAACTGAGGCCTTAGACAATAGAGTGCAGTTCAAGGTCCATAGAGCAGGCTTTTTGGGATATTACAGAATTATGACCGGGAACCTACTCATAGCTAAAGTGACAGTCAGAGGCACAAGTTATTTCAAAGCTGCAAATTGTCACCTGATTTTGGTGAATCTCTAACTTCATTCCTATTATATTGAACCTCAAGTGGTTGGTGGGGGAAGGAAATTCTTGTAAACTTATTTTTTCTATTCAACATCCCCTGTGAGTTGCTTATTCCAAACAAAATGAAAGAAGTCTATTAAGTTCCAAAAGTCTTTCTTTCTGCACTTACAGCCCACCGTGACCAAAAGACACTCATTCGACAAATATTTCTAGAGGGGCTACTGTATGCTCAGTGTTGTGCTAATACCAGGGAAACAGATAAAAAAACAAATACACAAGTCTTGAGATAAGACTTACGGATTTAAGTCCAAGTAGAACATAAAGTATGAAACATCCAAACAACTTTGTGATCAAAGGATGTTTGGAGTTGGGCTTCCCTGGTGGCGCAGTGGTTGAGAGTCCGCCTGCCGATGCAGGGGACACGGGTTCGTGGCCCGGTCCGGGAGGATCCCACATGCCGTGGAGCGGCTAGGCCCGTGTGCCATGGCCGCTGAGCCTCTGCATCTGGAGCCTGTGCTCCGCAACAGGAGAGGCCACAGCAGTGAGAGGCCCGCGTACCGCAAAAAAAAAAGAGAAAGAGCCTATCAGGTATTTTTCCACCATGAAACGAGGTGTTATGTACTTTGATCCCAGTAAATTTTTTGGTCTGGCCCCTTGATCTATATTTGAAAAAGACAGATACTAAAGGAAACTAAAACTAAAAAACTAAAAGATTTTTTAAAAGATGAAAAATTCCAGAATATGCCATAGTCTTACCTCCGTTTGGGTTCTGGAATTTCTAAACCAAAGAAAGGACTACAATGGGCTAACCAAATGCAGTAAGATTTAACTAAACACCTATCAATCCAACTACTGCAGTGGGGGGTGAGCGCTGGCGTACAGAGGAGAATGAACCAGCTACACCCAGGAATACACCTAGAGAGACAAAAACTAAATAATTATAATGCAAGATCTTAGAGTGATCTATGATTTAAAACTGCCGCAATCTAAAATCCAGAATTTCCCCAGGCCCTGAATGACAGGACATAAGGAGGCCCCTCAAAGCTTGCAGACACCTAAAATTATACAGGGTGAGAGAATAGAGGGGGGGGAAAGAAACTTCAGAGAGTCCATCCACACGTGATGGAAACAAGCCCTTAGATTACCATCTCATCTGCTGTGTGTGGACAGAGCAATGCTTAATCCAGGCTTCTGCTGGTGAGCCTGGTGATAACCAGGGAATGCCCTGGGCCTGCTGATTTATGCTCCACTATCTGAAAACTCACTAGGCCACTTTTATACCCCCAAGGGGAATTCAAATGACAGGCTTCAAATGACACGTCTTACACCAGTCCTGAATCAAGGAGCAAACTGAGAAAGCTCCCAAGTCACGGTACCTGGGAATTCCAAAAGCAAATATTTTAGACTTTAATAAAAGACATGTCAAAAAATCCAATTAATTCACCTCATCTAATTAAATGAGTTAATTGGAAATACGATACGGTACTTTTATCTCAACTGCTACCTGAATCTGCAATTCAGCTTACGGGGAGAAAGAAGGGCAATTTTTATCTTGTGAGGAAGAAATGAGACAACAAGGAGACGGGGACAAAAAAAAAAAAGCATCTGATTCTTGGTAGAAAACAATATCCAACACTGACACAGTAATGTTCCCAGAAGAAAAAAAATGGATTTTGACTATTTCCTCCACCTACAAATAAATGCAGGCCTAGTGTCGCTATTGTACGTAAAATACACAACTGCTTGCTGTCTGCAGTCATGTTTGAAATTATGGTAGAAGGTCTCACTTGACTTATACTTAATGAACTGTTCCCTAGAGTCTCTTCTGCAAAAGCTGTTAAGGAACACTCTATATGATTCTGTGATTTACGACAAGGATATAATCCTGTTCTAACATGCTTTTGGGTCGGGGGAATGTGGTAAAGTGCCAAGGGACAGGATGCGACCCGCAGTGTATCTCCATCACAGCAAGGCTTGCTCCAGTGTGGAATCCAGTAGGAATCAGATCACATCTGGATTTGGTGGCAGAAACGGTTATTACAGAACAGCTCTTACAAGGTGTTTGTTCCTAACTGCAGCTGTGTCTCCCAAGAGCAAGAATGAAAATATAAATTACAATGTGTCTGAAACCTCCCAGATCTTCAGAACACAGGCTAAAATCTCCTCCCTAACGTGAACCCAGACTGCTGTTAGAAGTTTATCCTCAAGGGTAGGTAACACACTGCCTCAACTTGGCATATGCAGAAAGGGTCCAGAGGTCTGGGTCCCACTGCAGCTGATAATACCCGTCCTAAGAAAAGCCATCAATTGTTAACAGCCATGCAAATTGCGGAAAGTAGAAAGTTATTCACTGTTATCGCTTCCCGATTTGCTAAGTACCCCATCGTGATGGGATCGCTCTTTCGCCTCCTTGCATTGCGAGAGAAGAAAAAAATCGTATTATCTTCTCTGTCTCATGCAGGTTTAGCTCAGAAAGTCATTTCAGGTGATGCCACTGGCACATCTGCCACTGTTTTAATGTTTTTTCAAGAGGCAGGAACAAGAAGACCCACGTGACTGCTCAGCTTCTCGGAACAGGTGGGAAACATGATATGTGCTTTGGTAAAAGGAAAAAAAAAATGTTTTAAAGACATAAAGTCATATTAATAATTTGCACCCTCAGTGGAACAACTTCTGGGAAATGAAAATCTATCGTATTTTGGCAACAGTTACAACAGGTGGTTGGAATTCTGGGCACTTGCCAAACCACCTTGAACTTTTATGTGACTAGTAAGCTAATGTATCACATTGCACACTATAGTTATAATGAGCTGTAAACAGATAGGTCCAATGGAAGAAACGAAATGAAAACAATGATAAACAGACACAAATGGTAAATCTGAAATTGGACAAGACTAACGTGGTTTAATGGAACAGGAAGGTTAATGACAGTAACGATGGTTATTGACTGAGTACTTACTATGTACCAAGCGCCGTTCTAAGCATCTTACACGTAATATCATTCACTTAATCTTCACAGTAACAACCCTATGAAATAGGAGTTATTATTATCCCCATTTTATAAGTGAAGAAATGGAAGCAAAGAAGTGAGGTGCCCAGCTAGTGGCAGAGCCACCATCCACGTTCAAGCCCCTAGTTTCCAGAGCCTGGGTGCATGACCTCCATGCCATACTTGGCTGGAAGTCAAGAGATATGTGCTCCATTCCCTGTTCTGTCGCAACCAGCTACATGACCTTGGGCAAACTGCCCAACTTCTCTGGATCTCTACTTCCTTATCTATATAATACAAGAGTTACACTAGACCTTTAAGGTCACTTCCATGATCTTATTTCTCCTCCCTCCAGATAAAACTGACACCATGACAGCATGATTGAACACCAGGCTCCTTCTCAGACAAACAAAGGACAGATGCATAGACATACACATGTGTGCACAGACCTGACAGCCCCAAGTGGTGATGAGCTCACAGGACTCTGTGCAGGAAAACCAGTTAAGAGAAACTGAGGCCCAGGGAGGCTCAAAGAGTCACCAACACCCCCTAGAATAGCTACTTCATACTTGGAATTTAAGGGTGCTCAATCTCTGAGCTTATTTTTATAGAAACTTAAGATTTATTCTGACAGTGTTACTTACAGTAGCCAAGACATGGCAACAACCTGATTATCCATCAATGGATGAACAGATGAAGGAACTATGGTATATACGCTATGGAATATTATTCGGCCTTAAGAAAGAAGGAAATCTTGCCATTTGGGACAACACAGATCTTAAGGGTATTATGCTAAGTGAAATAAGTCAGACAGAGAAAGACAAACACCATCTGAACACCACTTACGAATGCAAAAAAGAACCCCCAAAGACACAGAGAAGAGATTGCTGGTTGCCAGAAGTGGGCTGGGGGTGTGTGTGTCGGGGGAGTCAACAGGTGAAGGTGGTCAAAAGGTACAAACTTCCAGTTATGAGATTAATAGTCCTAGAGATGTAATGGTGTCTATAATTAACAAGAGAGTAAGTTTTCAAAATTCTCATCACAAGAAAAAAATTTGTAAAAACGTGTGGACATTAACTAAACTTATTGTGGTAATCATTTCACAACATATACATATTGCTAATATATATTTACATATCACTTGCAATATGTATATATAAAATATTTTACAATATATCTATATATAACATATTTGGCAATATATATGAGATATATATATATATATATAAAATCATTATGATGTACACCTAAAACTAATACAATGTTATATATCAATTATATCTCAATTTAAAAAAAGTTATTTTGATACTGAATCCTTTTTGCCCTCATTTGTCCTACTTGGGTTACTCCTTAGATATAGCTAAGTCTAAAATAAGTGCAGGGGCTTCCCTGGTGGCGCAGTGGTTAAGAATCCGCCTGCCAATGCAGGGGACACGGGTTCGAGCCCTGGTCCAGGAAGATCCCACGTGCCGCGGAGCAACTAAGCCCATGTGCCACAACTACTGAGCCTGCGCTCCAGAGCCCGCGAGCCACAACTACTTTAGCCTGCAGGCCTAGAGCCCGTGCTCTGCAACAAGAGAAGCCACCGCAATGAGAAGCCTACGCACCACAACGAAGAATAGCCTGGCTCCCCGCAACCAGAGAAAGCCCACGGGCGGCAACGAAGACCCAACGCAACCAAAAATAAATAAATAAATAAATTTATAAAAAAATAAAATAAGTGCAGGAAAATACTACTCTTTCTTTGAACTGTAGTAAACATTGAGGTACTTAAATTTTATCTTCATATAAAATACTGTTCAATTTTTTAAAAACATGTAATATAACTCTACAATCTAAATACAGAAAATATTACACGTTTCCAGTCTTTGAATCAGTAAAAGACTGACTGCCCTACATTTACAGGTGTGCAACATTACCCTTGCATACTTAAAAATGCAGTTATCGTAAAGGGTGTTGCTTAAGGCAGCTTTTTTAATGCAGTGTGAATTTCAAAGGAGCACATAGCATATAAGAAATGGTGTTTACAAGAAAAATTGATTCTCTGCCTCTCAGTAAAGCTAAAGTATTTCGGTATTAGATCCCCTCTGATTAGATTTTCAGATTGGTTCAGATATACAGACCTAGAAATCATTTTGGAAAATGACCTTACCAAGCTTTGTAAAAACATAAAACATAATTGATAGTTAATCAAGTGTCATACGACTGCCACCAAATCTGAATCCATTTTTAAGACCTACTAGGAAGTCAAGTAATTGGGATCCAGTGCATTCTCCTTTTTAATCTATATACCTTGAATACGTTTATGTAATATCCATACAATTCCACAAGCTAACTAACACCAACAAGCCAGGAGATTTTAAATGCAGGAAATGGAGGCCAATGGGAGAAACAACTGAACACCTTCCCTTTGCTTTTTTTCCCCTTTGCTTTTTAATTAAATGATAAATCTCAATACGAATTCATTAGAAGCCTGATAGCTCAATGAAGCTATGTTACTCTGTTACTATATATAATTAATATCAGTTAACAGAGTTGGGATGTAACCTGAGCAGGAAATGTAAGCCAAAAGTTATATCTGACCTACCATTTGGGAGAAAAATTGCAATTAAGGGGGCACAAAAAGTCCCAATATCTACAGACTGTTAAAATTAGATGACAAAAAGACCATCATGGCTTCTCCTGTAGCAATAAATTCTTTGGAGTCGCACTATGCAGTAAAGCCCGTCAGTTCATTTTAATTAGCTTTTACCGATATCATACCCAACAGCACAGGGAAGAAAGAAGAAGAAAGAAAAGAAACTACCTTGGAAGAAAAGAAAAGAAAAAAGGTTATTGGAAGAAACATCCCCTTTGAAGATGAAAAGAAACTCTGGGTAAATCATCAAAAGATGAACTTGGAAGAAACACGGGAAGGCCTGGGCTGTAAACCAAAGACAGTGACATCTGCAGAACCCATACTTCGTACGGTCAACAGTATTCCGATTGGCTAAATAAATGTAATTTTTTTTTCATTTATCCAGCAAATACTGAGTGCCCAGTATGGGTGGGTCAGGCATGGTGCTAGGCTGTGAAGACACAGCAGTGAGTGAGTTCAATGTCACCTTCCCCACAGAGCTTTCCTTCCCGCCATATTTAAACTGTAACCACCCCCCCATTCCCATTCTCACATCACCTGGTGAGCTATTTAAAAACCTGAACTTCATCCCCAGAGAGTCTGACTGGCCAGGAGTAGAGCCCATGCCCCATTTCCAGAAGCTCCCCAGGTTGAGACCCACTGCCTTCACCCCTTTTCATATACTGCTTTTCTTCCCAGCATCAAGCACCTTCTAACACAGGCCATAACTGACATGGTAAAAGCCTCCAGTCATTACACTGGGACCATCCTGGGGCAGGGATGTGTGTCTGTTTGGTTCACTGTTGAATCCCCAGTGCCTGGAAAGAGTAGGTGCTTCATAAGTATCTGTTGAGTAAATTTAATGAAAAACAACATGAATTCTCCCCTCAGGGCCCGTACAATTACTGGGGAGAGAGAAAAACAGAGAGTTAAATAAATGGAAAAAACCAGAGCCGTGGGCTTCCCTGGTGGCGCAGTGGTTGAGGGTCCGCCTGCCGATGCAGGGAACACGGGTTTGTGCCCCTGTCCGGGAAGATCCCACATGCCGCGGAGCGGCTGGGCCCGTGGGCCATGGCCGCTGAGCCTGCGCATCCGGAAAAACAAACAAACAAACAAACAAACAAAAAAACACAGCCGTGGCAAGTATTAACTGTTCTATAAGAGCCCATTAACAGGAGAATGTGACCAAGCCTGGGGCATCAAGGAAGTGACACTGGAAGAAATGAAATGAAGCTGGGGGACAGTTTTCTGAGAGAGAGAAGAGGGCATGTGGGGAAATGGAGGAGAAAGAGAAATGAGGCTCTGCCAGGGGGCTGGGGATGCAAAGGCAGGTAGAGCCGGACCAACCCCACCTTCATAGTGTGGGAATGAATTAGGAGAAGCCTCCAGGGTGAGTTCAACTAGGATAGTGGCATGGTCCTATTTTTATCAGTGGTGCTGTGGATGACTTCCACCAATCTGTCAGGGTGTTGGAATATATAGAGGACATGCGAAATCCATTCCAGATCTCTACCCATCAGTTCCCATCCGGGGCATCCCTAGAAATGCAGAAAAAGCAGGACATGTGCCCCAACACACCTACCAGGGCAGCCTCCAAGCAACAGACTAGAGGCTCCTCCTCCACTTAGGGACGCCTCCCCTGCTCTAATTCCCAGCCTCCATATTCCACACCTGCGGCCACTCTTTCCCGAAGCCCAGGGCCCAAGTCATTTGGAACACTAGTCGGTCAAGAATAACTAGCATCACAGGCCCACATGACAATACCAGAAAACTTTATATTTCTCATTCAAGTATTGATATGTATTATAAAACCCCAGAAATCTGAGTTAGCAACAAATACCAGAACTCTGATGCAGACTCCAAGGATGTAACTACCTCTTGTATCCGGAGCCCTCGGGGAACTTGCTAAGCTTGGTAGATAAGCTTTCAAACGGAGAGCTTATCTTAGGGGGCACCAAAATATTTTTATTTTAACCATAGGGTTCAAAAAAGTTACAAAGTTCATTATTTGTTCCTCTACTTTCTTAAACAAAGGCCAGTGTACATAAGAGATGGCTCACGGTCAGTGCTGTACCACCGTACAGTTTATCAAATATTTACAGAAGCTCTGGTTGGTGACAGGCACGGTGTTAGGTGGCGGGACTCAAAGGCACGCTTCTGGGGAGTCCGTAGGACACACTCGGGCTCTGGGCCAGCTGCTCTTAAATTGCAGGGCTTCTTTACTTCTTCTGGGTGTTACATTTTATCACTTTCTGGCCTGCTTCCTTCCCTTTGGGTTGCCAACTGTCCCTTCTTCCCAGCTCTGCCTGCAAGAATCCCTCTCTCTTTAAATTCACGGCTTTGAATCTGCCGCGGGCTGAGAAACCAGATTACCACACTGGTTAGAACTGTCTCTTCTCCAGTAAGATGAAGTAAATTCTAGGTGAGAAACACAAGTGATACCCTATAAATCAATCACACTGTTGTTTACGTGTGTGTGGTCTTCATGACATCAGTTCCAGCTGTGCAGAAGCGGTACGATGCCATGGCGAAGAACACGGGTTCAGAAGTCAGACGGCCCTCGGTTTGTGTCCCAGCTGTGTGCTCTTAGGCAAGTCACTTTTAAAGATTCTCTGAACTTCGTTCTGCATCTCAAATGAGTATCTTCCTGCTAGGGTGGACATACAGATTAAAGAAGATACTGCCCGTTACCCAGCACACAGTACACTCTCAAGAAATATTAGTTGCTATCATCATCATCATCAACCAGGCTCAAATATGTCAGTGCCAACAGGATATGCCTTCAACAGTGCCTGCCACAGACAACTTCCCCTAACCACAGTGCCGTTTCAGGAAGCAACTTTAGGCTGTTCCTTGCAAAAGGATGGCCACCAATTCAATCAAGAATGACAATGTGACAGGGCAGTCTTTCAACTGATGAGGTCACCACCAGACCCAGAGACGTGGCCTGATAGGAGTGGCTCTCCCCCGAAGGAGTAAGTATCCCCAGTAAAGCCAATCAGACTGGTTTCCTCCAGGGCCTGCAGGAGAGAATTCAGGAAAGACTGGCCAGTAGTTGGCAGACACTCCCCGCGACAGAGGTGCCAGTCTGGGGAGAGGTGAAGGTCCAGAGCGGGAAGAAAGGAGCAGACCCAAGTGACTGTGCTGGGTCCTGAGAACTTACTGGAAAAGTTCCAGTGCAGTTTTTGTTCCATGTCCCTTCACAATAAATCCTGTGACTTAAGGTGGCCTGAGTGATACTCTGCTCTTTGCAACCTAAGGGCCTGTGGAACCAGCCCATTCATACGAGGTAGCCTTCCGAAGATCACCCTCAACCGATGCAGCACAGAAGTCACTTGCAAAAGCAATAACCTGCATGCCTAGAGCAGTCATCCAGGGAACCTGGGGGATGCAGAGTCAAGGCAGTGCCTGAGACCACCCTCCACCTGCTCCCACCTTTGCCCCAGGCCACCTGCAAGCTCCAAGGCCCCATCTAGGTCTTTCCACAGCCCACAGAAATAATGGCTAGCCTTCCAGGGCATCTACCACAATTTTCTGGGGATTAAGTATCAAGAAAGAGGTGAGCAGTTATTTCTGTGGCTTAGTAAAGAGCCAAGTTATAAAACTAAGGAAACCCCTGTGGTCGATTAGAAAATGGCAGGAAGATGATTTTTAATAAACACCACCACCTTGTAAAGCACATTAGCGTTTACAAGGTTTTGCATTACAAGCAGTTACCCACTCTACCTCCTTTCAATCTTTCAACGACCCTGTGAGGTGTTATGATCCCCACTTACGGATGTGGAAAATGAGGCTGAAAGGTTCAGCACCTAGTCCAGGAAAGTGTGTGGGTCAGTGACTTCCCTGGTCCAGGGTCATCGCCCTCTCCTAAAGGGCTTCACAGAAAACAAGAGGCTACACAAAACAAGGAAGTGTTTCTCCACAAATCTCACTGCTGCTCAAAGCAATTACAATAGGAAAGAAAGTCTAACTAGGTGTAAACAGTTTGGCTCACTCTGTTTTCTGTCTTGGTTTTTTTGTTTATTTGGCTTTTTTTCTTTTTTTTTTTTTTTTGGCCACTCAGCAAGGCTTGCAGGACTTTAGTTCCCAGACCAGGGATTGAACCCGGGCCCTTGGCAGTGAAAGCGTCAGGGAATTCCCTCTGTCTTGGTTTTTAAATCACTTAGAATAGTGCCTCATTTGCACTTAGAATCCCAGACCTGACCTGGATGGCCCAGAGGTAAAGCCACTTGTCTCAATTCACCTCCAAAGGACCGCAGACTCAACAGCCAAAGAGAAAAGAGACGAGGGCTTTGAGCAGCTGACACAACTAACTTACAAAACTGACACCTACCCAGGTTAGGCCCACAGATTCTGAGATCCCAGGAGAGGCTGTAGAAGGCACGGAGGGAGAAACCGTCTGCTCAGTAAGAGACACACAGAGGTTTCTGGCTCCAGCAAAAATGAAACTTCAAAGGGAAGGGAGCTGTGGGAGCTTCAAAGACCCTTTCCCCCACCCACCCCCACCGCAGGACCAATTAACACCTACAGATGTTTATCTAAGCAGAAGAGAGACCTTAGTCAAGAAGAAAACAAATCCTCAATACAGTGAAATTCATCACAGACTTATGTATAATAAAAGAAAAGATGGGAAACAAATCTCTAAGAAAATGCAAATCACCTATGGTACAGCCATGAGTTACTAAAAAGAACCGTGCAGCCATTAAAAATCCTACTTTAGGGTTTCCCTGGGGGCGCAGTGGTTGAGAGTCCACCTGCCGACGCAGGGGACACGGGTTAGTGCCCCGGTCCGGGAAGATCCCACATGCCGCAGAGTGTCTGGGCCAGTGAGCCATGGCCGCTGAGCCTGCACGTCCGGAGCCTGTGCTCCGCAACGGGAGAGGCCACAGCAGTGAGAGGCCCGCGTACCACAAAAAAAAAAAATCTTACTTTAGTATTTTAATAGGATTTTCCTCTTTAGTAGGAGAGGAAGAAGCTCTGAGATAATGTTAAGAAAAAAGCAACATGCAAAAATACATTTAAAGTTGGACTTTAACTTTATAAAACCGACAGACTAGAACGGCCAGGAGTTTGTTTTGTTTTGTTCACTCCCGGCAGCCCCAGCCCCAACACCTGTGTGTCTGGCACAAACAAGACACTTAAGGAAAATGTGTCAAATTCATTACTTACTATTAATTAAATAATAATTAACATATCTATACAAGGTACTTGGATATGCAGACACAGAATGACATAATCAATCACAGAGGTGTATATATGGGTTATAACAGGCCAACTACTGAAGTTTAATAATAGTGGTTAGCTCTCATTGTCTGGACTAGAGAAGAAATTTCTTTTCATATTCATCTCTTTTGCATTTTCCTAATTTTCTGCAGAGGCTCTGTACAATTTTTATAATTTTTTAACCACTGTTTTTCTACAGGGAGCCTCAGGGCCTTGAAGCAGTGGTATGCTACACTCCAGAAACCTGGCCCGTTTTGTCAGAAATGGAATCTTCCAGTAGGTCTCCCATTTCTACAGGGTCACACCTTATACCTGGGGCAACGGTCACTCCTGCACCACCTCATGGGTTCACTGACATCTAGTACAGGGCAAACCCTGCAAGGTGCTATCAGGAGGGCAAAGGTCACACATGATTCACTTCCTCACTTTTCTGAGAAGAGCTCTAGGGGAAAATGAAAGGCAGAATCTACATAGTCAAAGTTATAACGTTCCCTGAACGGACGAGATGAAGGAGTTCGATGTTTAAGTGTCAACTCAGGGCCGTCTTTATCACATCTCTTAGCCAAATTTTTTCCTTGGGAAGTATGTTTATAAAGGAAAGCAGTAGGGGGAAAAAAAAAAAAAGATATGACTTACAAACACCCATATCACACTAAACTCACTGATACAAAACTGTGAACAGGTAGAAATTCTGTTTGATTCTTTAAGGTGGTCACATTTTTTAGAGGAAAGAGCATTGTCTTCGACATCCAAGATGCCTGGTTTGAACACCACCATTTCCTCACCAGATGTGACCATGGCTCCCAACTTAACCCTCTCGGGGCCTGCACTCCTATCTGTAAAGTGGGGATTTTACACACTGCTGTCGAAAGGCTTAAATGAGCTAACAAAGGCGACTTCAGATAAGACACTGGACAAATATCTTGCAGTTTTGAGGGAGTCCCTGTGCATTAAAGGAACTTGGGCACAGACGGAAGAGCTCTGAAGGAAAACCAGTCGGTCATTAAGCTCATGGTGTTCACATCCAAACACGAACACTCTCAGGAGACTGCAGTGTCTAGTGACCGCTGAGCCTGACGGGTTCCCTCTGAAGAGGCTGTGTGGAAACGTGACGGTCATGAGGGAGCAGCGGGCCTCAGAGAAAGAAGAGGAATGGGAACCAGAAAGCCTGGACTGTAGCCTCCGTTCAGCTACTTACAAGCTGTGCAGCCTTGCCAATCCACCTCACCCAAGCTGGCCTCAGCTTACAAACCTGTAAAATGGCCTGACGAGACACCTGGCAAGGTGGCTGTGAGCAGAGCAGCCAGGACCTATGAAGCACAACCTTTGGTGTGACCTTAGTGTGCTCAAGGTCATTGTCAGCAGGTGTTTCTAACAGCGGGTTCTGGGGAGGCACATCCACAGGCCTTTGGACAAAGAGAACAAGCACCACCTGAGGGCATGACAGCTCCCCTTTTGGCCAAGTCGGTGCCACCCAAAGCTGCTGTCACAGTCAGGGGGACCAATGGTGGCTTCCCACTGGTGGGGCCTGCCCAAGCCTTCATAGCAAGCCATCCTCTGAAGGACAAAATCCCACCGGCTCCCAGCTCAGGTCACAGATTCCACTTTCAACCATCATTTTTTGAACTAGACTCAATCAACTTGCAAATGTCCCTAGAAGTAGCCCACGAAACCTCAACCTTTAGGGATTCCTTGTAAATGAGGTTCTCAGGAGTCCTCCAGAAAGCAAGATCAGAGAAGGTGAGAAACTTGGGGACGGGAGGGGCACAGAAAGAATTAGAACCTCAGTGCAAGAAGACACAATGCTAACTTCAAAATTCGTCTAGGTCTGGGCCTAGCTTTATTTTAAAACTGCGCTTGGGCTTCCCTGTTGGTGCAGTGGTTAAGAATCCGCCTGCCAGTGCAGGGGACATGGGTTCGAGCCCTGGTCCGGGAAGATCCCACATGCCGCGGAGCAACTAAGCCCGTGCACAACTATTGAGCCTGCGCTCTAGAGCCCGCGAGCCACAACTACTGAAGCCTGCATGCCACAACTACGGAAGCCCACACGCCACAACTACTGAAGCCCACGCTCCTAGAGTCTGTGCTGCACAACGAGAAGCCGCCGCAATGAGAAGCCCGCGCACCACAACGAAGAGTAGCCCCCGCTCGCCATAACCAGAGAAAGCCCATGCACAGCCACGAAGACCCAACGCAGCCAAAAATAAATAAATGAAAAAAAAAAGAGCACATATGTGTGTTAAAAAAAAAAAAAAGAAAACTGTGCTTATGTGGCTTATTTTAGAAATGCTTTTGTGCTATCATACACCTGTGGGGAAAAAGGTGCTAATGTTTTACATTTAAAACCTGAGAAGCACAATTTCCAACTTTCATTCCTCCAAGGCTCCCTGTTGGATCACCAACTCACTCAACGTGTCTGGGAATATAGTTCAGAAAAATGGGGAATCAATACATCATCATTTACTTGTGCACATTTTCTTTTTGCTATAAATACATTTGAATTCAGCTTATCATTCAGTGAATTCACAGCCTATTCCCAAAATTCACTGGAGCCAAACTGAAAAGTCCCCAAAACTCCTACTTAGACTAAACAGCACCGGGGACCTCCACCTTAGTTGGCAATGAAAAGAAATATGTAAGCCCTAGAGCAAAAGTTCTTAAGTCTGACGATGCCCTTAGTAGCGGCTGTGTGTCAACCCCTAAAACTAGATGACAGATTATGCATGTATGTGCTTTCTTTTTTCACAAAGTTGGTCCAAAGTCTTTATCAGCTTCCCGAATGATTCCAAGAGAAATCCCATAAGAAACACCATCAATAAGGACCTTCCAGTGGCTGGAGAGCTTTCAGGTGTGTCTCTAATTAAAGATGGAATACCGTAGGTCAAGAAGAAAAAGTCAGAGGCCTGCTTTCTAGGGCTACCCCTGCTACTAAACAGTTTTCTGACCTTAAGCAAATCCCTGTAACAGTCTATCCCTCAGTTTCCACATCTATAAAATGAGGATGTTTGGAAGTTGTAATGATCACTTACCTTCAAGACCCTTAAAAACACAAGGATTGTGAGGTACAGCTTCAACAAACACAGGAGAAGGTGTCCAAAAGGCCTGCACAGAATCCTGCCTGTTCCCAGAAGAGCTGCTTAAAATATTCTCCACCACTTTCCTCAAAGGGGTCCAAGATAGAAGCCACCTCTCATTTCCTTCTTTTTCGTCTATTTCAGAAAGCCAAATTTGAAGTTTCACAATAATGCCCTTTGAAGGGATCTACACTAGGAAGTTCATGCAAAAATACAGTAATTCTGTAAGGGTGCGTAAGAAGCTCAAGAGATGTAAAACAGAATTTCTCTAAAGCCTCATTACACATCATGTAATCACTGCAGCAACTTAGTTTAGCCCGTGTCATCTACATCTGTTAATATATGTAACTGATGAAAATTAATTATGGGTGTCATAAAAATGGATGTTTTAATATAATCCTGGAAGTCTGGGTTGAAAATATTGCTCTATTACAAGAGAAAAGTCTTTTCCTTCATTCCACGCAGTTCTTCTATACCTTTAGTAGTAAATGTCTGATTTTCACAAAAGTGAAGTGGAAACAGAAGTCCTCAACTAAAAACATTTATTGTCACATAAGGCTAAATTTCGCTAAAAGCAACTTTTTTTTTTAGTTGATACCCTTGTACATATTCTATAGTATCCTAACTCGGCCATGATACCATAAATTTTCAATCTAATTATCAGACCCCCTAAGTCCAAATCATAGGCACTTGCTAATAAAGAAAAGAAGTAGATGAAAACTGATCCTGTTTTTATAAGCCATTATCAAATGAACGCTTAGAGAACCCTAAAGCAGTCGAAAACCCATTCCACCAAAGGATAAACTAAGGTTCAAGGTGATGAATCAGAAGTCACACCATGAGACAGTATGCGAAGTCAGACTTAGATGACTTCTATAGACCTAACTGCAATGTCCTCCTCTAAAACCCTGGGAAGAGATTAGCATTTGATTGGAGGAGTTCTGCGTCTGACACACGCACAGCTGACTTACAGGAAACATCCGTAGAAGTAGCAAAGTACAGTTGTGCTTACTTCAGAGCACAAGACAGGTTGCCTGCTATGTGAGCATTCTCACATTTCAGAGCTCATTCATTCTTCATATCTTCCAAAGTCAACGGCAAAGGCAAACATGTTTGCAAGCACCATTTCTCAGAGATAAAGCGTTCAGATAACCCAGTGAGAGGAAGAAGTTAAAACTCCAGGTCAAGCAGGCCGATGAATATAAACGTTCTGCAACACCATCCCGTCCCATGAAACAAGGTTAGAGCTGGAAAGTATGCAAAAGAGGAATGAAGAAAATCCAGAAGTGTCTCTGAAAGAAATCCCTGCTCAGGAGAAAGAGGCAACTTGCTTTCCTCACTAAATGCCACTCTTCAGATGAGACTCAGTCCTGAGGGCCTGACCCCTTGTGGTCTTTAAACATAAACCAAAACAAGGGCGTGGGTGTCTGATTTCTTGATGCAACGACAAAGAGGTCAAAAATTAGTGAAATTTAATTAGCAAAAATTAAAGTTTCTTGGAAACCAACCCCTCCTTCCCTCATTGCCAAAAATCTCTAGAAAAACCTTCCGCAGAGAATATAGACGATTTATTTTGGGACTAGGAGAGTAAAGCAGATATGACTGTTGTATCGGATTGAGGGTGTTTCCCAAATAAACGTATAATTCAAATTTCTTAAGATCTCCCCTCCAGCTCCTTTAGAGGAATGAAGACCGTCATGATCCTTCTACAAAATTCGGTGAGACTGCTTTAGAAGACACTGAAAGGTCAGACTTCATCTCGAGTTACTCCACCATAAACCAGACAAAGAAATTCCTCAAAGGCTAGGAGCATTTTTTTCTTACAAGCACCCACAGGAATAGGTCAATGTAAATGTCGTGCAAACAAAGCGCTCATTACTAACCAGTTTGTTTCTTCTGTGAGAAAATTTTAATCCATGGCAACTGCACCCAACATTCACACACAACTGCCCCCAAAGCAGAGGAAAATTTAGATTCATAATGGACCCTACAGCCTCGGGCTCTGCTTATGCTCGAAAAGCAAGAGGTGTTGGGGTTTGGGGAATCCCAGTGTTTGATACTTTCTCCTTCACTGTCTACGATCAAGTACAGGAGGACTTGAATTTCCCTTCCAATCACTCCTACAGAGGCCCGAGTGTCTGAGGAAATCCACAGACAACAATCAAACCTTTCATTTCAGGGTCCTTTCCCCACCATGCCCCTTCCTGTTCCAATCAGTTCTGCAAAGCGTTTCCCCTATTCTGCATTTCATGAATCAATTGCAAAATCCGCCAACCTCTGCCAGTTCCTCTCGTACTCAGCTGAGAGGTTCCCCTTCCTGCCTGGGTAGCACACGGCTGCTCTGGTTTTTAACTGGCGTAACGTGGAAATGCACTGTAGGAGCTCACTAACTCTCTAACAGCCAGACAGAAGTGAGAGAGTCTGGGGCTCCCACCCCATCGACGAGGAAACGGACCTTCCAAGCTCAGGTTAAAGCCGATTCCGAGAAACTAGTTTTGACCCCAAGCCCAGTGTGTCAGTTACCGTCACTGGGAAGGAAAAGGAAGAGTGAGAAGGTCTACAAAGTCTCCAACTCAGTTACTTAGCAACTGGACAAAACTTGCTTCACTCCAGAGGGTAAAGAGGCATCTCACAGCGCATTCAGAGAGTAACAGTCTCCGATTTACATGCAAATTGATAAAGACAAAAGGGAAAGGGAAATCTAAATTAGCAACTGGAGTTTACAGCAGAGGGGCTGAGGCCCAGATTTTTTAAAAACGGCTTCTCCTAGGGAGGCAGGATATATACATGCCAACAAACACACATGAATGAATGCATGCATGCATGCATGCATGCAAGCAAGATCACAGGCCCTAACCAGTTTACAGTCTCCCTTCATAAAAGTCAACGCCATCTGGGAGTAGGGAAGAGGCAGGCACAGAAAGTTTAGTAGCTGAAACTAAAGGACTTCCACTGCTAACACAAATTTAAGGTTTGCGGAAAGATGACAATTGAAGGGTGGGAAAATTCCGGGGGAAGCTGCTCCCCCTGCTCGTGAGAAAAGCAAATAAAGCATCAATCTTGGGGTAAGGTCCCCGGACTGTGGGTGGATTCAGAGCCTCTCGAGTCCCTAGATCCTCACAAACACCCTCCTGGATCCACTGGTGAAGTGCAGTTTCCAAACTCGGATCAAACCCACACCCTTCATAGAACACACATCACCCTGAAGGTTTTCCAAGCAAGAGGGGAACATGGTCACCTGCTTGGCCCAGGAAAGTGCTCCAGGATTTTCCGGTAGCCCGAGGAGCTCAAACTCTGGGGTCCTCAGCTCCAAGCTACACACCAGAAGCAGGCTGCTCAGTCCCAGGCTCAGAGCAAAAAGAAGAGGACCCGAGGGGGTCCCCTGCCCCACCCCCATCTCCCAACTTCACACCTGGACCAGGTGGGCAGGGCCCAGGGCTGACCCGCTGAGGCCCATCGGCTAAGCCACTTACTTCTCATACTCAGTGTTGTCTCTGTCACAGCGAGAATCCTTGTGCTTTTGCCAGTCTTTGCCATGCTTGCAGGTGGTGAGAAGCACGACGTCTTCCCCGTTATGGACGTGATATAAGGCATTCCTGGTGTCTGACCCTATCCCTGTCAGGTACCTCTTCCCCTTGAAGACTAGCATGTACTTCCTGAGAGGAGGGATAGTGTTAAACTTCAAAAACCCCCTCTCCCCTCCTGTCCTGGGATGATCCTTAGAAAAGAGGGGAATAGAAACATCAAAGTTGGGTCGGAAGTTTTCAGTACTGATGCTGGCTTTGGCCAGCATCGCCTGGCCGATGTCAAACCCCACATCCTCGGTGTAGTCAGGCCAAGTGCCAGAATATAAATTAAAAATTAAGTGATTCCTACCACTGTTCCACAAGTGGAGACTCTGCACTTTGGATCTCAAATTGTGCACATACTGAGGTGACAACTGGTCTCTGTCTAAAGTATCCAGACTCAGGACAAAGAGGCACGCCTGGCTGGGGTCCGAGGTGTAGAACCTGGAGCCCTCGATGGCCGCTAGAATGTTTTGGTAACTTTCGGCGATTTTCTCCCCTTTTTGCTGCGGGTATACGTAGACTTTGAAGCCGTTTTTCTTGCAAAGGGTGAAATCGAAGCAGGACTCCATGCGGCACTTCTTGCCTTTGTAGATGCTCGAGTTGGCGTCTCGCTTCTGCCGTGGGGAAATGTGCACACTGGAATCCTCGTTTTCCAATTGATCCCAAGGAACGAAGGGGCGCAGAGCGTCCGGGAAGCGGGGCCAGAAATGATCCGGACTCGGGTGGTGCAAGCCATTCCGACGGCTGTGCTCTTCTCTCCGGCTGTGGCTTCTCGATGCCCTAAACTGCAAGCCTCCGAAATAAAACAAAAGGGCGAGACAAGAGCCAGCTGAGAGCAGGATGAAATAGCGTTTTTTGGCCTGCATGTGTCCTGCCTGGGTCAAGAGGATTGTAAATAAACACAAGAATCACCCAAGTTTCCCAATCAACACTTTCAGCTCCAGTCCGCCATCTTCCCGCCTGTAAAGACTTCAAACTCTCCGCTCCCACCTTCTCTGGATGCCTTTCCCCAAGCCGTGGACTGATCCAGCGCATGTGGGCGATTTCTTTAACTTTCTCCCCTTCGGTCTTTCATCTTTGGGTTGCACAATAGACGGGAGAGAGCGGGGCTGAATATTTCGCACCCAGGGCGGGCGAGCAGCGGACTGTAATTCTCTTGCATGCAACAAGACGGAGGAAAAGAAAGAGAGGGGGGAAAAAAAGCTCCCGATGCCCAATCAATGACAAGACGAAGTGATTTCCTTGCCTCTCGGATTCCTCTCGGCGCCGTGGAAAACGAGCCCCGGGAAAGCAACTTCAACTCATCCACACTCCGGGGCAGGCACTCCGGTTCCAACAAGTCAGCCGATCTCCGGGTTCAGCCGGCTAGTGCATCTTGCAGCTGGGGCGCCGTAACCTCACAAATCCCTGCATCTCTCTTTATTCCCTTCTGCAGCGGCTCCGAGACTCCGGCGGTGTTTACTCCTGCGCTCGCGGGGCCGGCCCCCAGGACGCGCGGCGGCCCGGCAGAAGGCGGCGGCGCTGGGTGACTGCGGCGGCGCGTCCTCCACCGCCTCCTGCTGCTGCGCCGGAAACCAGCGCCTCCCAGAGACGCCCGCTGGCGCGCGGCGCCTGGGGAACCGGGGAACCGGGGAACCGGGAAGCCGGGGACTGGCCGGCGCTTCCAGGGCCCCGCTGCCCCGGGCGCCCTCGAGAATCCCGTCTCCTCGGCTGCCTGTCGGCAACGCCTCCCCGAGCGGGCGGCTGGGAGTGTTCGGGTTCCTGGAGAAGGATGCTAGAAAATTGGAGCAGTTGGGGGAGCCCAAGGGATGCGGGAGGAAATAAATACTTCATAGAAAGCGACCGCGGACCCTACGGATGCCTCTCCCCGCCCTCCTTCGACTCTCTGAGGCCCCCAATTTTAACTTTTTACAAAGCATCAAAACAGGTCCCTTATTCCCTACATAGCCCGTCCTTTTTTCTCTCTCTCTCTTTTTCCCCAAGGAGACACCTAAAGCCCCAAGAATAAAGAGGAAATATCACAATCAAGAGGAATCATTACAATCCTTCATGTCTGTCGGTGCCCTAAGAGAAGACACCTATCCCAAATCCTCAATAACTTTCCGCGCATCCTTCCCTCACTTCCCGAAGCCCCTTGTCTGTTCTGCAGAAAGCTTCCAAGAGATCAATCACAGCGGAAGAAAAGAGATTTTCTAATAGCTGAGGAGAACCCTGTTAATTTAAGCTTTTCCCAGCACCTAGTGATGTTATTCTCTTTGGGGCGTGGTGGGGTGGTGGTTTTTAAGGAGCTGTCTCTTAGGGATGGATGACCAGTAGAACTGCCAGCTGTCCCAGCTGTAGATGAGAAACTTGAGGCAGGAAATGACCTTCTTTACATTACTACAAGATGGTTGGTCCGCCCTTCAACTGCCCTACCACACCCCAGCCCCAAGCTCCCCCCAGGGAGCCTCACTGGACAAGTCGGATAAAGAGCTGGAGTCCCTCTAAAGGTCTTCCAAGACCACAAAGATGTGCTCACTCCCAAACAGTATTTCTGGTCTAAACCAAGCTCTCTGGCCTCAGAGCCTGAATTCTGCTCTACAGAGAACACCTCCCACCCTCTTCCCCAGCCTAAGTCACAGGGGCCTGGCCAAGTTGGACAAACAGTTGCCTAGGGCAGCAAGCTGTTTAGTGATTGTTTATTATGGGAGTGACTGAGAGCTAGGGACAGACACTTCCCAGCTCTCCCCAGGCTGCAAAAACCTCCAGTGGGTGTGGACAAAGGGCATGGTTATAACAAGGCAGGGTGAAATGATCAAGTGGAAAATTTTAGACATTTGTTGTGTCAGATTTGTTTTTAATAAAGGGGAGAAGGGGCCTGGGTGGGACATCACTGTACATTCCTGAAGTCTCTCCCTATCTCTGGCCTGCCAAAGATGAGGTAGCTTTTCCAGATTTGACTTGTACCCCCTGCACAATTTGGACAGGCCTGGGACAGAAATGAGATTTCAGTCATCTTCCAAATGCAATGACAATGATGCAGATAAATGCAGCGATTGAAACCACATGTGACCCAGGGCTGCCCCACAGCCTGGGATGCTGAGAGCAGCCATGCAAGGCGGGGATCCTTCCGTTGAGATCAGGGTGCAGATTTTCTCTGCCCTATGGAATGGGGCTGTAGGGATTGTAGCCCCTCTATATCCTGACAGTTGTCCTGTGTGATCTTAGTGGGAGCCAGCTACTGCCCTTGGTCTTTTGCATCTCTTTCTGCTTTGACACATTTTTTCTTGTCTTGCCTAACCATTACTGATTCCCTCATCCCACGCCCCAGGGATACCCAGCCCTACTGTCACATTCCATAGTGGTATATACTGTGAGAAAAACTTTGGTACTGAAAATGAGAGAAAATCTGGATTCAGACCCCAGATCTGTCATTTACTAGTGCCTTGGGCATGGGGTTTAATCTCACTGAATTTCAGTTTCTCGTTTAAAAGGTCATAATAATAATATTTTTCTGAATCTGGAAACCGTAAACTGCTCTACGTGTGTAACATTTTTTGCCTAAGTTCCACATTTCAAAAGCCAACTGGAATCTTAAGTAGCCCCTTATGGAAAAGAATCTTAAAAAAAAAAAAGTGGGTATACGTATATGGATAACTAATTCACTTAGCTGTACACCTGAAACTAACACAACACTGTAAATCAACTATACTCCAATAAAAATGTTTTTTAAAAATCATCTTATCCACAAATCCCCAACATGCCTCAACAAAATGAATGCCCCTTTTCTCTGTTACCCTGCCCATTTATTCATTCTTCTATTACTGCCCTTATTGCATTAGAATTATTATTTATATGTCTATCCCTCATCTAGACTAGGAACTCAACAGAAGTATGATCTGTATGTCTTATTCAGATTTTTGTCCCGAGCACCTAACCTGATGCCTGGAACAAAGTAGATGCTTCAATAAATGTGATTGCAAACGTTGGGGCGGGGGTGGGGGAAGTAGCCCCCTATGATGGCATCATATTGCATCTCCCTCCGTTTTATTTTCTCCTGAGCCCTTCTCATTAGCTGAAATCCTTTGTTTGTTTGTTTGCTGTCTATACTTCTTCACTGTAAAAGGAGCTCCCTGAGCACAGGACCCCTATCTGTCTTTCTCACTCCTGAATCCCCAAAGCCTACGGTAGTTCTGACACTTAGGTGGCGCTCAGTCACTGATTTGAATGATGAATGAATTACTAAAATTCTACTTCACCTCAGCACCGGAACATGCTTGAAGAGAAAGGCCTCCATCGTAGTCTCTCAAAGCAGGACTGAGTCTCTTGTTCAAGGTAGAACTATTACAAACCGGGAATATCTTAACATAAGGCAAATCAGTCCATCGTAAATCCTTTAACAACGTATGTCAGATCATGTAATTCCTCTGGTCAAAGGCCTCAAGGGGTCCCTATCTCAGAATATGAGCCAAAGCCCTCACGAGGCCCTGTGAGGTCCTATAGGATCTTCCCTAACTGCCTCCACCTCTATTCACTAGACCCCTTTCACCTCATTTCCTGCCAATAACTCTCTCCCTCCATCCCAATCTAGTCACTCTTCTCCAACTAGGCTGGTTTCCTTGCTGTTTCTTATACATGCCAAACATGCCCCTGCCTCAGGGCCTTTGCACATGCTCATCGCGGCTAGTATGCACCCCGGTATCCACACTACATACTCTCTCCCTTTTTTTAAGTCTCTTCTCAATACCACCTTACAGCTGAGGCCACCTTTGACCTTCCTAAATAAAGTAGCAAGTCCTCCCCAGTTTTCCTATCCCCTCAATTGCTTTATTTTTTATCCTTAACACTAACTGACACCTGTATACTATATATTGACTTGTCAATTTATCATTTACCTGTTGCATCTAGAATGTGAGCTCCATGAGGCAAGGACATGGATTTTTAGTTCACTGCTATATCCCCAGCACCTATTACAGGGCCCATCACTAAATAAGTATTTGGTGAGCTAATTAATTACTTGATCCCATTGTCTGTAGGGCAAATGGAGAATATTCAAGGCTAGAGTTCTAGTATCACAGACACACACACAGAGCTAAAGCTATCCCAGTGATTCAAGCCTTGCTTAATTTCCTCTTTCAGGAATAATTTTTCCCCAGGGCTGACTAAAGACCTGAAAGCAGCATGGCACACATGAAACCCAGAAGATGTGGATTCTCATCTTGGCTCTGCCACTTACTTTATAACCTTGAATGAGACACTTCTCCCTAAGTTTTGGATTCTTATTGGTAAAATCAATAGTAACTGTAATATAATGTATGTTGTGCTCAGTTCACTGGGTTACTGTGAGAATTAAATGAGTACAAATGGAAAATGGATGAGAAAGCCCTTTGCAGCCCACAATGTATACGGCAAACGTAAGATTTGATCGTCACACTCTTGGACAGTTATGGACACCGGTGCATGAGGTCATGTTTGCAAGTCAACAGAATTACATACATGAAATATCACCTACCAAACACTCAGCAGTTTCCAGATGCTTTATAGACTCTGGAATGCTCATTGACTATTATAAGCAAACAGGAAAAGGGAAGAAAGGGAAACACCAATGGACAAAAAGCAAAGAAGACTTTTTTTTATAATGTATGAGGTACAAATGCTTTTCAAGGGTCTATAATTATATCTGCTGTAGGAAAAAATAATTGACTCCAAAATGTAAAAACAAACTAAAATATTGAAATTAAAAAATGCTTAAATTCTCTAAAATGTAACGTCAGGTTGACTGTCAAGGCAACCCAATTGTCATAAAGTTATACATAATTTTTATTTGACGTGGGCACATTTTAATGTTTTGGTGATGTGTGCTGGGTGGGGTCTCTAACAGTAAACATTCCAGGTTCCCAGAAAGGTTGGGAAACTCTGCTGGGTATGTGCTGATTGGTTATAGGAGGTGGGAAAAGACAAGCAGGCCAAGGAAAATTAAGGCATCGTGGAGGAGTGGAGAGATTCCCAGCCGGGACGGGAGGCCGGGTTCCAGTTCCTTCTCTGCCTGGAACTCAAGGAAACCCAGAGCAGGCGGTTTCTGAATGCCAGGTCTTAAGTGTTTCATCTGAAAAACACAGAGCAGGACTTGGTGATATCTTTCCACTTGAAACAGTCAAGGCTGCCCTGTGTAGACCAAGGGGGTAGAAGAGAGAAGGGAGTCGCTTAGGAGGGAGGAATGGGGAACTCCACTGAGCAGGGAAGGAAAAATGGAGTGGAAGTGAGAGGCTTTTTCAGGTCTCCCACCGCCTGCCCGGTAGGGCAGCCAAGCAGGAAAACTAACCACGGGTGAAACAAGGGCAATTCTAGAGAGGATGTGTCAAATCCCGAGCCAGGTTCTTTGTACACATTGTCTCTGCGACCCTCCCAAGGTTCCCAGGACACAAGTACTATCCCTATCTCCTATTGCAAATGAGGAAATGAAAACTCAATCCTGGGAAGGGGCTCCCTGCAATTCATTCATTCATTCCTTCCTTCCTTGAATAAATATTTATTAAGCAGCTACCCTGCACCGGCAGTTGACACTAAAACATCTCCAGACATTGCTAAATGCCTCTCCGAGACAAAACCACCCCTTGTTGGGTGACCCATTATCCCAATTAAATGATTTACCCAAGTTCAGCTGATCTCCAAGTGGAGAACTTAGAATGTGAGCCTCATCTTCCGACTCCATGCCAAGGCTTTGACCCAACACTGCAGCTGCCTTTAGATAATCTAACTGATCTACCTTCTTCAAGACAAGCAGATCAAAAAATCTCATAGGCAGTCATTTAAGAAACTTTTATGAAGAACTTCATATGTGCAAGGCACTACGCTAGGCGCTTTGAATCTGCAGTATAAAAAATAGGTGGTCTGTCTGCTCTCATTCTACTGGGGGAGATAATAAAATAGCAAGTAAATAAATAAGCAAGATAATTTGAGATAATTCTAAGGAGAACATAATGGATAATTTAATGGCATAGATTAAGATGAGGAAGAGCAAAGAGGCTCACTTTAAATGGGATGGTCGAGGGCTTCCCTGGTGGCACAGTGGTCGAGAGTCCGCCTGCCGATGCAGGGGACGAGGGTTCGTGCCCCGGTCCGGGAAGATCCCACATGCCACGGAGCGGCTGGGCCCATGGGCCATGGACGCTGAGCCTGTGCGTCCGGAGCCTGTGCTCCACAACGGGAGAGGCCACAACCGTGAGAGGTCCGCGTACCGCAAAAAAAAAAAAGGATGGTCGAGAGGGGTAAATCAGGAGCCTGGGATGAACACACACACACTACTATATGTGAGACAGATAACCAACAAGGACCTACTGTGTTACAGCACAGGGAACTCTACTCAATATTCTGTGATAACCTATATGAGAAAAGAATCTAAAAAAAATGAATATATGTATAGCTGCATCACTTTGCTGTACACCTGAAACTAACACAACATTGTAAATCAACCATACTCCAATAAAATAAAAGTTTTTAAATAGGACAGTAGGTGAGGAGCTAACATTTTGGCTGATTTCAGTTGATGAGGAAAGAGCCCTGGGAAGAGTATACCAAGCAAAGTGTCTGGCCAGTACCCAAGTCCTGAGGCAGAAGTGAGTCTATTTTCAGCAGGCTTTAGAATCACTAGATGGGTTGGTTCAAACACAGATTGTTGGGGCCCATCCCCGGAGTTTCTGATTCAGTAGAGTTAGGGTGTGGCCGAAGAATTTGCATTTCTAACCACTTCCCAGAGGAGGCTGATGCTGCGGATCTAGGGACCACGCTTTGAGAACCACTGAGTTAGTGCATCAGCGGAAAGGCTACTGTTTCTGGAGTGTGCTGAGTGCAGGAAGGAGGTCAGAGAAGTTGCAGGAACTTTAGCATGTCCTGGCACTGCAGGCCAGGCACAGTATTGGGATTTTATTTTCGGAGGGGTGGCTAAGCTTTGGAGGATTTTAAGCAGGGGAGTGTTATGATCTGATTTCCATTCTTAACAGCTCCCTCTAGCTGACAGTAGGGCAAAAGTGGAAGCAGGGAGTCAAGTTTATATATCTATAACATACTTTTGAAAGTCTTTATTCCTTATGGTAACAACTGTTGTAAGCCAGGATAGCAAGCCAGGAGAGAAGGGGAACTTTACGTCCTGTTTTCATGATACAGAAACAATGACAATCAGAGTCAAGCCAATAAGCCTAATCGCTGGACAATTAGCCTGGGATTGCTAATTAGGCAAGATAGGCTGCCTTAGTATTTATCAAAACTGCACATTTAAATTGAAAATTTTCTCCACGATCTTAACTCTAGTGCTTGATATAGTCCAAGTCATATATATTTATATCTAGCAGTTTCGTCCATGTGTGTTTCACAACTTGGAACTGGCAGCTGTTTTCAGTGATAGGACATCCTCTTGCTGGTGTTTTCTGAGGAACAAATGGTGACAAAGGAGTTGCCCTTATCTCAGTCTGGATGCCATCCTAGGAGACTTATAAGAGTTTTACTAACCCCTGGTGGAAGGCACAGATGCTCTACCTTGCTGGCTTGTCTTGGTAGCTTCTGTTTTCTCCCAAGACTTTCATTCCTTTAACAATTCATGTGCTGCACAGCCCAAACTCCAGGAGGAGAAACAGACACGGAAAGGAAGAATCACAATAAAAATGGCTCCATGGTATAATTTACTAGAGGAGGAAGTTGCTAAATTTGTGTGGGTCCCTATTAACATTTGTACATCCATTTATAGATGAGTAACTGAGAGAAAATGAGAAATGGAAATGTCAACTATTGAAGGTGATGAAATCAGGACGACACCCACAATTCAAGCCAATTTTCCCCATTAGATTGTAACATTCTTTGTTATGCAATAGTCTGTCAATGTTCTCTTCACAACAGCAACAAAAAATTCAACTTCTGATAACCATTAGAATCAAGTTTGTCTTCTATCTAACAATTGAAAAATTTGTATCCTCTGACACTTCTGTGCTACTCATGGTGCATAATTATTGATGATTGCAGTGATAACCGAGAGAGACCCTGTAGGATCTTAAGGTAACTGCCAACTCACTCGAGGGAGGTTAAATTATGTCCAGTTCTATTTCAGTGATTTAAATGCATATCATGATTGTCAAAATCATTTAAAGTTGGTGGTCCATGTATAGTATATGGGGTAACTTGTAATTAGCATGGTCATAATATGGACTATAAAGCTAGCTATTTGATCGATTCTCCAAGGTCATTCTTTGGTCAAATTTCCTCTATTTCTATGAATCCTGGATTCTTGAGGTCTTAAGAGGAAGTCTCCAAGCCAGTTTCAGGGAGCCTGTAGCCTTTCTAAATAGGTAAAAATACATACATACATCTACCAAAGTCTGCATGGCTGGGGACTGCCCTCTGACCTAGATAAACCATCATTCTGAAAACTTGCCATCTAAGCAAAGAAAATCATTCCTCAAATTATACACTGTACATAATGTTAGGTCCACCCCAGTATATCAACCTCCCAGCAATTCTACCTCTACTTCTGTCTCTTCAGACACTTTAATTCTTCATTTCCCAGAGACTGACCCCATTGTAGAAGTGCAGACAGCTCAAGAACGTTAAGAAAAAAGGTAAGAAGACGACTCATATTTAAATATATTTCAATATATTTATATGTAAATTTCAGCATAGGCTTTGTCTCTTTGAAAATCTGAATATTTAAATGTCACAAAAGCAAAAGCAGACTAAAAATATACATTCTGGCTTTAATTAAGCCTTGAGAAGGGAATTGCCCACAGAAGCATATTCTCACTTTCCCTAATTGTTCTCTTCTACTGGGAAGGAGCCTCCCCTTGTTGCTGGGCCAATAATTCCTCATCACACAGGAAAAACACTGACTTTAGTCCTGTTTAAGAGTGGATAAGCCTGGTTCCTTTCTTGTTCTTTTAGGCCTGTGGAGGCTTGCTGTTGATGGGAACCCCCAGCCAAAGATTGCTCCAGGCGCAAGGCAGCCGGCCCTGCTGTTTTGTAAAACTGCCCCTCCCACCTAGTTACAGCCCCTCACCACCACCCCAACAGACAGCTTCTCCATCTAAGCTGAGATCTGACCTGTCACCCGCTTCTTGGCTTTTCTGATCTTGGAATCCCTTGCAACAGGAACTCCCAATTGCTGTAAATTACAAGCTGCCTTGACGAAGAGAATGCTAATCCTTTGGGGGCTTAGGAAGAGTCCACCAATCTTGTTTCTGAGGGTGAGAACACTCACATCCATTGGAGGTGGTGGGACACTCCACTGCAGTCCTGACTGCCTTTCTTACGAACAGGGGACCCCTGGGTAGGGGGAAGGGCCCCCATGAATGACCTACAGCTGGTCCATCGCCCAGCTCCCATTTCATGGACATCCTCTTTTAAGAAACCTTTCCGATATTTCCCTGTCTGGTCTAGCGTTGTCATGGTGTCACAGCAGTTCAGCTGTGTTCATTTCCATTTGTGCAGAACATTTACCTAATGAGCTGCATTCCATTGGGGACAGGAGAGTAGAGTGGTTAAACCCAGGAGCTTTGGAACCTGACCACCTGGGTTCAGTCATGATTCGTCTGCACCGCACTGGCTGTGACTTAAGGCAAGTTAACCAAGGGCTCTAAGACTCAGTTTCCCCATCTGCTCTCCCGGATGATAATAGCCACTTCAGATGTATATGAAATAACGCATATAAAACATTTAATAGACTACCCAGGACCTAGGAGGAGGTACTTAGTACATGTTAACTGGTATAATGGCCTCCTACTCTCCATCCCTTCCCAGTTCTCCAGCAGCCCCTTAGAATTAAAGTGACTTGGTTTCACATTCTGTTTTTCAGCAGTTTTGTCTTCCAGAATTTGAATTAATGTCCTTTGTGATTAAGATTGGCATTTCAGCAAATCATGCTGAAGTGTTACAGTGGCTGTGAAGGGACATGTCCATTTATCCATCAATAACAAATATTTATTGAATGCCTACTATGTCCCAGGGAGGGCACTGGGAGTGTGCCATGTGAATACAACAGACCAACTGTTAGCCCGGAGAGACCGTGAAGGCTACCCAGGGAGACACACAGTAAATGAACTGATTAAGTACGCTCCAGAATCTCGTGCTGTCCAGGATATGAAAAGTGCATTGAAATGGAGATGCTATTTAAATAGAGTGACCAGGAAGACCGCCCTGGGGAGGCATGTGAGCGGAGACATGAAGGATAAGATGGAGCCTATGCTGCAAGGAGGCGGTGGGGGAGGAAGCTTTCAGGCAGGAGGAAGAGCAGATGCCAGCGAACCAAGCTGCCTTACTAGGAGCAGAAAACAGGACCGAGTGGCTAGGGTCTTGTGAACAAGACACCAGCTCCTGTCTTAGGAGGCTGTTTGTGGTGATAGGTTTGCCAGTTATCCACATAAAAAGGAAGATACTGAGACTAAGAAAAAGTAAGATGAGGCATTGAGGGCAATCAAGCCCATATCCCTCCAACTACCCCATTTATTAAGCCTCTCCTTAATGCCTCCATGGTCGGGCTCCAGAAGCCAAGCTCAGCATTTTAACCTTTTATTGTGTTTATTCTTTTCTATGCCGTTCTCCTAGGACGACAGTGCCAGGAGAAGTGAACTATGTTTTACGCACCTTCGTAACTCCAGGATCTAGCACAATGCCTCATCCTTAGTTGGTGCCTTATAAATGTTTGTCGAATGAATGAATCACCACTAAATGTATTGTACTCAATGTTGTCAGGCAATACACTAAGTGCTTTAAATATAGTAATTCAACTAATCCTCTTTACACTACCTAAAGGTATATACTACTGTTAGTGACATTTTACAGAAGAAATGAAGGCACAGAGGGGTTAAGTAACCTGCTCAAGCTCTTACAGCTGGGATGTAGTTGAGCTAGGATTGGAACCCAGGCAGCCTGGCTCCAAAGGCTTCACTCTTAATTTAGTCACACGCAGTGCTTCTCAAACTACCTTGCATGAGCATCACCTGGAAAACATGCTAAAGTACACATTCCAGGACCCCACGAGCAGAGTCTCCAATTCAGTAGTTCTATTAGTTATCTATTGCTGTGTAACAAGTTAACCCAAGATAAGAGGCTAAAGCAGCAAACATCTATCATCTCCCAGTTTCTGTGAGTCAGTAACAATCAGGTTCTCTGGCGCAGAGTATTTCATAGGCTCCAATCAAGATGTGGGGGGCTGGTATTTCAAGGCTTAACTGGGGGAGACACAGTTCCCTGCTCACTCACGTGGTTGTTGGTGGACCTCAGGTCTTCATTGGCTACTGACCAGAGACATCAGTTTCTTGCCCCACGGGCCTCTCCAAAAGGGTGCTCACAATACGGCAGCTGGCTCCCCTCGTAGCAAGTGAGTGAGTGACAGAGCTCATCCAAGACTGTAGCCAAGTCTTTCTGTAACCTCATCTAGGAAGTGACATCCTTTTGCCTAATCTTAGAGATTGCCTACAGAGGGAGTATGGGGTGGGACCCAAGAATTTATATGTCTACCAAGTTCTCAAGTGATGTTGATGCTGCCAGTACACTATAGTGGAAGGAAGGGAGGGAGAGAGGAAGGGAGGAAGGAAAGAAGGAAAGGAAGAAGGGAGGGAGGGAGGGAGGGAGGGAGGAAGGAAGGAAGGAAGAAGGAAACAAAGGAAGCAGTGAACACTATCTTTGACTGGATCATTTATTACAGTTACACGGGGCCTCTTCCCACCCTGGCCCATCCTCACTGCCACCTGTATGCCCTAGGCGCCTGTCAAAAACTGTCAAGAAGGTAACTATGAACCCAGAAAACCAGATGTCCACTCTGTCACTCCTTGGAAAAGGATGGCTTGGCCCAAAGTGGATAAATCCTGTCTTCCACTTCCCATAACTCTCACCTCCAGGAGATACAAAATATTTCCCTGATGGCCCCCAACCCTGCCTAGTGAGTTCCAGCCTCACAGAACAGAGAGGGGTAACTTTGAGAAATTCTCTTTCCAGCTTCCTGCTTTTGAGGAGGTATAGTAAAGAGGAGTGAACTTCAAGTGCTCAGACGGAATTAAACAGGACCCTCCAGTTGGTCTTCCCTTGGAGCTACTTCTCGGCCTTTGCCTCCCCTTCCCAACCACTGGCTGTGCTGGACCCCCTCCTGCCTGGTAGGGGGGAGGGGGAGGGGCAGCTCCGGAATGCTGGCCCCAGCTCTCGCTCTCACTGGCAACTCCAGAAACTTCGTGCAGCACACTTCCCCTTCCCCGCCTGGAAGGAGGAGTGTTTGCTAGCTGAACAGCTGCTCAGGGTACAGGGAGGCGAATGTTACTAAATATATGTTCTCATTGTACATTGGTGTGTCAAGAAAAATTCTCTCTCCATGTTCTCCACTTGGGTGTTCTTTAAAAAAAAAACTCCTTAAGAGCACAGGGCACCCCTTAACTCCTGTCCCCACCCCCTGACTGAAGAATCCAATTGCTGCCTAATTCATTTTTCTCCCCACACCCTTAAAATAAATGCCCCCTTGTCACATGCTGACAGCTTCTGGTACATTCTACCAGTCCCACTACACAAACCACTTGGGTCTCTGGGTCTCTTAGCCTTCCAGGCTTCTTTCCAACACCAGTCTTTCTCAGGGTGGAACTCAGGGTAACATGCTTGAGATTGCCAGGGAAGAAGTCTCTTTAAAATGGAGGCGGGTTATCCATGGTGTTAGTGCCGTCCGTCCTTTCTGTCCAAATCATAAATCAATTTCCAGAAAACTATAAATGTATTATATGTACTACACGTATGTGTGTGTGTAGCATATGTGTGTGTACAGAAGTAGGGCCTTGAATCAGATCATTAATATTATGTTGATTGAGCTGTTTCTATGAGGAAGCCCAGTTTCTGATTTGAATGCAGCACTGAGATCCTCCCCTTAATTGAAAAGAAAGTGACTTGCACCAGTTGGTCTTTTAAGCTGAGGTGGGAAATTGATTTTTAAATATATGAGGCCCAGGCTCCTAAATATTCCCTTAGGCGCCAATATGGAATTGACTTAGGCCCACAATTGTTCCCACTATTCCCTTCAAACCAATCCTTACCTCTGCTTTCCTTTACTCACATTGGAAACCAGAATTCCCCTGCATACCCAGCACATACTTGAACGCAAAAAACTTTTGTTGAATGAATGGCTAACTGGACAAAGCCATATTCTCAAGAAAAACTAATTAAAATAAAATGGAGTAGATATATGGTTTATGCTGTGTTGCTTTAAGACCAGCTAATTTACTGAAATCTGACCAAAAATGGATCACTTCAGCAATGTTTACTAACGCTGTGGAAGGAATCTGTTTTGAACGAAAGGCTCTGTTTATTGAATCCCCTCCATGTGAAGTTGATCATTTCATCTGACATCACACATTCCTGTCCATGTCTCTGTAGTAATGCTGCTCCCATCTTATTTCAACTGTTGATTTAGACAGTAGAAGTCTCAGAAGGACTGTTAACTTCATAAGGACACGGCTGATCTATTTTTTACCTGTTTCCTGGACACCTGGCACAGGTAAGTGCTCATAAAATTCATGTGGAATGAATGAAGGAAGGAGTGAGTGAATCCCTAATTCAATGTAATGTACATTTACCAAGAGGTTTGGGAAGAAAAAAGAAAAAAATTAAGTTAAAGGTTTGGAAACAAATACGTCTTGAAAATCAGTCAGCTTGATAAATCATCTTTGAAATGGTACAGGCCAATAGGAGAATGGGATTTTCGTTACAATAAGTTGATTTTCATTCACTTTTCAGTGCTGCTTATAATCAGGAAAAGGAGGCACACATCTAGAATTGCTATCTTATTTCTGTAAGCCCATTTGCCTTATTCTCAATAGGTTTACTACTGTCGAGGTCTCATTTTCAAGACTAAACCCTTCACCCAAGTATTCAATTTATTTGGCTCTAGGGAGAGGTCATTAACTATCCCAGAATGAGTGTCCCTACAGTAATGCAGTGGCGCCATGACCAAGCAGCCAACATCAAGTTCTGCAACTCAGTCATCTTTTTGGCCCTTTCGCAAGTCTCCTGAAGGGGTAGGGCTTGGAGGCAACTTGCCGAGGCACGAGGCTGTAGTAGGTACATGTGTGCTTCTCCTGGCTTCATCGCCAATATCATCAATAAACTATTTCCCACTTTAAACCTCTTAAAGTTTTCTTTTGTTGGAGACATGACAAGATGAAATTTACTATAAAACTACACCACCAAAGATAACCAGTTTTACCCTTTAAAACCTGGTATGATTGTTTCCTCCAACAACTCTGAAGTCTGAGAGTGATTGAGCAGCATTGATATCACCCATGGGAGAACAGGGAGCCTTTATCTCCTCTTCCTCTTTCTCTTCCAACTACAGATATGTGTCTAGCCACCAACAATGTGAACACAACTTCACTGGCAGAAGGGATCTACATTTCTATATATTTCTTGTCCTCCTGCAGGGACTACTTCAGTGACCTACAGGCAAACAGTAAATGATATATCTTTTAAAGTTTCTAATTTTGTGGCTGAAATGATTATAAAGAGCAACCTTTAAAAAGCAGATTAACAAAATATGATAATAGCAGGGGAGGGATTATACTTTTTCTTTCTTTGGCTAGTTTCTGATGTAAGAGACAGCACACTCAAACTCAAAGTGGTTTAAGTAAAATGTCTTATCATTAGCTTCTCACTTAACCAGTGGTCTAGAAATTGGCTTTGGTTGGTGAAGCAGTCGGCAATATCAATAAGAATCCAGGGGGAAGGGAGAGAAAAACAACTAATCACATACAAAGGAAACCCCATAGGAGTTTCAGCTGATTTTTCAGCAGAAACTTTACAGGCCAGAGGGAGTGGTAGCATATATTTAAAGTATTAAAAGGAAAAAACTTATAACCTACAATCCCCTATCAGGTAAGCTTAGCATTCAGAATTGAAAGAGAGATCAAGAGTTTCCCAGAGAAGCAAAAACTAAAGGAGTTCATCACCACTAAACTGGCCTTATAAGAAATGTTAAAGAGTCTTCTAAAGAGTAGAAAAGAAAAGGCCACAACTAGAAATAAGAAAATATACAAAAGGGAAAAATCTCACTGGTAAAGGCAAATATATAGTGAAAGTAGTGGATCAGCTTCTTAAAAACCTAGTATGAAGGTTAAAAGACAAAAGTAGTACAGTCAACTATAACTACAAGTAATTAAGGGATACACAAAATAAAAAATATAAAATGTGACATCCAAAACATGAAACATTGTGGGGGGGTAGTAAAAATATAATGCTTTTAGAATGTCTTCAAACTTAAGCAAATACCAGCTTAAAATTGAAGATGATATATACAGTTGATATATATGAACCTCAAGATAACCACAAACCAAAAGCCTACAAAGGATACATAAAAAATGTATGTACAAAACTCAAGACTCCATCAAAAAACAAAGTAATAAATTAACTCAGTAAAGTTGCAGGACACAAAATAAATATAAAGAAATCTTTTGCATTTCTGTATGCTAACTACAAACTATCAGAAAGAGAAATGAAGACAACAATCCCATTTACAATTTTATCAAAAAGAATAAAATGTCTAGGAATAAATTTAACCAAGGCAGTGAAAGACCTGTACTCTGAAAACTGTAAGACATTGAGGAAAGAAATTGAAGATGACACAAATATATGGAAAGATATATCATGCTCATGGGTTGGAAGAATTGATATTGTTAAAACATCCATACTACTCAAAGCCATCTACATATTCAGTGCAATTCCTATCAAAATAACAATAGCATTTTTTTCACAAAAGTAGAACAAATAATCCTAAAATTTATATAGAACCACAAAAGGCCCCAGAGAGCCAATGCAATCTTGAGAAAGAAGAAAAAAAACTGGAGGTATCATGCTCACAGACTTGAAACTATACTACAAAGCTATAGTAATCAAAACAGTTTAGCACTGACACAAAAACAGACACATAGCTCAATGGAACAGAAGAGAGAGCCCTGAAATAAACCCATGTCCCTGTGGTCAGTTAATTTATGACAATGGAGGCAAGAATATACTATGGGGAAAAGATAGTCCCTTCAATAAGTTGTGGTGGGAAAACTAGACAGGTACATGCAAAAAAATGATATTGGGCCACTTTCTTACACCATATACAAAAATAACTTCAAGATGGATTCAAGACTTAAATGTAAGACGTAAAACCATAAAACCCCTGGAAGAATACAAAGGCAGTAAGCTCTTTGACATCAGTGTTAACAATATTTTTTTTGAATATGTCTCCTCCGGCAAGGGCAAAAGCAACAAAAACAAAAATAAGTAGGACTACTTCCAACTAAAAAGCTTTTGCCCAGTGAAGGAAACTATCAACAAAATGAAAAGGCAATGTACTGAATGGGAGAAAATATTTGCAAACGATATATCTGATAAGGTGTTGATATCCAAAATATGTTAAGAACTCATACAACTCAATATCAAAAACAAACAACTGGAGTAAAAAATAGGCAGAAGATCTGGAGACATTTTCCCAAGAAGACATACAAATGACCAATGGCACTTGAAAAGGTGCTCAGCACCACTAATCATCAGGGAAACACAAATCAAAACCACAATGAAATATCACCTCACACTTGTCAGAACAGCTATCATCAAAAAGACAAGAGGGCTTCAGTGTGCACTGTTGGTTGAAATGTAAATTGGTGCAGCCACTCTGGAAAACAGTATAGAGGTTCCTCAAATATCTGCAAATAGAACTAACATATGACCCAGCAATTTCACTTCTTGGGTATTTATTTGAAGAAAATGAAAACACTAATTTGGAAAGATTTATGTACCCCTATGCTAATTGCAGCACTATTTACAATAGCCAAGTTATGGAAGAAATGCTTGTCTATTGATAGATGAATGGATAAAGAAGATGTGAGATATATATATATATATATATATATGAGATATATATACATGTGAGGACCTGTAGGGTATTATGCTGAGTGAAAAACGTCAGAGAAAAGTAAATACCATATGATTTCACTTACATGTGGAATATAAAAAACAAAACAAACAAACAAAACAGAAATAGAATCACAGATACAGAGAACAAACTGGTAGTTGCCACAGGGGAGGGAGGTTGGGGGACAGATGAAAGAGGTGAAGGGGATTAAGAGGTACAAACTTCCAGTTAATAAAATAAATAAGTCATGGGGATGTAATGTACACACAGGGAATACAGTCAGTATAGTGGTGATCATTTCATAATGTATAAAAATATTAAGTCACTATGTTGTACACCTGAAACTAATAGAATCCTGTATGTTAGTTATAACTCAATTTAAAAAAAACGAATCCAGGGTTTCTCCAGTTTCCCATTTTGCCATCTTTAATGTGTCGGTAAAGTCTGCAATAATGCCACAGTATGGCTACACCAGCCCTAGGCATTTTGTTCTCACATAACCCAACCAAAAGCAGAAAGAAAGAGGAGCCACAACAGCTTCTGTCTGTGCCACTCTCTCTCTTATTAAAGAGGAAAATTACACAGAACACCCCCTCCCCAGCATTCTCTTTACATTTCATTGACCAGAAGTGGGTCAATGCTACCCATCACCAGCAAAAGGGAATACAATGACCATGGCTGGCTGTATTAGTCTGGGTTCTCCAGAGAAATGGAATCAATAGAGAAAAAGAATATATATGTGTATATAATTATATATATTTTTATATATAAAGAGATTTATCATAAGGAATTGGCTCACGTGATTATGGAAGCTGACAAATCCCAAGTCTGCAGTCAGCAAGCTGGAGGCCCAGGAGAGCTAATGGCATAAGATCCAGTCTGAGTCCAAGTCTAAGTCTGAAGGTGGAAGACCAATGTCCCAGCTCTAAAATAGGCAGAGAGAGAGAATTTTCTTTTACTCTGCCCCTTTGATCTAGGCAGGCCATCACTGGATTGGATGAGGCCCAACCACACTGAGGAGGACAATCTACTTTACTAAATCAACCGATTCAAGTGTTAAATCTCATTCAGAAACACCCTTATAGATATACCCAGTTTAACCAAATATCTGGGCACCCCATGGCCCAGTCAAGTTGATACAAAATTAACCATCACAGCAGCTGTGATAATCCAACAGAGCTGAGCCTCCTTTTCCTAGCATGTCCCTGCTCAATAGACAAACAAAATTTGGATTGTGTTAACAAGAAAGAAAGGTGGGATATTGGATAGGCCACAGATAGTTTATTTTGCAGTCGTTTATGTGCTTATGAAAATTAAGCTTTTAAAAGTGGGTTAATGGACACCAAGGGGGGAAAGTGGCGGGATGGGGGTGGGATGAACTGGGAGATTGGGACTGTCATGTATACACTAATAGGTATAAAATGGATAACTAATAAGAACCTGCTGTATAAAAAATAAATACAATAAAATTCAAAAATAAATTTAAAAAAAAGAAGTGGGTTAACCACAAACCCCAAACAAGTTTGGATGACAGTCGTATGACTGACCCTCTGGGACATCATAAAACAAGATATATATTATTGTAGAAAATTCAGAAAGTGTGGATAAGCAAAAAGATGATAAAAATGAACTGATATTCCTTTATCAAGTGACCACCAGTGTTAAAATTTCCTTACATACACTTCCAACATTTTTCCATTCATATTAACACATTTTTAAAGAAAAGTGAGAACATATTGAACAATACTATTTTACAATTGAAATTCTCTCCTACACTGTACTTCACACATTTTTCCATATTGACCTATACAGCTGTACTGCATGATTTTTTTCTTTTTTCGCTTATATAGTTGTTCCACATTTTGCATAAGCAATCCCTTATTGGACATTTAACTTATGAAGGTATTTCTACATAAAAAGGGACCCTGTCGCTCAGAACTTTGCAATATTCAGAGTTTCTCATACTCTGGTGAAGGCTCCCCATTTATAGCAGTGCCCCTGGTTCCAGCAACTGGGAATGCACAATTCTAGAGCGTTCTTTCGATTTCCTTGAATACTTTCTTCCTTAGTGTGACATTATTAGTTGTGTGTGAACTGCTCCTATCTGCAACTAAAGTTTCCAGAGCATTAACAGGATTGAAGACCCATTCCCTACAACTGCTCCATACCAACTCTTGAGGCAATGGCAGAGGAACCTGGCAAAATGCAATACAGTGGGGCTCCCCTGGTGGCCGCCCGCCGATGCAGGAGACACGGGTTCGTGCCCCGGAGGTAAGAAGCCAAAAAAAAAAAAAAAAAAAAAAAAAAAAAAAAAGCAATACTGTTAGCAGGGCTCATAGCGAGTTTCTAGAACAGGTACTTCTAGAAACCTGGATGGCATCCTCTGAGCCCCAAATTACAAATGGCTAGTCCAACACTTGCTACATTCAACAGCTCTTCAGGGCTACTTTCTGGAACCACCCTAAATTCTCCCCTTCCATCACAACCATTGGAGCCAAATGTAGTTTTTAATCCTAGGAGTTGTAGTGGATAGATTTACTTAGATATATTTTCATTACCAACACTATAGTTAACGTTTGGGTGATTCCATAATGTGACCACCTATCAGGTCAGTATGTATTTATTATGTATTTTGGGGTGAGAGAGATTACCTGTCATGCATAGCACACATTACATTAATTAATTGGAACTGTACAATTTTATCTGAATAATTTCCACTTTGACAAAATTGGCATTTTCATCACCTATTTATTACATTCTCTCTTTTTTATGTTCTTACTTCTCTTTCTAAGATTTCTTAGGACTATTAAAATAGGGTCATAGAAGTCAAGCACCTAGCTCAGTGCCCCATGTAGAAAGCACTCAGTAAAGGATATTTCCCTTTCCTTTGCTGCTTTTGTATGATGTTATAGTTTACAAAGCATTTTGATGTACATCATTCGTTTGGTCTTCTTGACCCTGAGAGGGAGGTGACACACTCTAAATCCATTCCATATACGAGAAAGTATTTAAATCTAGCTGCGACAGACCTACTTCCTTTTTTAGATCACAAATTATTTCAAGACAAATACCTGTATTTCTTTCTGTATTTCTTTCTTTCAAATAGCTCAACAAGTCAGGGTTCAATGAATGACACATGGCAACAGTGAGAATGTTTTTTTCCTATTGAAATCCACCTTAAAAGGGGGTGGTCGTTGCTTTTTGCCTCCAGAAATTTTGCTGCTGATAGAAAAAGACAAAGTACCCTTTCTAACGTGAATTTATGGAATGAGTGTCTGCCCATAAAAAATTATTCTCCAGCTTGGAGCAATTAAAGTAGTCTCTCTCCTCTCCAAATTAATGTAATTAATACTACAGTCCTGGCTGTTTATCATGTCTTGATAATATCATAAGGGAATGAAAATATTGGCTCTTTTATCCCTTTAAATAGCTGAGATGAAACTGTTGGAGCTCTAATGTTACAACAGCTGTTTCTCATGTCCCAGAATATAATTGGTTGGTACTGAGGTTACTAAATTGTAGGAAATTGACTTTGGTTTTATGCTTGCCTACTTCTGGAGAAGGGAGAGATGGGAAATGTTAGCTTTCTCTTGTAATGAAAAGACAAAACCTTCCCCAATGAAATGGCAGCTTCCGGGTCTCATCTGTACAATTTTCTTCACTAACGTACTGTCTTTGGGTTTGCTGGATAACACGGCTGGGAAAGCAGGACCATTCTAGCTTTCCTCGTAATTGGCTGGCCACCCAACACAGCTGGTCAAAATGCATCAGGGCTTTCCCACGAGGGCCTCTTTCTGGAAGTAATTGTAAAGTGGTCTGGTCTCCCATGGCAAACTCAGTGTGGGATTTGAGATCGTAATGCTCCCAAATAATTTGTAGAAGGGTGATTATTTTATCTGAATATCTTTATTGCTCAGGGACGTCGTTCTCAAAGTGTTGTCCCTGGATCAGTACCACCAGCATCCCCTAGGAATGTGCAGATTCCCAGGCCCACCCTCGACCTATTGAATCAGAAACTCTGGAAGGGGGTGGATCCAGCAATCTATGATTTAACAAGATTTCCAAGTGATTCTGATACACACTAAACTGGAACCCACTGGCTTGGAGTATAACCAGGTTTTCCTAGTTTGTGACAGCCCACCACCAGCTTACTTACTGCTTAACCTCCATCAGTGTCTCAAGGTATGGAGCACATTCCTTTATACCAACGTCCTGAGAGCAAGCTCAGTCCCTCACTCACTGTCGCTCTCATTTCCTTGTCAACTTCTGGAGTCGCAGGGTCCTGCTTCTCAATCTTTACTGGACACACGAATCATATGGAGATCTTGTTCAAGTGCAGGTTCTGATTCAGCATGGTTAGAGTGGGGCCTGAGATCCTGCATTTCCAACAAGCCCCCCAGCGACGGTGCTGCTGGTCCAGAGACCACACAGAAATGACTGGCGAAGTGATTGGAGGAGCGGGCAGTCTAATTGTGAAATCAAGTATACACAGGAACAAACTACAAACAATCCTAAAGGACTTGCCAGCTGGTCCGTTCAAAGTGAGAGATCTAAACAGTGAATATTATAAGAGTTTGTCAGGTTGGGCCTTGAAGGAGCTTGGACAAGGATCTTTCTTTCCATTGCAAGAAGGTTCTTCGTATCTGCTTTCTTCCTCCGTGTGTACCCAGGACCCTCCTTCCTCCTCCTTCCTTTCCCTCCCCCTCCCCACCCCCACTCTGTTCACCTGCCCGGTCCATTCAATCTGAAGCTGTCTTCTCTGTTGATGTTCACATCGGTTCTCAAGAACTGAAGGGCCGGAACCAGTACCAAACCTATGGAACGGATCTAATGGGAAAGTCACAAGGTGAAATTTAAGGGGAAGACCGAACTTTACTACCGAGAGAACTTTTTCCAGTTGCAAATCCAGGTGCTCACCACTGAGTTCTGATTTCCCTGGTGTTCTCGATCCAATGAGGTATAGCTTCTCCATCCTTTAGGCTCTCCCCTTAGATTGGAAAGAAATCAAGTATGCGTTGGATTTTTCCAGCAGCTTCCAGACTGGCAAGTTTCCTTTAACCTTTGAAAGTTAATTTGAGGTTTCCCTTTGAGAAAACCTGGTGGTATGCACAGCTGATGTCTTTGCTCCTGAATCTGGCTCTGCTAGCCCATCTGCAGCTATGTAAATTGGGGGAGGGGGAGTCACTTTGATGCCTGCTGCGAAATAATGGCAGGAGACTTGAGGAGATGTGAAATGTAAAGTAAAAGTGTGATGAGTCAGCAAAGAAGAAAACCCAGGGCTTCCGGTTTGAACAAATTCCTCGACAAGTTTCTTTCTGCCTCCTCTTCTCCTCCATTTCTTTGGTAATAAGCGTTCTTCCTCCACCAGAACGTGCATTCCCACTTCCAGTAATGCTTGTCATTGTCCTATAGACATTGGGTTATGCAGGTGGTAGGAGAAGTATCAGCTTAAATTGAAGAACAGAGGTTCTCCTGCTGTGCTGTGTCCTTATGCTCTACAAGCTAGCATAGTGCCATCCAACAAATATTAAGAATACACATGAGGGAATCAAAACTACAATGAGGTACAACTTCACACTGGTCAGAGTGGTCATCATTAAAAAGTCTACAAATAACAAGTGCTGGAGAGAGTGTGGAGAAAAGGGAACCCCCTACACTGTTAGTGGGAATGTAAATAGGTACAGCCACTATGGAGAACGGTATGGAGATTCCTCAAAAAAACTAAAAATAGAGTTGCCATATGATCCAGCAATCCCACTCCTGAGCATATATCCGGACAAAACTGTAATTCAAAAAGATACGTGCACCCCAGTGTTCATTGCAGCACTATTTACAATCGCCAAGACATGGAAACAACCTAAATGCCCAATGACAGATGAGTCAAGATGTGCTACATATATTCAATGGAATATTACTCAGCCATAAAAAAGAATGAAATAATGCCATTTGCAGCAACATAGATGGAACTAGAGATTACCATACTGAGTGAAGTAAGTCAGAAAGACAAAGACAAATACCATATGATATCACTTAAACATGGAATCTAAAACTTCACACAAATGAACTTACTTACAAAACAGAAACAGACTCACAGACATAGAGAACAGACTTGTTTCGAAGGGAGAGGAGAGGTGGAGGAGGGATGTATTGGGAGTTTGGGATTAGCAGATGCAAACTACTATATAGAGAATGGATAAACAAGGTCCTACTGTATAGCACAGGGAACTATGTTCAATATCCTGTGATAAAGCATAATGGAGAAGAATATGAAAAAGAATGTATATATATATATATGTATAACATTTTTCTGTACAGCAGAAATTAACACAACATAATAAATCGGCTATACTTCTATAAATTTTTTTTTAGTTAAAAAAAAGAATACACGTGAGGGGTAGTTGCAGAAGTAGTAGAAAGCATTTCTCTTGCCCTTGGAGATAATTTTTTTTTCTTTTTGTGGAATGAAGATTAGAGAGGAAAGTTAAGTATCAACATTAGGCAAAATGAATCAACAAGAAGAGGTATGGGACAGACACCTTCTTGGAATGGAGGAATCAGAGGCGGTGAGAATGGAGGTGCAAGTTGAGCCTTGAATGATAAGGAAGGAGGCAGCATGGAGTGGTGATAAGAACATGGGTTTTAGAAGGTGTTTCCTGACTACCCAATAGCAAATGAGTGACTTAGGCCGGCTATAGTCAATGAATATCCAAGTGAGATGGTGTATAGCAGTACCTCGTAGGTCATGAAATAAGCGCAGGAAATAGAAACCACCCTAGGTATTTCAAGCAGAATAGGACTTAAAGTAGGGAAATAAGTGGGTACAAAATTGCAGGAAGGACAGCAGGAACTGAAAACAGGGGCCACCCCTAGGCTTCAAGGCTTCTCTTGCAGCTGCCACCTCCAGTTCAGGAAGCTGAAGGAGAGCACTTTCACCATCACAGCTGCTCCACAGCCTCAAATCTCATTCCCAGACCAGCTTCCCTGGTCCCTGCACGAACTCCCATTTGATGATCGTGTGTGCATCAGCCAGTGCCAGCCCTGAAGAGGATGGTACTTCTCCCTTCCACTTTCTAACCTCACGAGAGTACATCTCATTGACGGATCCTACATTGCAACTAGACTTAACAACAAGGAGAGACTGGGGAATGTCGTTTTTAGCTTTCTGCCCGTGTGACAGAAGGTAAACTGGAGATAGAGGCGGTAGACAGGGATGCTAACATTATCTAGTGTAAGTGGTGCAGTGCAGAGAATCAACAAATGCTAGTCTGCATTAGAGGAACAAATCACGTTGGGTGAAGTCAGCCCAGAGATTGGTGTCAGGGTTTTGGCAGATAAAAAATATTTCCTTTAAGCTGAAGGGAGCTCCAGTGATAGAAGGAAAGGACCGTCACAAGAAACTAGCAGAGAAGGAAACATAATTGCATATTTCTCCCATTCATCCAATGAGAACTAACAATAGTTTTCCTTTCTCTCTGGCTAGGATAGTGAAAATAATATCACGACTTGCTCATTCCCTGAAGCTGGACCCCATATCTTTCTCCTGCTTACCCACAGAAAGGCTGAAGCCCGTTTCCATTAGCTCTCTTTCAGCCTCTATCAGCTGGGACCTTCCCCTTCCTGCTCAACCCCCTAGGGCGATAAGCACATTTTCCAGCAGCTCTGGAGTCATGGCTCCTTACAGAGACTGTGCCAATCTAAACAAGTCCAGCTGGAAGGCGCTGCTTCCAAGCTTTCCTTCCCCCTTCCCTCCACCCAGCTGAAACCACAGGGGCTTTTGAACCTCATGACCAGCAGAAGCAAGAGAAGCAAGTCTCATTTCCCTAGGGAAGAGCACAGAGCTATCAGAGTGGCCCTGGTTCTATTCTTTCAAAAACTTAGACACCCTTGAAAATAGCACAAGTAGAAGAATAAACAATAATTGAAGTGGAGGAATAGATGGTATCAATACACGATACTGTAAAATGAGAGTACAGCCAGAATGTTTTCACTCTTTCACCTCAACCTACCCTCCGAAATCAGGGAATTTGTCTGTCTTACGTACTGCTGTTTCCTTGTGCCCAGAACAGTATCTGAAATGTAATGGGCAAGACTCTTGTTGAGATGGAGGGCATTGTTCTGCAGAGAGGTTAGCGCTCAGCAAATAATTTGGCACTTAGAATTTGCTCCCCTGAATTCTGTAGCCTCTTTTGCAGTTTGGTTGGTCTCTATGATTAGTTCTGGCCAATAGGCTGTGAGTGGAAATGACATCTGTCATGTCTAGGCCAGGCCAGTTAAACCCCCTGAGCTTTCTCCATCTTTCTTTTCCTTCCCTGCTGCAATCTTGGAAACCATGTTTTGATCCAATGCAGCAAAACTCTGACCCTCTGAGTCACTGGAGGCCTCCCCCTGCCTCACTGATCTGTATCAGATTTAACATGAGTGAGAAATAAAGTTTTACTGGGCTAACTTACTGAGGTTTCAGAGCTTATCTGTTATCGAAGCATAGCCTAGACTATTTTAACTAATAGACACTGAGTCACTCATACGTTAATTCGACAGATACAATTGAGCGCTCCAGAGTGTTAGTCACAGGGGCAAGAGGACATTTAGAGATTGGCATAAAAGATAAGAAGCTATAGAAGCAAATTCTGAGATTGTGAAATTCAAGAGACGTCATCAACACTTACCTGACTCAGGTTTTAGGAAAGTCTTAGGATTTCAGTAGCTATCTGTACAATGGAATAGAAATACTTAGTAATTTGAGACCGCCATATACTGAGAGAAGACTCAAAAATGAAAACAACTTCTCTACATCTTTACGTACCTTACATTTTACAAAGGCTGTCCCATGCATGATCCCACTAGATTCTTCTCCATAATCCTGTGAGGATAGCAAGTTAAGTATTATTCTTCCTATTTTACCATGGTGAAAAATGAAGCTTAGACAAGGGAGGGCCAGATAGCTCATTTGTGACCGAATCTAGTCTCAAACAAAGGTCTTCAGCTTTGAAGTCAATGTTCTACAGACCAAACTGCATCCCTATAGACACTCTGATATTTAACTTTTCATTATGCAAATATACAAGTGCAGAAACTGAGATGTAGGTTAAGGGGACAGGAATGAGGTCCAAAGAACTCTGGTGATAGTTTCTTTTTTTTTTTAAACATCTTTATTGGAGTATGATTGTTTTACAATGGTATGTTAGTTTCTGCTTTATAACAAAGTGAATCAGTTATACATATACATATGTTCCCATATCTCTTCCCTCTTGCATCTCCCTCCCTCCCACCCTCCCTATCCCACCCCTCTAGGTGGTCACAGACCACCGAGCTGATCTCCCTGTGCTATGCGGCTGCTTCCCACTAGCTATCTATTTTACGTTTCGTAGTGTATATATGTCCATGCCACTCTCCACTTTGTCCCAGCTTACCCTTCCCCCTCCCCATATCCTCAAGTCCATTCTCTAGTAGGTCTGTGTCTTTATTCCCGTCTTACCACTAAACCATAATTCAAAAAGAGTCATGTACCAAAATGTTCATTGCAGCTCTATTTACAATAGCCAGGACATGGAAGCAACCTAAGTGTCCATCAACAGATGAATGGATAAAGAAGATGTGGCACATATATACAATGGAATATTACTCAGCCACAAAAAGAAACGAAATTGAGTTATTTGTAGTGAGGTGGATGGACCTAGAGTCTGTCATACAGAGTGAAGTAAGTCACAAAGAGAAAAACAAATACTGTATGCTAACACATATATATGGAATCTAAGAAAAAAAAAAAAGGTCTGGTGATAGTTTTGATGTAGAGTAAGAACGTTAGTTCTGATTCAGTGAGTAATAGAAACCATACGGATTGTAAATGGAGCATCTTCATAGTTAATTTGTCTTTGCTAAGCTACCTGACTCCATGAAAACTATTAAGGATGTGAGCAAGAAAGAAAGACCAGATTTGGACATTCAGATGTAGAGAACCAAGCCCAAGGAGCAGAATAAAGGAGGGCTAGGAAGAGTCATGGTCCTGAACATGGTCCTGGTCATCCTTTATGAAGTTTCTAGAAAATTTTGGAAAATGGCCTCTCCCCGGGACAATTCTCAATGGCGTAAGTCGTAGGATGACAACTCCAGCTCCTTTTACCATGAAACAATACCTCTTTAGGCTAAGCAGCTGATAGCCACACTAATCTGGTACCCCCAACTAACGATTCTCACTACATATTTGAAAGTTTAAGAAACACGTGAAAATGTTGGCACCCAATTAGGAAAGTCTTTTGCAGGTCAGCCACAGAGGGAGGCCGTGCATCTCTTCCAGGTCCTTGAACCTCTTGTTCCCACTGTCAAAATTAACAAATGCTAGAAGCAGACTCTGACTATTCAACAATGGATAATCCATGAATGAAAGGACATTAACCTTTTAAGAATCAACCTCAGCATTAATTTTGCATCTAAATCCTACTTTTATCTCTATGCGGAGTCTATTTCAGCAGCTTTGCTTATATTCCTCTAGAAGTTTCCTCTTGCCTTATATCATCTGATGCCTCTCAATCCTTTAAATCCTAACTCAAGTTTCTCTTCTAGAAACCTTCTCCTGACCATCCCTGCCCACTAAAGACCATACATTTATCCATTCAATTCGTATCTATTGAGTGCTTGCTTTATTGGATAAACTGTGCTAGGTGCTAGGATCTACATCAACAAATTCAGTCACTCCTATATTGTCCCTTACTGCTGACATGAATTCTTGGCTACCTTTGCACAGGTAAGTTCTTTGATGGCATGGACCATTCCTGTCTTGTACATTTCTGATTCCTACAGTGCCAGGCAAAGAAGTGGGCTGCTTGATGAATATACCTATTGATGTATATAAGTGACTAATATTATCCAGTGTCACATAGCTTGTAGGGGAGAGACAGAGAGAGAAGAGAGTGAGGGAAGAACAGGCGTGTTTCAACTCGGTCTGCCTAGAGCACAGATCCAGAGATTTGCTAGAATGATGAATAATCTATCACAGGCAACCAGCACCTGATTATTGCCAATCTTATTAAGGAAGTATGATGGGGAAACTCTTCTGGTTAAAAAAATTACCTTATACTACTTGTTTAAGCTTACCCATAGACATGACACTATGAAACTCATGGCATTTTTAAAAAACCAATTCCCAAAGATTGACTTGAGCTGTATGTTTTGGGAGCATGCTGAAGACCTGTGATTACCTGTACATCTGACATGGGGAATTACCTGGGCTGGGCAAAACCAACAGACACACAGTACCTAAGAGTTGCAAATCCTCTTCCTTTTAGATAATGTTCTTTCAGAACTTCTTATCTACCGAATTAGTTATATAGGATCCCAAGTCAATTTGCATAATTTTTTTTTTCCACAAAAGTAAAAAAACATTTGACTATGGGATGAAGATTATTTTTAAAGCCAGAAGAGAACTTTAGGGTTAAACTCATCCCAAACCCTCATTTCACGCATAAGGAAACTGAAGCATAAATAACTTAAATGTCTCACCAAAGATCAAACAATCGATTGGTATCAGCAGCTGAATAAAAACGTAGAACTTGGACTTCCCTGGAGGTCCAGTGGTTGGGACACTGTGCTTCCACTGCAGGGAGCATGGGTTCAATCCTGGTTGGGGAATTAGGATCCCGCATGCTGTGCGGTACGGCCAAAAAATAGAATAAAAAATAGAAACAAAAATGTGATGCTCACCTGTGCCCTTTATACGACATATCACAGTGTCCTATGTTAGGAAGTACTGCCTGCTGGCAAAGTGTGCCTTCTCTCTGTCAATGCCCAGGCTGACGGAGGTCAGCGGTGTACTTCTAGAACTGTGGAGTATAGACCTCAAAGAATCTATAGCAAGTAGGGTCCAAATCAGACCTATAAGAATTCATCTCCAACTTCCCAGACAGGGGAAAGGTGAGAGTGGGCCAAACAGAGAGGAAAGGATGAAGAGTCTAGAAAACGAGACACTATCCTGAAGTGCTATAGGAGACAGAAGACAGGAAATCATGGGGAGGACCAAGGTCTATGCACAGCCATTTCCCAGTTCCCCTGGTCTAGATTAGAGCCCCTTTTTTGTAATGAGGTGGATAGACCTAGAGTCTGTCATACAGAGTGAAGTAAGTCAGAAAGAGAAAAACAAATACCGTATGCTAACACATATATATGGAAAGATAATTAAAAAAATAAATAAATAAAATAAATATCCCCTTGTGTTTGTTTCCTGTGACTGATATAAAAAATTATCACAAACTTGCTGGCTGAAAACAATAGAAATGTGTTCTCACAGTTCTGGAGGCCAGATGCCCAAACTGTTGGCAGTGTCCATTCAGGGCCCACCCAGATAACCCAGTGTTGTCTCTTCATTTCAAGATCCTCGGCCTAATCACATCCGCAAAGACCCTTTTTTTTCCAAATAAAGTCACATTCACAGACACCAGGGATTTGACATGGACGTCTTTGGGGAGGGAGGCAGTTTGTGGACCACCACACCCCTTTGCTTGGTTAATTATTATTATTTCTTTTTTATAAATTTATTTATTTTACTTATTTATTTTTATTTTTGGCTGTGTTGGGTCTTCGTTGCTGCACATGGGCTTTCTCTAGTTGCAGCAAGCGGGGCCTACTCCTCGTTGTGGTGAGCGGGCTTCCCATTGTGGTGGCTTCTCTTGTTGCGGAGCACGGGCTCTAGGCACACGGGCTCAGTAGTTGTGGCTTGCAGGCTCAGTAGGTGTGGCACACGGTCTTAGTTACTCTGCGGCATGTGGGATCTTCCTGGACCAGGGCTCGAACCCGTGTCCCCTGTACTGGCAGGTGGATTCTTAACCACTGAGCCACCAGGGAAGTCCCTGGTTAATTATTTTTGATGACCTCCACCCGCACTGTGAGGGTCCAGGAGGACATAAGCCTTAAGCCTTCTCTGCTTTATTCACCACTGCTTCCAAAGCACCTGGCATAGTAGATATTTAATAAGTGTTTGGGGAATTAAAGGAAGGAGGGAAGGAAGGAAGGAAGGAAGGAAGGAAGGGAGGGAGGGAGGGAGGGAGGGAGAGCAGGAGGAAGGAAGGAAAAATCAGAAGAGGAAGGGGTGAGCAAAGAAGGGAAAGAGGAAAGAAGGAAGATGGGGGGCGGGGAAGGAGAGAGTGAGAGCAGAGAGAAAGGAGAAGAGAGGAAATATTATCTCCAAATCTCACTAATTCTTATGAGACGGAGTTAAAGGTGAGAAAAACAAGGAAGAGTTTTAGACGGTGAAGGTCAAAATTAGTAAGTGATGAAGCTTGCATTTCAATTGTGGTATTTGAAATCCATTGTTTTCCAGTACAAAGCAGCTCTAGTAGATGCTAGGGGTTAGATTAGGGTGGGAGGGATTGGATACAAAGAAGTGCCGGCATGCTTGCCCAGAAGCAGTTCACAATCTACTGGGGGACTGGGCCCTTCATGCAGATGGTAGTGTGACAGGTGCCAAATAAAGAAGGCCCAGGTTTTGAAAAACTTTTAATGCCTTCGGATTTTATTTTATAGAGCAACCTTTCGACAAGGTTTCTAGGCATAAGCAGTAATATTTAAAATTTGCTATTTTGATAGTAAACAATAATTTTATAGCTATTGTGTAACTTCAAGTCCAAATATCTATTATGACTCATACTCAACTACATTAGCCCATGGGATTCTCTTAAGGGGTAAATTATATATTTGGCATAAATCCAACCACTGGAAAATACCCACCTCAAAACGCACAATTATGTCATTCCTACAATGCATTTCATCGATGAAACGGAGTCTTCAAATCAGAATGTTCTTGAATGTTGACTGGCATCTGTGAATTACATAAGATCAAGACATCATTCAATGTTAACCATTATCTTGAGCAATCATTCGTTCGGTTATTCATTCAATTATCCCATGATCATTTTTTTGAGATCCTATTGTGACTTGCCCTGGGAGCTAGAGATACAGTTTGAAAAGAATATGGTCCTTCCCTTTAAAAAGCTCAGAGTCTGTGTTCGTCAGGTTCTCTAGAAAGCACATGCAGTGACAAATTCAGGAGTCCAAGAGGTTTGCTGGAGAGTAATACCATGCAAGTTAAAGGGTGAGGAAGCAGGACTGGGAAGGGAAATCCTTCAGCCCAAAAAGCAGATACGACATCTGTGAAGGGAAAGAGGGAAGAAGTACGATGAGGCAGAGAGTGCCTGAGACCACCATGCAGATCTGAGGAAGTTGGCCAACTGAAAGATTTCCCGCTAAAGGAGTTCTGAGTTGGGCCTAGTACTGCTATTATGCTCAGTCATTGGCTGGGGCTGCCAGAAAAGGTCATGGTCTCAGCTTGAAAGCTGGGGCAGATCTTGAAGGCATTAACAGCTGGAGGCTGTCAGCTAACTGCACTCCTCCCAGTTAAACAGCAAGTTCTTTCTTGAAGGGAGATCAAAGTGACACAACCTCATGGCTGCCACATAATGCGATTAGGGAGAAGGCAAATAAACAGGTAATTCAAATCCAGTAAGGGTAATGACAGGGTGCCATGGGAGCTTAAAGATGGAGCATGAAAGTTGGACTTGGGAACAGAAAAACTTCCAAGAACATGTAGTGTTTGGGTTTTTTTTTTTTTTTTAACATCTTTAATGCAGTATAACTGCTTTAAAATGGTGTGTTAGTTTCTGCTTTATAACAAAGTGAATCAGCCATACATATACATATATCCCCATATCTCCTCCCTTTTGAGTCTCCCTCCCTCTCACCCTCCCTATCCCACCTCTCTAGGTGGTCACAAAGCACCGAGCTGATCTCCCTGTGCTATGCGGCTGCTTCCCACTAGCTATCGGTTTTACATTTGGTAGTGTATATGTGTCCATGTCACTCTCTCACTTTGTCCCAGCTTACCCTTCCCTGTCCCTGTGTCCTCAAGTCCATTCTCTAGTAGGTCTGCATCTTTACTGCCTTCCTGCCCCTAGGTTCATGACCACCTCAGTGGCTCAGGCCTGACACCCGGCCGGAGCATCAGGACCCTCTCAGCCACACAGCTCAGAAGAAAAGGGAGAAAAAGAAAGAAAGAAAGAAAGAAAAGAAAATACATAAAGTTGTTAAAATAAAAAAAATTTTTTTAATAAAAAAGTAATAAAAAAAAGAAAGAAAGAGAGCAACCAAACCTAAAAACAAATCCACCAATGGTAACAAGTGCTAAAAGCTACACTAAAAAAATAAATAGACAGAACCCTAGGACAAATGGTAAAAACAAAGCTTTTGGGAAGTCTGAGGTCTTCTGCCAGCGTTCAGTATGTGTTCAGTAGGAGTTGTTCCACGTGTCGATGTATTTTTGATGTATTTGTGGGGAGGAAGGTGATCTCCACGTCTTACTCCTCCGCCATCTTGAAGGTCTCTCGAAGATGTAGTTTTTAAGATGATACCAGCATTATAAGTAGGAGTTAGTCAAATAAAGGAAGTAGGGATAGGTACAGAGGGTTCAAGACAGGGAAACATGATGTACAAAGCCTTGTGGGAGAGAAAGTGTGGCACATTGGGGGGAATGGCAAGACCTACATTATGATTTTAGTATCACATTGGAGGGAGAGTGAAGGAAGAGATGAAGCTGAAGAAATAAATAGTGGGTAAATAACTAAGGTCCTTGCACACCACACTAAGGAATTTGGGCAGGACAACCACATGCAAAGTGGTTTGTGATTTGAGCACTCAGTGACCAACAATTTTCCCCATCAACTTTACTAGAGAAACTTGAAGACCCCATGTTCCATCTCTAGATTTAGGCTCTAGTGATCCTTATGAAAAGGCAAGTATGTTATCTATGAGGAAGCATATAATTCATTGTCACCCATGGTCATTTTTGTTCAATATTTTTATCCAAGGCCACTTAGTCCATCCCCCACTAGGAGAGAAATCACAGGACTGATGGGTTGTGGTTGGACAAATAAGAAACTTAGAGCCATAGAACTGTCTATAGCATCAGAGCAAGAATCCAAAGAATCATTTTGGGTTCCCAGTATCATGAACGGGGGCGGAAAAGAGCCAAGAATGGGTTTTCCTACTTCTAATTTAGAGAGCAGTGTTTTCTTAAAAAATGAGCCCTAAGATTTCACTGTTGTTATTCTATTCTGAGGAATAATCATAAATTTAAAGTTTTATAATATTTGCTGATGGCAATAATGATGGCTAACATCTAGATGGCTTTTGTCGTTACCATGCTAAGTGTTTCACACTTGATTTTATATAATGCCCGGGATAGCTATATTGTCCTAAGAAATAGGAACTGTTAATTATGCCTGTTTTCCTATCAGAAAATTAAAGCTCAGAGAGGTTAACATGTCTGAGGTCACACAGTTACTGCACACAAAGAGGTTAAACAAAATATTATTTTCAAAATTCATAGACAATCTACAGGAAACTATTCAATAAATCCTGGGCAAGTGCATATAAAGAAATAGAAAGACGTTTTCGAATTGTCTTTAATGACATTAACAAATATTTATGGTATGGTTTTTAGTGAAAAAAGTGGAATGCAAAATTGTACATACAATATGATCTTCCTAGGAAACCAAAAACAAAATGAAAATACAAACTACAGAATGGGAGAAAATATTTGCAAATGATATGACCGACAAAGGCTTAGTTTCCAAAATATACAAACCGCTCACACAACTCGACAACAACAAAAAACAAAAAACCCAGTCAAAAAATGGACAGAAGACCTAAATAAATATTGCTCCAAAAGAAATACACATGACCAATAGGCACATGAAAAGATGCTCAACATCACTAATTATTAGAAAAATGCAAATCAAAACCACAATGAGGTATCACCTCACACTGATCAGAATGGCCATGATTAAAAAGTCTACAAATAACAAATGCTGGAGAGGGTGTGGAGAAAAGGGAACCTTCCTACACTGTTGGTGGGAATGTAAGTTGATGTAACCACTAGGGAAAACAGTATGGACATTCCTCAGAAAGCTAAAACTAGAATTACCATATGATCCAGCAATCCCAGTCCTGGGTATATACCCAGACAGAACTATAAGTCAAAAAGGTATATGCACCCCTATGTTCATAGCCGCACCTTCACAATAGCCAAGACATGGAGAAACCTAAATGTCCATTGATAGATGAATGGATAAAGAAGATGTCGTACATTTTTACAGTGGAATACTACTCAGCCATAAAAAAGAACAAAATAACACCATTTGAAGCACCTTGGGTGCAACTGGAGATTATCATACTAAGTGAAGTAAGTCAGAAAGAGAAAGACAAATGCCATATGATATCACTTATATGTGGAATCTAAAATATGACAAAAATGAACCTATGTATGAAACAGAAACAGAATCACAGACGTAGTGAACAGACTGGTGGTTGCCAAAGGGGAGGGGTTTGGGGGAGGAATGGAGTGGGAGGTTGATGTTAGCAGATGTAAGCTTTTATATATAGAATGTTTAAACAAGATCCTACTGTATAACACATAGAACTATATTCAATATCCTATGATAAACCATAATGGAAAAGAATATATAAATATGTACAACAGAATCATTTAGCTGTACAGCAGAAATTAACACAATATTGTAAATCAACTATACATCAAAAAATATATGAAAACAATATGCTCTTATTTTTCAAAAACAGCTTCACTGAGCCATAATTTACATGTCATAACACTTACCATTTTTAAGTCTGCAATTTAATGATTTGTAGAAAATCTTCAGAGTTATGCAACCATTACCACAATCCAGTTTTAGAATGTTTCCATCACTCTCCCCAAACTCCCACAAAAAAAAATCTCTTATGCTTATTTGCAGTTAATCCCTATTCCTACCCTCAGTCATAGTCAACCCTAATATATTTTCTTTCTTTATAGATTTACCTTTTGGGGGGTTTCATATAGATGGAATTATATAATATGTGATCATTGTGTCTGGCTTCTTTTAATTAGCAAAAAAGTTTTGAGGTTTATCCATGTTGTAGCATGAATCATAATTTCTTACTTTTATGTCCTGAATAGTATCCCATTGTATGGTTATAACACATTTGATTTCTCCACTCCACAGTGGGTGGACATTTAGATTGTTTCTACTCTTGGGCAATTATGAATAATGTTGCTATGAACATTTGTATACAAGTCTTTGCGTGGACATATGTTTTGTTTCTTTTGTTTCTTTTTTTTTGTTTTGTTTTTGTTTTTGTTTTTGCGGTACGTGGGCCTCTCACTGTTGTGGCCTCTCCCGTTGCAGAGCACAGGCTCTGGACGCGCAGGCTCAGCAGCCATGGCTCACGGGCCCAGCCGCTCCGTGGCATGTGGGATCTTCCTGGACCGGGGCATGAACCCGTGTCCCCTGCATCGGCAGGCGGACTCTCAACCACTGAGCCACCAGGGAAGCCCTTTGTTTTGGTTTTTAAGTAGATATCTCAGTATGGAATTGCTGGGTAATATGGTAAATATATATTTAACTTTTCAAGAAAGCACAAACTAGTTTTCAACGTGGGTGTTCCATTTTACATTCCCACCATCAGCTGAAGAGGATTCCATTTTGTCCACATCCTCACCAACACTTGTAATTGTCTGTATTTTTATTATAGCCATTCTAGTAGATTTGAAGTGATAGCTCTTTGTGGTTTTAATTTGCATTTACCAAAAGACTAACGATGTTGAACATTTTAACATAAGTATTTGCCATGTACATATCTTCAAAACTCTCCCATTTTTATTGGGTTGTTTGCTTTCTTATAGTTGAATTTTGACTGTTCTGTATATCTTGTGGGTACAAGTCCTTTATCAGATTTGCAAATATTTTCTCAGTTTGTGGCTTGATTTTTCCTCCTTAGGAAGTCTTTCAAAGGGCAGACACTCTTAATTTTGATAAAATACAATATAACAATTTTTTCTTCTATGGATTATATTTTTTGTGATAGAAGAAATCTCTGCCTAATCCATGGTTCTGAAGATTTTTTCTTATGTTTTCCTTTAGAAGTCTCATAGTTTTAAGTTTTGCATTTAGGCCCATGATCTATTTTTAGTTAATATATTTTTGTGTATAATGTGAGGTATGAACTGAAGTTCATTTTTTATTTATTTTTTACATATCGACTGCCAATTATTCCAGCGTCATTTGTTAAAAAGACTATCGTTCTCAATGGAATCACCTTTCCCCCTTCATTGCAAATCAATTGACCATATAGGTATATTTCTGGACTCTGTTGTATACCACTGGTCTATGTGTCCATTTTGCTACCAATACCACAGTGTTTTGGTGGCTTATCTTAGTCATTCTCAACTGGAAGTGATCTTGCTCCTCCAGGGGAAAATTGCACACCTGAAATTTCTTGCTTGACTTCTTCCCTTTCCTGTCCTACTTTCTCCACTTCCTTCCTGGTTTGTCCTGGGAACACAACTTAATAAGTCATTCACACAAATTCCTTATCTCTGAGTCTTTTGGGGGGAGCCTAACCTAAGACATGAAAACAGTACAGCACCCAGAACATTGTTATTACTCAATAAACATTAGCTATTATGAGTATTGTTAATTTTCCTCACCTCATTTTTTTGGGGGAACCCTTTTACAAAAGTGGGAAATTATGCCATTTTTCAGTTTTCCTTTGGGCAGGAAATACCAAATGGTATTACTACTAATAATACCTTATGGTATTATATAACTATCTTTGCATAATATTTATACTTAGTAAGTCACTAAGTATTACTATCTTTGATTAGTATTACAAGAGTGGTGTGTCTTCATTCTAATTACCTAATGTGTCTGTCTTTTCTTTTTTTTTTTAACGTCTTTATTGGGGTATAATTGCTTTACAATGGTGTGTTAGTTTCTGCTTTATAACAAAGTGAATCAGCCATACATATACATATGTTCCCATATCTCTTCCCTCTTGCGTCTCCCTCCCTCCCACTCTCCCTATCCCAACCCTCCAGGTGGTCACAAAGCACCGAGCTGATCTCCCTGTGCTATGTGGCTGCTTCCCACTAGCTATCTACCCTAAGTTTGGTAGTGTATATATGTCCATGCTTCTCTCTTGCTTTGTCACAGCTCACCCTTCCCCCTAACTAATGTGTCTGTCTTTAACTTTTGAAATCTCAAATCTAGATTACACAAATCATGGTTTCAGCATAAGGACTACAAAAAAAAAAACAAAGAACGGGCTTCCCTGGTGGCGCAGTGGTTGAGAGTCCGCCTGCCGATGCAGGGGACACGGGTTCGTGCCCCGGTCCGGGAAGATCCCACATGCCGCGGAGCGGCTGGGCCCGTGAGCCATGGCTGCTGAGCCTGCGCGTCCGGAGCCTGTGCTCCGCAATGGGAGAGGCCACAACAGTGAGAGGCCCGCGTACCGCAAAAAAAATAAAACAAAATAAACAAAGAACAACCATTGACAACCTAGAGTGATCATGGTAAAGACAAAATACAGATTAAGACTTTGAAGTATCAAGAATCAATGCCAAAGATACAAGATGGGGAGTCCCATGTGTGGCTGGGAAATCCAAGGAGAGCACAGACCCTCTATAACTGTGCAATGGAAGCCAATCCAACCTCAAGCTGTCTGACCTGGCACCTTCTCAAAGACCCAAGAATAAAGGGATTATACTTAGCACCAGTTCAGATGTAAAGATCATTCCAATTTTGGTCTTTACAACCTAGAAGAGATATAACAAAGTAGAAAAGGGTTCTGAAAAGAGCAAAGAAACAGTCAGTAATTGGCAAATTGAACCTCTGAGGAAAGGTTAAATGAGTTTGGATTGTTTACCCAGTGAAAGAAAGGCCAAAGGTCTACTTAATACTTGTCTTGAAGAATTTAAAGTTGGTATCTGACCAGATAGTTTACATCTGCAGAAAAGAAAATGAACTCCCCCCAGCCTGCTGTGTAAATAATTTAAGAGTTAGGATGGAATAAGAGACTGAGATTCAAAATAGCAAGAACTTCTTGATTCGGGAGTAATTAAGGTTTGCAAAAATCCACTACTAGTAGTGGAATTTCTGTTCCTAGTCATCTGTGAAACACAAGCACATTGCCATTCATGAGCATAAATGGATGCTTTTTGAATGGTGGCTGAAAACCCATGAAGGGTCCCATCACTAATGTGACTAGATCTGTTTAACCTCATCTGTGGTTGCACCATCTGCTGTTCAGACCAGCATTTGATCAGCTGGGGGCTCTGCCAGCCTCCCTCAACCTTAGGAGGGCTGAAGAGAAGCTGAGAGGATCACCACCCTTAACCATATTTTTCACTTACTGGCAGTATCAGTTAGTTTTCACTGCATAACAAAATACACCAAAACCCAGTGGCATAAAATATTTATTTCCTCATGTGGGTTTGGGTGTTTTGGCTTCAAGCTGTGGCTGCTGCATTGGCTCTGCTTCATAAATGTTCTCTGTAGAACCTGCGTGAAGCAAATAGCGACCCAGGGGAAAGCACTCCTGATGGTGATAGGTGAAGTACAAAAGGGCAAGCAAGCCCCACCGCACAAGCACATTTCAAACCCTTGCTTGCATCACATTTACTAACATGTCATTGGTCAAACTCAAAGCCAAGAGAAATGAAAGTACATTGTGTCTTTTGTGGGAGGCACTGCAAAGATACAAGATCAAGGGTATGGATATAGCAAGGAGTAAAGTATCAGAGCCAATAATCCTATCTACATCCTCCCTGCATTGGCTGAACTAAGCTTCATTCCTCATATTGGCCATAGAAATGACCTTGTCCCTTGATATTGCTTTAGAAGGGGGATGACTAGATGTCACGCCATGAGCTGAGGATTACTCTAGGCTAGAGTGGTATATCTATCTTTCCCCGTCCTCCAAATCCCCCTACAGCAGAAATTCATCCACCTCCTATATTTTTAATCTGGATTAATGACATCACAATCTACCCAGTCATCCAATTCAGAAACCCAAACTTCAGCGTTGATCCTCCTTTTTCTTCATCCTTCATACAATTTGTTTTAAATCCCTTTAATCTACATCTGAAATGACATACTCTCCCACTCTCTCTGCTACCTTCCTCACTGAGATGTTCATAGTCTCTCATCTGGATTACTGCAGTGACCCTAATTGGTCCACCTGCCACTGTTCTTCACCATCTTGGTCCACCTACTCTATTGCAGTCAATTTCCTTTGGAAAAAGGAAATTAGATCATGTCAAAACCTGCTTGGGCAAAAGTCAAAGGACAGATTATTTTTTAAAGGACAAATTCCAAAATCTCTACCATGACATTCAAGGACTTCGAAAATCTTGCTCCATCTCCAGCTTTATCTCATCTCAATCTACCTGTACTCCAGTCACACCCAGGGACCACACATTCTTTAACCATGCCACTCACTTCAACAAATTACTGTATTTGTCTCTGCTAGTCCTTATGTTTGGAATGCCCTTCCATACATCCTCTGCCAGACCAAAATTTCTAACTATTATCATCAAACATCACTGTCATTTCAGAAGTCATCGTTTTCTTCTCTGTGTTCCCATGGTACTTTGTTCATCATGTCATCCCACTACAGACTTCACATAAACGTGCATGTATCGATTACTCACAAAAACCCCAGGAAGAAAGAAGTGCATCAATAACTCCCTCACAATGCAGAAAACTTTTCAGAAAGGACTTAGCCTGGAAGCTCTTCTTTTCCTTCCTGAGAGCTGGGGTGTTCTACAGAACCCCTCACATCACTAAATTTCAGTACTGACAAGGAATCTATGTGGCTGGAACAGACAGTAATGCAGAGCGGACGGTGGAGAATAGTGAGTATCCTACAGTCCAGCACTGCACACGTTTGGGCAACAGCAAATTAGGAACAACAAAAGCTTGGATTGTAGTGAAATATAATGAAATATAGTGAAGTCTTAAGTGAAGACTTAAGACGTGAACCTTGAGAGCAATGACAGAAAAAGAGAATAATTTTCTGTAACAGTATGTCAGCCTTGGAATAAAAAACTAAGCACATGGTCTAGCATGGGACCAGTTTTAGACCCACCGAAGGGACTGAGCAGACAGATATAGAACCTGGAAATAAGCTGAAAAGAACTAGACCCCACCATGATGGTGACATCCCTTTGGGCGACACTGTTAGCAAGACTGCTCACACTTTAATTAAATTTTAGTTAGCTGTGCATACTAGTTATGGCTTAGTTATTAAACTTTAATACTGCATATACATGTATAATCAACATGCATATATTTATTAGTACCTATTTAGTAAATTACATCGAATCTATTTTAAGTTGTGGGTCCAACCTGACTATTTAGTCCTTTTCATTGATTTTTATTAAGTCCTGGGCAGAAAACTGTTGAATTTTACCAAAGTTAGAATGGACTCAACTCTAAATTAAAATAAGAACCTAATGGTCAGAGCACACAGGCCAGATACATCATTACAGGGGTGGCTGAACAACGTTTTTCTTGTCGGGGAGGCCACATGTAATGACAGTTCTTAATACAGTATCTTAAAGTTCTTTATAGTTCAACTGAGTTATGAGAGCTGCAAAACCAGACATCACATTGTATCCACTGTTGACCCTAGTGCGGTGTCTGGCACACCATATGTACTCAGCCAGTGCTCACCGATCTAAATTGTATTGGTACCGGAAGGATGCCCACTGATGCTCCCTGGTCTGGGATGAAAATGGATGTGCTTCAAGGAGGGTGATGCTAGGCTCCTCCTTGGACCAAAGCCTTAGGGAGTTGCTATATTGCTACAATGGAGCACGGTGTGGGGAGGGTGCATATGGCGGAGAATTCATTACTTTTTCATAACATACCTTAGCACAATTCTAGTCTGTCTAGCTTCTGGGAGGATGAATAATGAAAAGGAAATGGTACGTGTCCGAATCAGCAATGTCCATGCACACAGAGTTATAAAGGGAAGCAGCCTGGAATATTTATTCTGGTTTTAGATATTTTTTCCTTCGCATTCTTTAGTTAATCCACCTAGCTGAGCGAAATTATGTGTCACGAGCATAGTAGTACATCGAAGCATTTCTATACAGCGCCAAATACTTTTTGTGTCATATAGCATACTTTTTCCTCATAATATATAGCGCTAACACGATTTATTTTCTGCCTTATGTAATGAATAATCTCAAAGTCGCTATCCTGTTTTAGTGGAAGGCAGGGGGAGCTATAAAATGGGACTAAACTGCATGGAATTAGCTGAGGAATCCGCTGTATCAGTCATTCCAGCTCAAGCAAGGTCGCTCTGCAGCTCAGTAACCATAAAAAGACCCATTGATAGCAACTCCGTTCATGGCAGTGGCACTTTATGTGGCAATAATAATAACATACAGTCACTTACACCAAGCCCAAGCAAAACGTTTGTGGTATAAGATAACATCGGATTGTATCAGTGTGAACGTTTGGCCTAATATCACTTGCTTGGACCCAAAAGTCAGCCAACTTGCTTTAAGATGTGAATGCCATTTTCTGTGGGTGGAAGCACAGAGCTGAGATTTCCTTTTGTGTTTCAGGGGTTTGTTGGAGCAACACGGGCTAGCAAGGCTCCACATGGGCCAGAGACCTGGATGTTTTGAAAAGGCTCTAGGGATGTACTAGAAAAAGAAACTCTTGTACTCAGTACTTTTTTAAGTAGCTGAAAGTAAATTAAAAACAAATACTACTATACTCATCAGTTCCTACATTCCCCAGGGTATCCAGATTTTGAGTGTATAATTCAATTTAAGAAGACTTTATTGGGCACCCAGCATGTACAAAGGCACTGTGCTAGACATTCATGGAAATACAGAGATAAAATTACCATATAGAAGAGGGAGAGTATATATGCAAATTACTATAAAATATGGCAAAATGCTGGGGGAAGAGATGAAAAATGCTTTGCTAGAGAGTTCTGAGTAGAGTGGCAGAATACCCAGTGGAGAGAAGGAACAAAGATTCAAATAGCCATTGGTCATTTGCTCTTTACAGGCATCAATATTTGACATGAATAAATGAATGAATCAATGATATATTTTGTCAGATGAGCTATGAGAGGTCAGTATTTTTTTTTTTTTTTTTTTGCGGTACACAGGCCTCTCACTGTTTTGGCTCTCCCATTGCAGAGCACAGGCTCCGGACGTGCAGGCTCAGCGGCCATGGCTCACGGGCCCAGCCGCTCTGCGGCATGTGGGATCTTCCCGGACAGGGGCATGAACCCATGTCCCCTGCATCGGCAGGCGGACTCTCAACCACTGCGCCACCAGAGAAGGCCAAGATCAGTATGGTTTTTAATCTACAGAAAGGGGAAGAAGAGGACATTCCAGATGAAGGAAAAAATATAGGTGATGACACAGTGGCAAGAAAATTCACTTTAATACTGGGGAAAAACATGGTTTTGTATGATTGGAAGAGGTTTCATAGAGCAGGCAAGGCTAGGTACACTGAAGTCATGTTTCGTCAGGACTACAAAGTCAAGATGAGAAACATATTTAATTCAGGAATAGCAATCAAAATTGGTAAAAGATGTGATTTGAACAGGACATTGGGAAGATGAATGTATTCTTGGAGTGAAGTACATGGCTTTGGACCAGAGAGACCTGGCCTCCAATATTAGTTCCACCAGTTATAAACTGAATGATTCTGTGCATGTTACTTAATCTCTCTAAGTGTCAGATCATTCATTAGTAAAATGGTGATAATAAGTCCACCTTGAATGTACAAATCCATGGACCTGAAGAATGCCAACTCCAGAGTAAAGCTACCTTAAGCAAGGGAAGGTTGGAAATTGGTCTGAAGAAGATACAAAGGGAATTTTAGCTTTTGCTGAAGAAAATACGGCAAAAGATCAGCACTGTCAATCCTAGGTGTTGAGAACATTTACATTACTATCAACTGTTCTAAATGCTGGAAATACTTCATAAGTAAATAAGCCCAACTTACAGCCATGGTTGCTGGACATAATGTTTATCAAGTGTGTGACACAAGTCCTGGCATAGAGCAAGGTTTCATAAATGAAAGCTATTTTATTGTTGTTTTTACAATGTTATAATGAGGTCGGTGGAATAGAAAGTATAGAATGAAAGAGAAGAGAATAAAATCTGTAGAATAAAATCATGGGGCATGGAGGACTTCCACTTAGAGCCAAGATGGAATAACAGGGACTAGATTTGTCTTCCTACTTAAAACAACTGAAAAAATGGACAAATATACGAAACAAAGTTTTTCAAGGCAGTGGACATCAGACATTGAAGGGCAGTGTTCTCAGAAAGATGGGAAACAAATGAGGTGAACCCTGTGATGGCTCCAGTATATTGGTTGGAGAGAGTTTCCAGGCTTTGGAACAGGAAAGGAAAAAGAACTCAGGAGGATCCCAGTGGTCTTCCTGAGTTGAGGAGACAAAGATGAGGGTACAGTGCGGTCAAGCCCCCAAGGCTCTAGAGTTTTCATGGGAGAATACATGAGAAGAGAGAACCCCACGGGTCTGTAGAGGATAGCTCTTGCATATTCAGCTGAGTAATGATCAGTACCCAAGGCTGAGAATAGAACAATCCAAGAGGATCAAAGGAAACAGTCCCGAGGATCTCTCACAGGGCCAGGAAGATTGCGTGCTCACACCAGCAAGAGCAGAAAATGTCATAATTCACAAGGCATAAAGCAGAGTACTCAGAAGGGCTTTACTTCTCTAACGGAGAAAAATTAATCCTGGATTAAGTGCTGCTCTGTTTTTCTGCCTAACAAAGCTTTACAGCAAGACCCAAAAGAATCAAACCGTTTCCAATTTCCAGGTAACTTAACTGTATTCCAGAACAAAGCTCACAAATATTTATGGGAATATAAAAATAAACAGAACCCAACAAGGTAAAACTCACAATATTTAGAGACTAATCTAACAAAAGATGAATAACACCTGTATACTGAAAATGATAAAACGCTGCTGTGGTTCACTTAAGCAGACATGATAAATGAAGAGATATACTCTGCCCATGGATCTGAAGGTTTGGCATTACAATACATCTATTTTCTCCAAGGTGATCTTATAGATTCAATACAATCCCAGTCAAAATCCATAAAATTTGTATGGAAGTTCAATGGACTGGATTAAGGCCTGTGCAGATGGGGAGAGGCAGCATGTGGAAAGGAGGGCCTCTGGACTGTGGAGTTCTGGAGTTTGGAGCCCTTTCTCCAGGACAGATTACTGGAAGTGGGATGGCAGGGTCAAAAGAGAACAATTAGGGCTTCCCTGGTGGCACGCTGGTTGAGAGTCCACCTGCTGATGCAGGTGATGCAGGTGACACAGGTTCATGGCCTGGTCCGGGAAGATCCCACATGCCGCGGAGCGGCTGGGCCACTTCCAAGACTGAACCAGGAAGTAATAGAAAAAGTGAACAGACCAATCACAAGTAATGAAATTGAAACTGTGATTAAAAATCTTCCAACAAACAAAAGTCCAGGACCAGATGGCTTCACAGGTGAATTCTATCAAACATGTAGAGAAGTGCTAACACCCATCCTTCTCAAACTCTTCCAAAAATTGCAGAGGAAGGAACACTCCCAAACTCATTCTATGAGGCCACCATCACCCTGATACCAAAACCAGACAAAGATACTACAAAAAAAGAAAATTACAGACCAATATCACTGATGAATATAGATGCAAAAATCCCACACAAAATACTAGCAAACAGAACCCAACAACACATTAAAAGGATCATACACCATGATCAAGTAAGAGAGATATACCATGTTCTTGAATTGGAAGAACTTGGATTGTCAACTAATCTATGACAAAGGAGGCAAGGATATACAATGGAGAAAAGACAGTCTCTTCAATAAGTGGTGCTGGGAAAACTGGACAGCTACATGTAAAAGAATGAAATTAGAACACTCCCTAACACGATACACAAAAATAAACTCAAAATGGATTAGAGACCGAAATGTAAGACCGGACACTATAAAACTCTTAGAAGGGGCTTCCCTGGGGGCGCAGTGGTTGAGAGTCCACCTGCCGATGCAGCGGATGCGGGTTTGTGCCCCGGTCTGGGAAGATCCCACATGCCGCGGATCGGCTGGGCCCTTGAGCCATGGCCGCTGAGCCTGCGCGCCCGGAGTCTGGACTTCGCAACAGGAGAGGCCACAACAGTGAGAGGCCTGTGTACTGCAGAAAACAAAACAAAACAAAACAAAAAACTCTTAGAGGAAAACGTAGAAAGAACACTCTTTGATATAAATCACAGCAAGATCTTTTTTGATCCACCTCCTAGAGTAATGGAAATAAAAACAAAAATAAACAAATGGGACCGAATGAAACTTCAAAGCTTTTGCACAGCAAAGGAAACCATAAACAAGACAAAAAGACAACCCTCAGAATGGGAGAAAATATTTGCAAACAAATCAATGGACAAAGGATTAATCTCCAAAATATATAAACAGCTCATGCAGCTCAATATTAAAAAAAGAAACAACCAAATCGAAAAATGAGTAGAAGACCTAAATAGACATTTCTCCAAAGAAGACATACAGATGGCCAAGAAGCACATGAAAAGCTGCTCAGCATCACTAGTTATTAGAGAAATGCAAATCAAAACTACAATGAGGTATCACCTCACACCAGTCAGAATGGGCATCATCAGAAAATCTACAACTGTATAAAAAATAAATAAAATTAAATTTAAAAAAATAATGAGGAATAAATGCCTCAAAAAAAGAAATTCAATAGACCTAGAATAACCAATTCTTTCAAAATGAACAAACTTTACACTTCCTGGTCTGAAGACTTATGAAGTTACAATAATCAAGATAGTGTCATATTGACATCCTTGTAGACAGATTGATCAATGGTACAAAATAAAGGGTCTAGAAACCAAAAAAGAGAGATCCACACATGTACGATGAATTGATTTCAATAAAGCAGAGAAAGAGTTTTGTTAGAGTTTCCAGCAAATGGTGTGGAACAATATACCATCCATATGCAAAAGAAAAAAAGGAATTTTGATATATATCTCAAGCTATATACAAAAACGGACGGAGTATAGACCGTAGACTTAAATGTGAAGCCTGTAACTATACCACTTCAGGAAGGAAACACAGGAGAAAATATTTTCCACCTTGGATTAGGCAACAATTTCTTAGATACAATACCAAAAGCATGATCCATAAAAGAAAAAAGTAAATTGGATTTCATCAAAATTATGAACTTCTCTTCAAAAGACACCGTGATGAGAATAGACAAGTCATAGACTGGGAGAAAATATTTGTAGATCATATAGCTCACAAAGGGCTTGTATTCAGAATATATATAAAGAGCCCTCAAAATGTAATAATAATAATAAATTTGTTTAACAAATAAATTAACATTTTAGCCAAAGATTAAACAGATGCTTCACAAAAGAACACAATGGCAAATAATCACAGGAAAAGATCAATATCATTCTAAAATGTGCAAAATAACCTTTAGTGATAGAAAGCAGATAGTTATCTGGGTGGGGAGGGCAGAGACATTTGGGAAGGAGAGCCTGAGGCAATTTTTAAGGGTTATGGTTCTGTTCACTATCTTGTGTGTTTCATTGATATATACATATGTCAAAATTTATCAAATTGGACACTTTAGGTGTAGCTTATTGTACCTCAATGAAGGCATTGCATAATTATAGGGAATGTGCTCTTACTGGCGGGAAAAGAAAGGAAGAAAACAAAGATGACTCCCAGAAAATGTCAAGGTTTCAACCTTGGGTGACTCCGTAACAAAGAAGGGCGGGGAAGAAACAGATTGGTAGAGGATAATGATTTCATTTGGGACATGCTGACGTTGAAATCCTGATAGGGATATACAGGTGGACTATATAGGTGGAATCTAGGTCTAGACTTTTTTTTTTTTTTACCGGTACGCAGGCCTCTCACTGCTGTGGCCTCTCCCGTTGAGGAGCACAGCCTCCGGATGCGCAGGCTCAGCGGCCATGGCTCACGGGCCCAGCCGCTCCGCGGCATGTGGGATCTTCCCGGACCGGGACACGAACCCGTGTCCCCTGCATCAGCAGGCGGACTCTCAACCACTGCGCCACCAGGGAAGCCCCAAGGTCTAGACTTTTTGAGAGTCTTGGGCAGCAGATAAGGATGGCAGAGACCCTTTAAAAAAGTGATCATTGGATTCCTGAAAATGGATAAGATTTCTAAGGGAAAATGGAAATGCATGGAACTTTGAGGAATTTCTACAAATACAGGGTAGAGGATGAGAAAAGAATAAAAGTGACATGAAAGCAATGGTTGGTAAGGTAGGAAATGTAGTGGGAAACGCAGTATTAAGCAAGTTCACCAATTCAAGGCCTGAGAGGGATTCAAAGATTAAATGGTCTCTAGTATCAACCACATCATTAAAGTTGAGGAAGATGAGGAATGAGAAAAAGTTGTAGGTTATCAGTATCTGAGATTAAAATACAAAACCAGAAGAAAACCAAAAAACCCTGCGTGGATGGGATACTAGAGCCCGAAGCCTGCTTTTGAGGGGTTAAATACTGAATGGGTCTAAATAAACAAGTATGTATAACCTCCACTATTTTTAAGAATATAGATGGCAAGTAATTTGTGGAGATGCGAGGTCAATGTAAGTATTGTTTTCCTAGAGTTTGGATAAAGTGAGCATGTTTTAGAGGGGGGAGAAAGCAGCAGAAGGAGAGACTGTAGATATAAACCAAGACAAGACACTACACAGTGTTTCTCGTATTTGGCTACCATCAGAACCACCTGGGAGAGCTTTGAGGACACACTGATGCCTTGATGAGTCAAATCAGAATATCTGGGTGGAGCAAAACCCAAGTGGCTTGAGTCATCTCAGGCCAGGCAGCAAGCGTATGGCTAGGAGATACGATGAAGGGAAAGGGTTACATGGCCACTCTTGGCCTGGGAAACCAAGGGCTCTTCTTCACGTAAGGAGGAGGGAGAGGAGACACTTTCTATAGCTCTTACCCTCTTAGCTTCCACATATAATTATTATTGGGGGTCAAGTTCAATGCAGGGAAATGTGAGCCCTTCAGAGAAAGTATAACTTTAAGGCATCTCCTTTCGTCCTTTCTCTGGATGTTGAAGGTCATGCCAGCCAGTTTCTGCTTCAGCTGCAACAAAGTTAGAGCCAACAGGGAGGCCCAGCCATCCACCACTGTCAGGGGTCACCCCAAGCAATGAAACTGTGCGGCTCACACTCGTCCCTTCTCTCCAGCTTGCAGAGGGTCAGGCTGTCTTGTCTTGCCTTAAAAACCCCCGGCTACTGTGCATTTTTTGTTCTTTCCGGTTTCGATTGATTTTTAAGCTCTTCCAACACTGTAAGCTGATATCCTTTTGTTGTTGGCAGGTGACTGCTGCCTCGCAGAGATGCAGAACAGTATGGGGAAGGGGTGTGGGCTTTAATTGAGACAGGCTAGAGTTCAAGCCTGTGTTCTACCTCTTACATGCTGTAGGCAAGTGTTTTAATTTCTCCAAGCCCAGTTCTAGGTCTTTATCTATAAAATTAGAAATAAGTAATGCCTATCTTTGTGTTCGTGCATATATGAAAATTAGAGACTTTCTATCATCTATTTATCTAACATCTCTTTATCTATCATCTATCTATCCCCTAATGGAGGATTTGAAGCATAGTGACATCGTGAGTACATTAAATACTAGCTGTTTTTATTATCCTCTTTCGTGTTTTGAAATTTACTTAAAATCTTTGAGACCTGTAATTCTCAAAATGTGCTCCCCAAATCAGAAATATCACTATCACCTGGGAACACATTAGAACTGCAAATTACCTTACTCAGACCTACTGGGTCTGAAACTCTGTGGGTGAGACCCAGGGATCTGTGTCTCACCAAGTTCTCCAGGTGATTCTGATGCATACGCTAAAGTATGAGAACCACTCTTCTAGATTATCGGGTTTGCAAAAGTAAACGGGTAGTGAAAGGGGTGGGGCTTGTCCTTGGGCTTTGGAATTCTCAGTTGTGCTTTAGACAGCTGAGGTCTCTGCCTTATAGAACCAGCAATAATACACACTATATAATTTTTAATTGTTAACCTGGCATTGACTGAGCACTTGCTTTAGGCCAGACATAGGTTTTACCTAATGGATTTTAATGCCTTTTGTGATTCTCTGATTGTTTCACTTGCATTACCTGTATTTCCAAACTGACTTCCCTGCTCTCAGAGGGCAGGGTCTTACACAGCATTCGCATATGTCATTGTGCCAAGTACATTATTGCCACCTGCTAGCTAACTGATAGGGTCTGGGGGACTTTTTGTCTTTTTCAGAAATGGGAAAGTTCTGAATAATTACTTTTTCCTTTTATGTTTTGAAGCATGATAATAAGCGACACAGTCGAGTCCAGTTTTTTTTTTTTTTTTTTTTTGAACCTTTATCCTCTCCATCCTCCTCCTAAATCCTTGCTCTCTATTGACCTTTGGGTTTGTCCTTGAAAGATGTCCGCTGGTGTAGTATCTTGGTTTCTGGGTTGGTACGTTGGGTTTCTCAACTTCATCCAATTTCAGTTCCGTGCAATAAATAATAGCCATTTTAGCTAGAGTTTTAGCTATGAATAGCTTCTCTCCTCATAACTTCATCTTATATTTATTGCTTAAAATGATAGATTGAAAGTCATCACCTAGCAACTGGCACATTTTTCTCTTGTGGTCTAGTTACTTGTAATGATTGACTATTGCGATTGCTTCACTGGCTCGTCCTGGTCAAAAATGGATATAACGGGTCTATAAATAGAGGTCCATTTACATACTCATAGGATTATCAGTGCAACTTACTGAACTGGGTTCATTTGTACAAAATACTTTGTCTCTCAATTTATTTCCCTCATCTTCAAAAGGAGTAGCCGATTCAAGCCTATGTAGGATTTTATACTTACAGCACTTTATTAGTTCTGTTATCTCAACCCCCAGATCTCTTGTTGGAGACTGGCTTTTGTGTCTCTGTGCAGAAAGCAACTAAAAACTGAAAGCAAGAAAGAAGACAAACATTTTTATATCGCTTCATGTTCATTTCTCGTATAGCACTCTGTCACAAAAAATTAATGCTTTGTACTTTAAAAGAGCCTTTCATCCCCAAACCTCAAAGAACCTTATAAATAAGTAAGCATATTATGTACATTTACAGGTTGGAAATGATGCACAAAGCTGTTAAAAGTGCATTGTGCATCATAGCCAAACTGAGGAAGACGCTCCTTTTAATTAAATGCATATAAAATTAGTTGATTTGGTGTTTTAAAATATTTATACTAGGTTCCACCATGCCTCAACAGGCCGTGGATATTAACAAAGTTACAATAATGGTAAAAGCCCAAATTTCTCTGGTCCTTCCTTCCTTCTATATAATTCAAGACCTCAGCTTCCTGCAAATCCCCTTGTGTGTATCTGGAGGTCCCCAGGGGGAATCCCTTCTGTGCTCATGGACCAATGGCTTCCTCTGTTTCACTGAGCATCATTTTCCAGTCAGGTGCCAGACTGCAGTTCTCCCCCATTGCCCTGCCAGAAACCTTCATAGAGTTACCTCTGCCTCCTAGGTGCCTGAGTTGCACAGTGTCCAGTGACCTTCAGTAACACGGGAAAGAAGGCCCTCTTCCCTTTGTGTCATATTCTGTTAGGAGGCAGCCCAAGGCAGGGCATTGGGAGCACTAGTGTTTTGTAAGTGGCTTTGCTTTTCAAGGGAAGCAGTTCTTACTTCTTACTTTTCCCCATGCAGAGTTGGGCTCAGAGATGTGGCCTGATGACAAACATCACGTTGGACTCAGAACCTTGCATCTTCCATGGTCTTGTCTCATGTTGAGGTTCTATAAAAATGTTATGTTCAGGGCTTCTCCGGTGGCGCGGTGGTTGAGAGTCTGCCTGCCGATGCAGGGGACACGGGTTCGTGCCCCGGTCCGGGAAGATTCCACGGTTAGGCCGTGAGCCATGGCCACTGAGCCTGCGCGTCCGGAGCCTGTGCTCCGCAACGGGAGAGGCCACAGCAGTGAGAGGCCCGCGTACCGCAAAAAAAAAAAAAAGTTATGTTCAACCGTAGAGCTCCAGGTCCTGGAGAATAGGAACTGCTTTTCTCTTGCCCACGGATCAGCCTCCCTGACTCCACAGTTGGGTGGATGTGGAGAGGCAGAGCTTTGAATCTAGCGTAGAACCTCAGCATCAGACAGGCTGGGCTGTGACCCGCAGGGATCAAGACAGCAAAGCAATCTCCACTCACATTGGAACACACAAAAATGCGAACGTCATCCGAGCCACAAACACGGCCACGAAGCATTTTAATTAGAGGAGGGGGATGCTGTGAGGAAGTGTGGCAAGTCTATGATTGAGTATCTGAATAAATCTTATCTGGAATGAGGGAGCAAAGGTGTGAGGCTGTAGATACAGAAGTTTTGCCTCGCTTCCCGACAGCATCCAACGCAGAGCAAAGCCTCTCCCTTCTTCAATGCTTCCCCAAATTACCCACCACCAGCCCAAATTTTAGAAATAAATCCTTTCTGACATCCCCTTACTATGACTCACCAAGGTTCTCTAGGGTGTGCATTCTTGTCCACTCCAATGAGCAATAAACCCAATTGATCAATTACAGCTGTGTTCCTGGAGGTCTTTGGCTGGAGGACATTGACACCCAAGTGGACACAACGGGCTCCCTTGCCCTTTGGCATTTGGTTGGGTTTGACCAATGGGAGGAACCAGTAGAAGATGGAAGTTAAGAGGAAAATGAGGTTAGGGTATTTATTCCCCCAATACCCTCCCTCTTCACCTGGAGTCCTCTCTTTCCATATTCCAGTGACCACACAGTCTCGCCCTGAGACATTGCACCAGATCTTGTTGGTTTCCCTAAGTTCTGGCCACACCCTTGTATAGAGCATCTGTATTAAAAACTCTTCAACTATTCAATTTGAGAGTGCTGTCAATTTTTTGCTGGATTCTCCTCTTTACACTCTGACCCTTTTCTCTTAGGATGTGTTCTTCCCGAGATACATTTTAGTTCTCTTGCAAATAGACCTCTGGCTTGCCTGCTTCACCAGTTTGCCTGGTACAACGCAGATAGGGCAGGATCATGCTCTGAGAAGTTATCCTTTTTGCTGCTCCATCATGCTCATTTAATAGGTTTAGGAAGGACCTTCAGAAATTATTAAACTTCAAGATCAGCAGACTGGCAGATCTTCCCTTTCTTTTTCTGACTGCTAAGTCAGAAAACTGCACACCAGTTGTGAAAATCAAGTCCCAGAGGAAAAAACTTAGGATTATGAAGACATCTATATGTAGAATAAACCCATTTTCACTATGGAAAAAAATACAAAGAATATTAAGCAAACCCATCAATGGCTCCAACCATGGATTACCTAAGAGATCAACCTTAATTAACACATTCAAAAATGTTAAGCATTTTAACACTTTTTTCCCTTTTTTTTTCTTAACATCTTTATTGAAGTATAATTGCTTTACAATGTTGTGTTAGTTTCTGCTGTATAACAAAGTGAATCAGCTATACGTATACATATATCCCTATATCCCCTCCCTCTTGCGTCTCCCTCCCACCCTCCCTATCCCACCCCTCTAGGTGGTCACAAAGTACCGAGTTGATCTCCCTGTGCTATGCAGCTGCTTCCCACTAGCTATCTGTTTTACATTTGGTAGTGTATATATGTCCATGCCACTCTCTCACTTCGTCCCAGCTTCTCCTTCCCCCTCCCCATATCCTTAAGTCCATTCTCTGTGTGTGTCTTTATTCCTGTCCTGCCCCTAGGTTCTTCAGAACCATTTTTTTTTTTTAGATTCCATATATATGTGTTACCATATGGTATTGGTTTTTCACTTTCTGACTTACTTCACTCTGTATGACAGTCTCTAGGTCCATCCACCTCACTACAAATAACTCAGTTTCATTTCTTTTTATGGCTGAGTAATATTCCATTGTAGATATGTGCCACATCTTCTTTATCCATTCAACGGTCAATAGACACTTAGGTTGCTTCCATGTCCTGGCTATTGTAAATAGAGCTGCAATGAACATTGTTTCTCAGGGTATATGCCCAGTAGTGGGATTGGTGGGTCGTATGGTAGTTTTATTTTTAGTTTTTTAAGGTACCTCCATACTGTTCTCCATAGTGGCTGTATCAATTTACATTCCCACCAACAATGCAAGAGGGTTCCCTTTTCTCCACACCCTCTCCAGCATTTATTGCTTGCAGATTTTTTGATGATGGCCCTTCTGACCTGTGTGAGGTGATACCTCACTGCAGTTTTGATTTTCATTTCTCTAATGATTAATGATGTTGAGCATCCTTTCATGTGTTTGTTGGCAATCTGTATATCTTCTTTGGAGAAATGTCTATTAAGGTCTTCTGCCCATTTTTGGATTGGGTTGTTTTTTCTTTTTGAAACCAGTAACAGACTGACTATAAAGCCCAGAGTACACAGTAGACGAATTTCCTTTCGAGGAAGCTACTGCAGGACGAAATGCAGATCCTGGCACAGGATCTTTGAGTTTCAGCACACTGTTTCTTCTCCTTGTGACTTAGTTTGGCTTTATAATTGTTTTATCAAAAATGATACACTTTCTTTTTAAATATGTGATTTTAAAAAGCTTTCCTGCAGATGCAGTTGTTTCCAAATTACATGTTGGGGCTACGTCGCTTTGCTCCTGTGGGAATACATCTTCACTCCCATAATGTAAGTCAGTATGAAAATAAGATTTGCTTAAAGGAAATTGTTTTATAGCCATGCTTCAGGAACATGTGGAGTCCATTAGTCAGACACAGCAATGTTATCAGAAGAATCCTGTGACCCCAAGGGCTCTTTCAGGGAGACCTAGGGATAGTTCTCGATGGCTTTAGAAGAGGCAGTATGTACAGTTCTTGAAACATTTTAATTGTAATTTTAAAAGGATGAGGAAGACAATAAAAGGAATTCCCTACTTCTGTGTGTTACCTCCAGGACTCAGCTGCATTTTAAATAAACACATATATTATCTAGTTAAAATAAACACATATATTATAGAGATTAAAATTTTTGCATGAATTTAAAGATTAAACATGGGGCCTTCAACGAAATTTCAGGTTTGTAGCGGGCTCGGCTGTTTGGCCATGCTCTCAGACCCTGAGGGAACATTTAGACTTTTATATCTGCTATTAGGTAATATCTACAAGTTATACCTGTTTTACAGAGCGTGATCAGTTCATCTGAGATTTGGAAATGGTCAAGTGACTTACTAGCTGTGTAAAGCAAGTTATTTAACCCCTCCAAGCCTCAGTTTTCTCATCTGGGGAAACAAGTATACACTGAGCTTAAAATCTTCTTGTGAAGATTAAATGTTACACATGCTGAAAGAGTTTAGCACAGTTCCGGGCCCAATATATCCCACTATTACTTTTCTTATAATTATTGCAGGTATTATTAATCTAATATTTTGATTTGAAAACTAATATTCCTTACAAAACATGGAGGGGACTTAAAGTGATCTTTAGGATGTCATATTCTATGCGTTGATGTATACTTTGCAAATTCTCTTTTCTAGAAATACATCAGATATTTCCCAAACAATAAAACAGATCAATTTAATTAATTATAACTTTTGGAGGAGTATGTAAGGCATGCTAATACAAAAATAAACTCAACCCTTACATTTCTGGTTAGTTGAGATACCACTTCGTACCCACTAGGATGACTATAATGAAAAACAGTAACAAGTGTTGGTGAAGGCACGGAGAGACTGCAACTCTCACGTGTTGCTAATGGGAAGGTAAAATTGTTCAGCCACTTTGGAAAACAGTCTGGCAGATCCTCAAAAAGTTAAACATATAGTTACTATATGACCCAGCAGTTTCGATCCTTGGTATATACCCAAGAGAAATAGAAACGTATATCCACCCAAAAACTTGTAGATGAATGTTTCAAACAGTGTTATTCATAACAGTCAAAAGTGGAAACAACCCAAATGTCCACCAGCTGACGAGTGGTAAATAAAATGTTGTATATTCATACAATGAAATATTTGGCAATAAAAATGGAGTACTGATACCTGCTACAACATGAATGAACTTTGAGAACATTATCCTATGTGAAAGAAGTCAGTTATAAAAGATCATATATTGCATAATTTCATTCATATGAAATGTCCAGGACAGGAAAATGTGTAGAGATAGAAAGTAGATTAGTAGTTGTAAGGGGCTGGGGGAAGAGGAGACTTGGAGTGAAAGGGGAGTGACTACTGATGGGTGCAGAGTTCCTTTTTTGGGTGATGAAAATGTTCTAAAATTAGGTTGTGGTAGATGGTTGCATAGCCCTGTGAATATATTTTAAGACATTGAATTGTATACTTAAAATAGGTAAATTATGGTATATCATTTGTATCTTAATAAGGCTTTTTAAAAAAGAAAGGAAAAAGCTCCCAAACAGATCTTGAATGTAGACTTTCTAGTCAGATTCCTCAACATAGGTCTCTAAAATATAAAATGTATATTTGATCATTGCATTGGTTTAGCATAGCATTATATTGTACAACCAAGTCTGCAAGCCTGTTTGAACAAGTTGGAGACCACTGAAAATTTGGATGGGCATGTAATGACCTGAGTTGAACCTTGATCCAAAGGCATTCTAGTCTAACTAGTGGTACCATTGGATTTTTAAAGTTTGAACTTCACTACATATTAATGTTATTGTATACGATTACAAGTTTTTGGTGGATGTATGTTTCTATTTCTCTTGGGTATATACCAAGTGTCAGCTCTTAGGAGTTAGGCTTTCTGTTCCTTATTTAAGATAGAAATGATGCGCTTCAACCAGCTCCCTTTTCCTACCAGACAAGTGGTATAGTATTGACTCGTGGTTAAAAGTGCAACCTCCTTAAGTGACCAACTACGCCTTGCACTGCTCGACATTTTTTTTCCAGTTTTTGCTTTTGCTGTTCAAGTATTGACTGAAACAGGCCTCTGTGCAGCTTACAAGGTGTTAGGCGTCGTCAGGGTGCAATGTTAGAGCTCTGGGCCATCCACTGTAACGGGTCGACTGTCTTCATGCAGGTGCAGGGGCAGAAGGGCAAGCTGGTGGATTAAGGAACAGAAGTACTTGCCTTAAAGGACCCAGAGGCTTAGCTCAAAACCAGTGCCCCTAGGACCTCCATCTCAACGACAAAATAAGTTGTCATTGTGCATTACAATGTGCATTTAGAGAAGTAATCTGTTTTCTGTGATAGACTATTTTGGGATGTGATATTGACATATATATGTGTATATGTATACATATGAATATATAACTTATTTGGCAATTAAAAATGCTGCCTGTTAGTAACTGTAATAGTTTTAGATGGTTTGATGTATAGTGAAAAGGGTAAATTATTTTGAGTCAGGGAAATGGAGTTCAAATCTTAGCTCTGCCAGTTAAAAGTGTTGGACCTCCTCTGTCGACAGGCTAATCATTTTACCTGTCTTGTAGGATTTACCTGAGGGTTTCAATGGGGCAGTGTTTGCCAAAGTGACTTTATGAAATGGAAAGAGCCCTCACAGTCGTCTTGGTGGTATGTGGACTGTCTAATGTCCCCACTGAGACTGAAATCTCCTTGTTTTTGTAGCTCCCCAGGGATGATTGTGGGCACTCAAGTCAGATTTGCTGATTTTTTGGCTGTTTGGGGGCCCTTTGATGGTTGGGGGGTTGGAGGTGGTCAAGGCACCTGTGCCTGACTCATCCCTAACGAGCCTGGGATACGGCATGGGTTGAGGGTACCTGAATGGCTTGTTCATTTAACAGCTCTCAACTGAATGCTACTTTGGTCTAGGTGCTTGGGATAAAGTGGTTTACCAGACTGACAAAACTGCTCCCAGGAGCTTACATTCTAATGGAAAAAGAAGATCCAATAATCAATTAAATAAATAAATACATAATTTCAGAGAATTGAGAAAATAAATATAAAAATGAAGATAAAATAAAGATAAAAAGATAGAAATTAGGTATGGAGACTATATTCTCTTTTTATTTTGAACAATTTCAAATCTACAGAAAAGTTGAAAATGACTATTCAATTAACACCCATTTTCTCATTGCCTAAATGCAACAACTATTAACATTATGCCACACTTGCTCTCTCCCTCCTCTACGTGAGCACATCTTTGTATGTATGCATATACACGTACGTATATACGTGGTCCTTGGTGTTGAGCCCCTTAGGGTAAGTTATAGACATCATGAAACTATCTCTAAACAGTCCGGCAAATATTTCCCAAGAATAGGATACTACCTGTACCACCACAATGCCATTAGGACTCTCAAAAATTTTAATCGTATACAATAACATTAATACGGAGTGAAGTTCAAAACTTCCTCAATCACTGTTCCTCTCTGCCGGCACCCCCTAACTTTTTGTTTGTTTTCTCGACAAAACAGAAGGTTGAGAAATAGTTATGGGATGATCTGGTAGGTGAGCCTTCTAGGCCTGGAGAACAGCAAGGCAAGAGGCCCTTTCAGAAGCCCAGGTGGCAGATATACATACAGGTTTATATGCTGCCATCTGGTGTAACCACACTGCCATACACTTTTCTCAAAACCTCTCATCCACCTGTTCCTACACTGAATTCAAACTTATAAATGTGAAAACTTGAAACCGTCACACGGAAGCACTTCCTGTCAATCTGCAATCTAGGTTTGACCATCCAGGTGTGTTCAGGCAATTCCATGAATCTTTTCTTATTTTTTTATCTCCTTACTTTATAAAAACAAGTGGAAAATGAAGCAATCAATGTTCCGAGACTAGAGTTAAGACCTGTAATCTCCATCAGTATAACGTAGTTAAGACCTGAATTGATACTAATAATGTCAAAAATGGTCAATCTTATTTTAAACCAAACAATTCCATGTTCCACTGAGAAGGAAGAGAAGAAACTTTAGGATCATATACACAATTATAGAACTGTTTCCTGAAAAAGTGAAGGGCAGTTAAGAATGACATACTACTTTTTCGCTCTTTTGGAAAGATGTACCATCTCATAGGGCCTACCACATGATTTTTCAAACAGTTAAGATCTGGCATTTATGATTGGCCACTCCAGTAGGGGTAGTGCTTGGAACAGAAGAAAAGACAGCAAAAGCATGGTCTTTTCTTAGCACTCTCTTCTGGAAAGCTGCCTTTTTTCCTTCCCCTCGGCCTCTACCTTTTGAAGACCAACTGCTCGCTAGAGTCACGCCAGGTGAAAGAGGCCTTCTGCCGATAGCTGAAGTCAAGTTCTGGTTTAAGCCAGAAGAGGCAAGAGAGGGTTTATATCGTTCACAGCCTGGCTCATGCAGATAGGGGTCAGGGAGGAATTTGGGATCAAAACCGTGGGTACAAAGAAGGTATGGATCGATGTGGGTGATTCCCAATGCTCTCAGATTCCTGCAACAGCGCAAGGTCACAAGGCAGCATTTGCCCAGTCCAGACCAGCATCTCCCATCACCGCCTGCTGTCGTCCTTGAAGATGAGAATACAAATCATGTGAAGAGCTAAATTCGGAAGCACAATTCGTGGCTCAAAGCACAGTTGCATTGGGGGTTAAGGCCAGTGAGTGGCAGCCTGAAGGAGCCACCCTCAGCTGGACTCTGCTCTGAGCAGCCTTACAGACTGGGCAGTAGCAATCCGCCTCGACGTCAGCCCCCTTCTCTGTGGCTCCTGGGGGGAGGCTGGGCGCTGAAATGGCCCTTTGGACAGGGTGTCATCCAGCTCCGTCAGCCTGCTGTGCCCTGAATCTATTGCTCTTTCTCTTAGGATCGACTGAGGAACGGGAATACCCCTCCCCTTCTTACTCATGGCTGCTGGCAGGAAATTCTTACTACGCGCATTTGTTTTTGTGGCACTTGAGCTATACAAGGTGAGAGACAAAGGTTTTGAGTCATACAGACCTAAACGGCAGAGATAGTTAATACTCATAAACATCCACGTGCATGTCCCATCCCCCCAGGTCAGTCCCTATCCATGGGCAGAGCCAGGGGACTCATCCTGGTTAGTGAGCGATGGCTGTGAGCATTCCTCTTCCTCTTCTCTATAGGCCTGGAATCCGGGTCTTTCAGATACTGAAAACCTCACCGTCAGCCTGGGTCCCTGGGGACTGTGACGATTACTGCAGGAAGCAACCTGAGTTAGGCACGTAGGGTAAGTAAAAATCACTGTTTTGGTGCACTAAACTGTTAGCATTTCAGATTTTACAACTAATGCAGGGCTTACAACCTCATCTTGGCTCTGCCATTTGTAATTTTTGGCCTCCATTTTCTCCTCTGTAAAGTGGGGATAATATTACCTACTGCAGAGACTGTCTGGTATACGTGTCTGCCCTGCATCCATTCCATCAGGGCAATGTTCCTCCCACTCTGTGAGAGTCTTGTGGAACTGCCAATTCAGGCCAGCCAATTAGAGGGCTACATTCTCTTGGATACACAGACTGGGCCAAGGGGTAGGCAAGGGACCCCAAAATGAGTCTACTTTGAGGACAGGCTTGGATAAGACAGGGTCTCTTTCTGTGTGAGCCTGGAGCTGTGAGATGCCATTTTTCCCACTCAGAGAAGAAAGCAGATACTGAGTAGAAAGTGGATACTGAGAAAGTTCCATCTAGCCCTGAACTTTTCAATACATCATCCAGTCAGTCAATCAATCAATCAATCAATCTCTTTCTCTCCTCTTTTCCCTTAAGGTAGTCTGAGTTGAGCTTTAGTCACTTGCAACTGAAAGAGTCCTGATCAATGTCCCTACCTTGGAGAGTTATCACAAGGATTAAATACACAGTACCTTGAAGGGCCTGCCATATTACAAGCGCTCCAAACATGATTGCGGTCGTGACTGAGGTTGGTTGCTAGGGGGCTCCAGTCACGAGCACATTATGTTGCTTATTCCTTATTCTCGGTCCTCTAGGCAGCCTGCAGAACTGATGAACTCATGAACTGAGATCACATGAATTTGGGCCCCATAGAGTTGTTTCCACCTGGTCACTCATAGTTGCTGTGCCCTTTGCTGCCTTTGAGGGACATGATAAGCTGCTATGTGAAAACCTTTATTGCATATGTTATAGGGACATTTTCTATGGCTTCACTCAGGGTCCTACCTAAAAAGATGCTGTAAGAAATTTTTCTCAGGCTCATGTGGGAAGGAAAACTTGACATCCCCGAAGGTTGTCCTTCTCCAGTTTTTTCACTCTTATAATCAGAGAAGACTGAACTCATACTCTCAGGGGTTGGAGACATAACCCTAAGCAAAGTGAGCACAATTTCTTTTGTTTTATGTTAAAAATTCATGTGACTTTTGTATTCTTCTCCACTAGACATCCATGTTTATCTTTATGGTAGTTGTAAATCTTGTAGCAGGTTACTGTGATTGCCTCCAATGTTGACATGAAATTTATGGCTCCTCTTTAATAATGATGGCCAAAGTAGATAGGCTACAACCTATATATCCTTGTCTTAATCTTCTAATTGCTGTACAATTTCTCTGGTTCTGATTTTAGTTTATTTATAGCCTTCTATTTTATGGTATATTTTCTTGTGAATTGCCTCAACTACTTTGTGGATATAAATGGGTTATGAATAAGTAAAAGCATTCATATAAACATAAAAAAAGAACTGACAAGCTTGAAATGATCCCATATGAGGACACAGGATGTATACTTGGTTTCCTACAAATAGACATCTTACCCCCAACCTCAGCTGAACTGAACAATACCTTGAACAAAAAGAAGGTGTTTACAATTTTAACAGAAACAGCACAAAACCCAGCATAGCTAATATTCTTGTTATCCACAGAAAATCTAAAGTCCTAATTTGAAGAGAATACATTAATACCGATTTTGGTGGACAGATGTTGGAATCAGCATTTGAAAGAGCGTGTCTATTTGCTTCCTCTTTTTACCAAAGGCAATAAAGAAAAATATTTTTAACAGAAGTGCTCATTGTATTTTCAACTTCACACATTGGGACAGAAACTGTGCGATAGCCATATCTTTAGGACATAGATCCAAAACTAAGTTAGCCAGTCTTTTAGACACCCTTAGAAGAACTGAGAGGCTCAAAAATGCAGCATGAGGGCTACAGATCTAATGCCTATTAATTTCCCTGTCTCCCCTCCTGAACAAGTCTCCATGAGGACTGGACCTTGTCTGCACAATTTCCTGGCATATTCCCAGGGCCTACAATGGCACTTCCCACAGGAGACACCCAGTAACTATTTGTGGAATGAGTCATGACTATCTCCCCTCTTCCTGTGAGAGGAAATTTGTGTACTGAAGGCCAAGCCATTGCTGGCTCCATTTCTTCTGCTATCATCTCTTCTTCACCAATTAAATTCTGTATCATTACTTAAGGGAAGAGTTCTTAAAATGGGATGGGGTTCAGAAGGTCCCTGAACCCACTGAAAATGTATGTAAAGAGTTGTATGTTGGGTACATGTTTGGACAAGAGCATCCATAGTTTTCAGGAGAGTTTCAAAAGTACTTCTGACTTTGAAGATGTCAAGGACAGTTGATGTTAGGGATTAGTCATTTAGTACACGCTCAGTTAATGTGCATAGTACATGCTCAATTAATGTGTGTATAGTCTAACGGTTGAGATTTTGTGTTTCCCAGTCAGAAACAGCTGAGTCAGCTGTGCGATCTGACCTAAGAATTTAATCCCTTTAAATTCTCTTCATTTCTTCACCTGTGAAACGGGAATAATAATATCTAACAGAATATTGTGAGGATTAAATGAGGTAACATAAAGAATGCTAGACCCATGGCAAGCACTAAGTTATTAGAGCTATTGCTTTTGCTAGTCAATCAATTAAATTGTATTTCAGAGACTTATTATCACATACTCACGAGGACTGATTCTCATGATATCAATTTTTGTTCTCCAAAATGAAACAAAGTATATAAACAACTTTAAAAATATTATTCTAGTTTCATACATCATGGAATGATTTTGGAATGTCATGGAGACAAATACAAAGGGAAAACAAGGGCAGGGATTCATCCGTCTTGCCCAGGTTGAGAGAGGAAGTCAAGGTGGCCAAAAGGGGAATCAGGGCTTTGTTAGAAACGTGTCCAGTTTCTTCTTCTTTCCCTCCCACCCTCATCTCTATCACTGTACACATGCACACGTACACACCAACACACTTTCAGAAATATCATCTCCTGGGATTTAGTTTACATCTTATGAGTCTTTCTTTAAAATATAGTTCTGGATTCAGCCTCTAACTCCCCTAATTTAACTTTTGAACAGAATGTCATCAAAGGAAGAATACCAAAAGCGTCAAGTTTGATACCACTTATTTTTTTTTCAAATTCTTTGAATGACTGCTTTTTTCCCCTAGTTCCCATTGTGTCCAAGAATAATTTTTTAAAAGATTTCTGGCTTAACCAATAAAAATCAACACCTGTTCGTGTCACTGAGGTTACCAACTGTGGTCTACGTGCTTGTGTGATTGCTCAAATCGTGGTCCGAGTTTTTGTTTCCTTTGAAAATCTCCTGTAACACTTGTGAGACAAAAACAAGTAAGATAGGAAGTCTTCTTTAGTCTTAAGAATGAAAATAAGGTACAGTGGAGTGAAGCTTCTAGATTTTTTAATGTGTGCATGTTTTTTTTAAAAGCGAAGTTGGAGATAAGGTGGTACAAAGTTATAATTGGACTTAAAATGTTGTGCTACAAAGCCATGTTGGAGCCCATCTATTCCAAACCCTTAATATTTCAAAACAGAAAATGAAAATCCAGAGATAATGTGAGACTTGGTCAAACTCACATGACTGTTTCTCCCTCTCCCATCATGGCTAGTGGCAGGCCTAGGATGTGATAGCCTCATAGGTTGACTGTGTAGTGGTTGCTTCATAATTAATTAATAGAGATCAGCAAATTTGTTTTCAGCCCATTTTCTGGCCCTTAGACCTTTATCACCTTCTAGGGGGCTCATCTTTTGCATCACTTATTTCCTGAGGGACTTTATACTCACCTGGTTGAGACAACGTATTATCACCAAGCTAATGATTGATTGAGAACAGCATTTCCAAAAGTGCTTGTTCTATGAGGCATTAGTTAGTATTCTCTGGGGGAAAAGAGTTGACGTTTGAATGCATTTTGAAAATGCTGTACTGAATAAATATATATAACTATAACCTGCAAGCCTTTTCAGAAGTTTTAATACGCTAACGTGCATCATGTGTGTCTAGGAGTCGGGTAAATATATCATGTTTTCAGAGCTTACTTGACATGGAACATTCTTGCATCTCTCCTGAATCCAGCATCGGAGAATGAGTGAGGCTTAAGTATTATCCTTCCAGAGATATTTAGACTTTCCTAAGGGACTCTTATCACTTATTTTTTGCTGAGCTCCTTATTTCTGTATCTTAGGATGTAAGATCTTTAAGGGAGGGAAAATGTCCTTTATCTCTAAGTCACCAACACTTAACGCAGTACCATGCACAGATCCTGGTACATAGAACAAATAGCACGAGATCCATCTAATGATTGCTCAATGAATAAACAAAAACGATTTCAAGCCCCATACAGCTTACTTTCTGGAGGTAGAATTTGAGCCATCAGTGACAAACAACCACATCACCCATGTTACTCTTCATTCTTTTTGATCAACTATTCCACAGTTCTGGGGCAAGACTTATTAAGAAAAAATATTGTATTTTCACATCCTTTCCCCTCCTTTGCTCACTAAAGAAAAGCTAAGTTTACTAGCTTTTGTGAGGTAGAATCAGGGCAATAGGCCTAGAAAAACAGAGCTGGAAAAGCAAAAATGGGAAAATTACATGGAAATTTAGTAGAGAAGGATAGAAATGGAAGGAAAGAGGGTGTCATGTGAGACGAGAACCAGAAGAGTCTGGTGGCTGGGAGATTCTTGGTTGGCGGGCAGAAGGGAAAGATTTGGTCTAAGGAAGGGAAGCAGTTGTCTTTGGACGTATGGTGAGGGTGGCATAAATGGGAAGAAGGACTTTTAAGATATTTTCTGTATAACACATACCCACACCCAGTCACACTTTCTGCTTTGGAAGTTTCATGAAGGGCAAAATAAAATCTGGAAATGTTTTTGTATATATTTTTATTCCCCTCTTGGACTTTCCTCTAGAGATTGGGCAATGGGAGACCTAATCATATTAGGGTTACACTAACAAAAGGACAGAGACATGAGAGAAAAACAGGAACCTATCAAGCTTTCCATTTCTCAGGAGACGGCGGACATCTTCACTTGTGAAACAACTATACACAGTTCTCGTTATGCACTCCCACTTTATACCTCCCCAGTTGCTTACAAAAACAGAAGCACGTGATTGTCCTTATTAAATCTTATTCTCTTAGTTGGTTTTATCCATATACGTACAAAATCATGAAAGGTAACGGAAAGCTATTTTACAGTGTACATATATCTATACGCCATAAAAATAGATTTATGTGAAAGAGAAAGTATTAACAATCCTAATGATTTCATTATCACCATAAGAAACCTCAACCGTGGACAGCTTTCTTTGGAACAAAAGATCTAGCACCGCAGAGTACATTTACTAGGTCCCATGGAGGGATTTTATACAGTTCTGAATCATCTTAGGTCAACACATACTTTCGATGGTAAACTTCTCATGACATCACTATCCTTGATGCAAATATGGCCACCACGTTTACCCTGGCAAGTATGAGTTCCCAAAGCACTGAGATGGCAAGAAAGCTTTCTCTGTACCTACTTCTGGCTTGGGTTACCTAAAGCTGCCTAGGTAACCTGCTACCGAGAGCTTTCACCCACCTCTGAAAACACATCTGGCTTTAGTCTTTATTACATGAGTTCATTTGTTTAACAAAGAGTTCCTGGCAGTTGCTAGGCTCAGTAGGAAGAAGGGGAATAAGGTGGGAAGAACAAGGCACCAAGTTTAATTTGGTTCACCTAACATTTGTTGAGCAACTATTATGTACCAAGAGATGATGATACAAATACAAAGATGAGGGTCCTACCCTACAGAGAGGGAAAAGAAAGGAGAAGGGTAAAACAGGTTAAAAGGAAGAGACAAATGAGAAAAGGGAGAGAGGAGGAGATGAGATAGAGGCAGAGGAAGGTAAGGTACAGAAAGATAAAGAGAAGCACACAGAAAGGGAGTGCTAAGTTAAAGGCAGAGAAATGACAGAGGAAAAGGAAGGAAATGATGAAAAAGAGACAAAAAAAAGAAAAAATAGCCAGAAATGATCCAAGAAAAGTCAAGACAAAGAGAATGTGGGGTTTGTAGGGCTCTAGTTTTATATCTTCTAAAGAGGTTCACTGACAAAGAAACTTGCCCCATTTTCCATGTTCTTAACTTGTATGAATAGAAAGTGGGAGAAAATTGTACTTTTAGAGTTACAGGGTGTGTAGACAGATTTAGAAGGTTTATACAGTGAGTCAGTAAACTAGACTAAAAGGTTCTCGCAGGTTTTGCTTTTGGAAACCTTTTCTGGGCGAAAAAGCCCCCCAAATCCCCCAAAACTAGATTCCCTGTAAACATGTAACAAAAAAGGGCAGTGGGTGTTTCCCTTCTTTTTCAAGCAGTTTACACGTGCCTCTTCCTCTCCGGGAAGGAAGCATTTCTCTGTTACCAGTTGAGGCAATTCATCATATTCAGCAAAGTCACAGTGGTTGTAACTACTCATTACGATGTCTCCTTGAGACAAGGAAGGGTGAAAATGGTAGTTCAGAGCAGAAAAAATGGTCTACTGTTTATATTTGGTGCATGATATTACTCAGTGGATTTTTTTTTTTTTTAATTTGAGAAAAAAATGTTGGTGTGTTTCAGATACGTGGTTGAGAGTGGAGTATACCCAGATGTTTGCTGAACTAGAGAGCAGCTCTCTAATCCTGAATCCCTTGGGCAGGTGTTACTTGAAAGCATCCCATCTGATAAAATACAGACAGCTGACACTTGGTCATCACCTGAGAGATGGAGATGGAGGTGATGGGAAATTCCATCAATCATGCTATGATAAGCACTTAAGACTCTCTCAGGGTGAGAGCAGATTGGCGGGCCAAGATCTGTCATCCCATCTCTTTCCAGGGTGTTACCAAATCTATGGAGGGAGAGAACTGTGTCTTTTGTCTAGCTGTGCTCAACGGTAATAGCCATCATGCTGGTGGGATTTGGTGTTGGGGGAATTCTGTGTGCTGGGAGCTGGAGAGAGGCCACCAATTCATTCCACATGTATTATTTCCCCAGGAAACACAGCATAATTGAGGACAATTTTCCACCATGAATTGCATCATTAGCTAACACAGGGAAAGTGAAATGCTGTTAACTTTCTTTTTTCTTCTGACAAGCTGATGAGCTGAAGAAAATAGAAAAGTTTAATGTAATTTTTTCCCAAGGATATATGTTGAAAATCAGAATCAAAACACTTTTACACGGTAATAGAAATCCCGCATTTTAATACATTGCCATGCACGTAAGGAATCAAGTAATGCTGAATACAAAATAGTCAAATATACAAAATAAAGCAGATTTTCAAGACTGATAGAGATCATGCTCACTGATACAAGGGGGCAAAAATCTGTACAGTTTCATTTCTATCAATTTAAAAAGAAACATGCCCCTCCCCCGAAAGTCTTTTTGAGCACAACCCAAAAGGCAAGGAAACATTAAAAGAAAATGTAAAGGAGACCCAAAGGGAATTGGCAAGTTGATAGCTGCTTAAGATATGGAAATTGGTAGTTCAAAATTGTGGTGTGCAATAATTCTTATGTTTAGAGAAAAAAGTTTCTAAACATTGTATGCCCTGGGGACACAGGGAACTAAAATGAACATCCAACAGAAAAGGCACCTTATTTTACTACATAACCAGCTTGTGTCCTCCTTAAGTCTAGTCTTGGGAATTTTTCTAGGGTGCATAGAGAAAAACCCCACAGTTGTGGGCAATATATAAGGAAAATACTTATTTAATTAACCACTATTAGGGGATTAAGAGATTTCAGACTGCTGGTTTAACTACTCACTTAAGGAAGCTATAAAAATGTCTACCCTCTACACAGGCTTTTGTGTTATGAAGTGTGCTTTTATAGCCATGTTTGTTAGTGTTTGTAAAACAGTGAACCATTTTTTTTCTTGGTCAGATTTTTTCCCCTCATATGCAATCAAGAGCACTGGTTATATATTCAGTTCACATTGTGTGATTTTTCTTCCTCTTTCTTTCTAGCACAAAGACCAATGTACAGAAGCTCATAAAGAAGTTCAATGTGGCTCTCTGCTTCCTGTGGCCCTCAATTTGTCAACTTCATTGGTCTTCTTCAACCCGGGGATTGGCAATCTTCACCTGCACTAAGCCCAGCCCAAACCTCTCTCTCTCAGATTGGTCACACTGCTCTAAACCTTTGGAAGGTGGAGATAAATGGACACCCTAGCCATGGGCTCGTCAGACCAGCCCCCAGGTATTGTGTGTACATACAAAGTGTTTGAGTTACCTTCACCTTTTCTATAAGTTGTACAAAAACAGCTACTTAAGTTCCTTCCTTAGCATCATTCCTTCAAATAAAGTAATTTTGTACCCCCCACAAAAGGTTGATTGATACTTTATCATTTTACTTTTTAAAATCCCAGAATGAACTTTCAGTAATAATAGCTATAGGGAAAGGCATAAAATAAGGGGAAGGACTCACTGATAAAAGCCCATATCCCTGCTCACTATGGTGAATATGCAGATATTGGTGGTACAGGACAGCTTCTCCGCTTAGCTCGTTTTGGCCTCCAAACAACCCTGTCTGCTAAGACGGAACAGGTGGCATCCCAAACATATGAGCAGAGGCCCAGAGAGATGGGCAATTTCTCTTGAGTTCAAGTATTCTTGAATTCAAAACATCTTCCCCTTTATCAGAGCAGTGCCGGTCTCCACAGAGCCCTACGAATAACTCAAGTACAGAAACCACAACAGATCAATATTTTCTTCTCAGGTACTTTTGACTGCTAATACATAATTGTGTTACGATACTGATATTTTCTAAAATTTTGCGTACAACTATTTAATTTGGTGCCTAATGATATTAAATAGTCGGATTAACTGGACCTACAGCAAGTATGATGTAGTGACACGGGAGTTTTAGTGGAATTCGTTTCAAAACATTTGTGCTGGTTTGGCTTTTCAGCAGACTGTGAGTGTCTGTGCCAATCACAACTGAGACTTACAGGGCAAAGTCAAGAACCTGGCATTATTCAGCTCTCTGTAATGTGAACGTTCACTAGCTAAACAGAGGTCTCCTCAAACTTGGCCTTGTAAGGATAGCATTTTTCTACTGGTGAAGGAAATGTAGTGGTGGAGGAATCATTCAGAGCCCCAGAGAGGCTTCCAGTTTCCTTTGAGTGAATTTCAGCAAGTGGAATCCTGACTACCCCAAGTGGGGGTCCGCACTCACTGAAGAGGCTACTGCTTCTAGAAAGAGAAGGGTGATGTGAGGTGAGAGTGGAATTATAATGAAAAAGACAACGGTTCCAGTGTTCAAATATGAATGACTCCCCCTGCCCCCCCCCCATTTCTCTTTAAATTTTCCACCTATAAACAGGGGCCTTTTGATGTGAAAGTGAACCTGATTGTGTACTTCAAAACCTCTGCAGCTGGTATGCAGGGAAACATTTCTGGTCTCCTCTCAAATGCCTCAAACAGGAACTAGGTATAGGCATCGTCAAAAGCCGCAACAGAGTTAGCGGGTAGCTCCCAATGCAAACACATAAATGTAGTTGACTGTGTTAACAAAAACATACTGAAAATACATATAAAGAATTAGAATTGATCTAGGGAATCATATCATCAAGGACCAAGGTGGTACTCAATTCAAATCACATTACTGGAATTATGCTTGAATAGGGAGTCTATTCAGAGCTTCAAAAGGTGTCTTTATGATGTTTGTGCTATTTGAGAGGGAGGCCAGGCTGACCTCTGGGGAGATGGGAGAAGACCAGCGTCAGCTTGTGGAATGGAACAGGGGCAACCACCAAGGCGTTTAATGGCCAGTGATTTTTCTTCAAGGTTATGTCACAAAATCAGTTCCCCCAGCCTGAGAGAAGTAATGATCTAAATATTAAGAGTCTCGTTTTAGAATTTTCTTGGAGTAAAGCATTTGAGTACATTTTCAGAGAAAATGGGGGTCGGTGGTGGTGAATAGATATGACCACACAAAACAGGTCTGTGTGCTCTGGCACGTCAGCCCAGCTTAGAATTCCACGTGTAGTAGCTGCGTGTGTGCTGATATGCCAGGGCCACGTGAAAGCAGCCTGTTTATTTCCTTTGATCCAGATGATTGAAATTTAAAAGGCTATAAACAATGCAGAAGACAACCAGCAGGGTCTTCGGTGCCTTAACGATTTCAGGTGTTAGTATCTCCTATGTTGGCTTAATTTAAGTCTCCTTGTTTACGTCAGACGGCTGTTTCTATCACTGCACTTCAGGCAAAAAGGCCTGGGTTGAAGAGCCTTTCTAAGGCTCTGTAAACGTCTGAGGTTTGGAAAACAACAACAGCAAAACAAGCAATGAAGCCCCTGAACCATTGGCTCCCAAATATGAAAAGGATATTGTATAATCAGAATTAATGTTTAAGTATCTGTAACAATGTCAGGCAGTCACCTGCAATTCAATGCAAGTCATATGGTTCCCTTGAAATTTTATGAGGTGTATGTTGTTGGTGCCTTTGAGTGCTTGATACAATTGCGGAAGGAGGCTCTGAAGTAAGAATACTGGGAGCTCTGCAAGGTTTGAAGACAGCCCTACGTGGAATGGAAGCTTCAGATTTACAAGGCCTTCTATACCCCTTTTCTGCTGTGCTGTGGAAGTAATTTCTCAGTCAGTGCTGCTGACCAGGAGGTCTAAAACTAGCCCCATACTCAAAGGCACTTCTCCTCTATATTTGTCACGGGCCGATTTTCACTCTAAAAATGTTAGATCGTAGTGCTTGCCCCACTTTCCCAGAATTTTCCCTGCAGGGCCAAGATGATAGGCAGAAGAAAACCAGGATACCATCCTCCTAGCCATCCTCCCAAATGAGAATCTCCAGGGAAGGCTCTACTTTGTTCTTTTTGAGGGCTGGTGTAACCTCCCTGGGCACTTGGCTAATTTTTCCTCAAGCTTCCCACAGGTGGTTCGCCTTCAAAAGAAGGCTCCCTGTCTCCTTACTAGAGTTAGGTCACCAGAGCAAAATAATGGAAACACAGCTCCCTGACCTTGAAGCTGTGCTGTGGAGCCAGGAATCATCCACACTGATAAAGCAGAATTCATAAGATAGTTCTCTGGCTACAGGATTAGATGTACATCTAAGGAGACCAAGGGGCAGGACCCACTTGTCTTTGAAACCGAGTCCCCAGCTGTGCCCTGAGCGGCTGCATCTCCTGGGCTGTCCTCCATCCCGATCTCATGCCCCTTGTTTTGATTAGTGGCACTGACCGGCCACCCCCTGGAGATGAGAATCCCTGTCCCAGTGTTGTCTGGGCACCAAGCTTTCACCAAGATCAAACTTAAGAAGGAATTCTCAGTCAGTCCTGGGGAAAAAAGGTGATGACTATGTTTCACTGTTTGACTTCTTTATAGAATACTTGAAATCTACACAAGGAGCTATGTGAAAAGAAGAAAGAGGTTAAAAGAAAAAAGAATACAAAACAACGCAAGAAAGTAAAGTGGAAGGGGTTGTGGGAGAGGTCAATAAAAACAGCCTTTAAGGCAGAAAGGAACTGATGTCATTTTCAAAGGTTAGGTTTTTAAAAAGAGACTACGGCAGCTTTAGGTCTAGTTGTCAAGTAACAAAATTACTCTACAGAACATAGAGGAAAAATGTCACAAAGAATAAAGCTGCTAATGCACTGGAAGAGGAGGTTTTGGGAAAACGAAAGTGCTAAGGGGGTCTTGAAAACTTTTCTTCGTGAGACTTCTATTGTTCCTATCCAAAATCAATTGTGTGACATTTGCAGACAAAGAAAGAATTTGCAAGTAACAAGGGGGTACATCCATTAGAGGTTTTAATCCTCCGTTTATATTCTCACGTCAGGTTGATAACTCCTTTTCCCCTTGAAGTTTAAAAATGAGGCAGAATTCCCTCAGAATGAAGGACTATTAGCCTCTGGGCAACTGAGAAGTGACCCTGGAGGGGACCCGGGTTATTTCCCCGTAATCGGGAGGTGGAATCGACGCTGCGGTCACACACCTCACAGAGCCTGAGTAGGGAATTGAAGACGCCATTACCCACAAGAAAGCTGATAGGGTCTCCGTCCCCCTAGGTATGTCTTAAAACTACTCAAGTGATTTGATTTTTACCCTAGCAGAACCACCGATGCTCTGAGTATTTAAATTCACTTCTGGAGCTGGAACAAACTTATCCCCTTGGCAACCAAGAGAGTCTAATAATTATTCGTTTCTGTTCCTTCCCAAGACTGCCTTTCCTGTGCAAGCGAGGGGCCCAGCCTTCTAATAAAAAGATTCAGCACAGTTTCAAGCAAAAGGAAAAATAAATGCATCAACAGTTTACAGCCCTTAGACATCAAAGCATTTATCCTTTACCTCCCCATCTCCTGCTTCCTACTAAACAAAACTCACCACAGCCATCTCTGAGGTTCTGGGAGTAAAATGTCCTACACACATCTTGGCAAGAAGGTTCAGCACAGCAGGAAATAACCATGGGTCATTGTGGGTCAACACAGAACAAAAAATCCCAAGGCTGTGAAGGAAATTGTTTCTCCATTTTGCTGGTTTAGCTCATGACTGCTCAGATTTTATGCCACCACGTTTCCAAAACTATGCCCCCAGATGATTTCAAACAGAGGTCGACAGTTTGGAAAACAGTAGTTCATATGCAAATATGTGGTACGTGCCAGGAATTAAGGCATTTTTAGAGAAGCCATCTTCAATGGGGCTCTTTCATTGTCTCCATCTTTGCCCTTTCCTATCTCCTTCTTTACCCATCATCTTTAAATAATTGTCCAGCACACTTTTGACTCAAAGAAAAAAAAAAAAAGCTAGGAAACTCTACTTATTTAATGGTTTGTAACATATCTTGCAAAAGCCAGAGTCAGTAAGGATGAACCACCACCATTTCATGAACATCTATCTGCACCACAAAGTATGTCCAGTTTTCCAAGGGTGTTAACAGTTGTTCTCAGAATGTCCCTGGCTAAACGAACTCATTCCCAGATAATATCTCAGCACCTGGCAGTAGTTCTTTCGAATTCATCAGGCCCCATTTTGTGTCCCTGGGACTAGTTATAGGATTGGGGCTTCAGAGAATCCAGCATGGTGAGGAACTGCTGTTTCTGCATAAAGGATGGGAATATAGGTGACCAGGGTGGATATCAAGCAACTGTAAGTTGCTTTGGGTAGCTCCCACCAGCTAAATCTGGGCGCTGGGAGGGTTGGCTGTACGTGATGGGTGAAAATACATGGCCTGACGCTGTCCACTACCTCTTTCTCTGCTGTCCACTTCCTCAGGCAAGGGAACTGTGCATGTCCATTTCCCCACGTTGCTCTGGCAGGGGATGAATACTGTCTGAATTCAGTTTTCATTGTGGAAAAGGTGAGATGGGGATAGCGCTTGGGAGGAGGAGATATCATAAGGGCAGGGAGAGTCTACCCTGTACACTGTTGTTGCCCCAGCTCAATGCTTGGCACATAGCAGATGCTCAATAAACACTTGCTGAATAAAGAAGAGAAGAAACGAAAGATTGGAGGGAGCTCTGGAATTGGAATTGAACCTCAGGAGATGGGCAGTGGAGACTGAGGTGTCCAGGGGTGTTGGCAGCCAGGGTTTGACTTCCTAATTCTGGATTTGTAAAGAATTACGGTCTGCTGGGGGCCTGATGGTGCCTATGCCGACCCGTCAGAGAGCCAGATTTGGTGGCGACTGGAGCTTCTCTGAGTTCCCTCTTGGAAGCCCCCTTCTTTGGCACTACAGCCCATAGGCTTGTGGTGAGTCATCCTGCTGGGTGATGCACCCGGATCACATTGGGATCTCTCTTTCCTTCCCTGTCAAGTTTCCAAATCTCAGGTGGGGTAGTTTTCTAATGGGCTGTGCACTTCCTGATACCCCCAGGGGAGGCAAGATGTGGGGAGAACAGACAATGAGTGTGTGTCTGGTGACCCCCTAAAATGCCAAGCTTGCTTGGGCTGGCAGGCTCCCAGGGTTGTTACATGTATTTAAAGAAAAGTCTCCAATGTCTGCCGGTCTTAGGCTGGGACTGTGGGCACACAGAACATACTTGGCTGAGTTTCCGATTCAGTCAACTTTACATTTTCAGGAAAAAAATAATGCTAAAGCATGATGTAGGGTCAATCAATATGGACATTTCTCTAATTCCTAAAGACAAGCAATAACTGGGTTGACTGGTTTCCCAGGACTGTGCTTTGCTGTAAAACATAGTACAAAAAAATTAGTTATGGGTATAATCCCAGAAAGGATTAAAAAGGACTAGTAGGTTCTCTTCTGAGGAAGAAACCTAGTGTGGGGTTGGAACTCCTTGCTTCTCTAGACATGCAGGGGGTCACTTGCTGTTTTTTTCTCTTCAAAGAATTGTGATCAGAACTTGACCTACAGAGGTTTCCAAAGTGTTAAAGGCGGACCACACCCTGGGAAACTGCGTTCTGCTGTCTTTACCATCAATGCACGTATGCTAAGATTAAAATATGGCCACACCCCCATTTTGGTTTTTTGGAAAGAACTGTTCTATAGAATGAGAGATTACATACATTGGCCAAATAGAAGCCTCCTGTGCTTGAGTGTGTGTGCTCGTGGTAAGTTGTGCCCAGGTAAGAGGAAACTAGAGCTAAATGATCACCATTCCCCAGGCCCACCTTTACTTCCCTTTGCTGCTGTAAGAAATCCAGTTGTTCAGTAAAGTGTCAAGAGGTTAAGTCTAACAGTACTGTGGCCATATTTACCAGTCTACCACAAACGACAGAGTATATGCTAGGAATGGAGCCTCGTCTCGGGACAGTCTGAGCCAGGAATAGGACAAGATTTATAAGAAAGAAGAAAAGACTTGTTTTCTCACATGTACGGAACGTGCTGATTCGTTTCGGTATAGGGGGTTCTCATGTAAAGTGCTTAAGAGTTGGACAGAATACCTTTAGGTGTCATAACTAACACAATCGAGACATGTTTACATTCCTACCCGGGCATAATACTGTGAACACTTCCACTGAGATTGCAGAACTGCTGTAATTTTTTTTCTAACACATCATGCTGTCTGCACACATAATAAAATAATCCAGTAGTTGCCATGCTAAAACGGGACTTCTAGTGAAGGGCACAGACAGCTCCCCAAAGGGAGCTTGAGTTATGCACAGTGATGAAAACTGGAAGCAGTTTTCCAGCTAATGGTCTGCCAATGACCACTTGGAGCAAGTTGGCACTGTATATTATGCACCTCATTTAAAAATCCATAGCAAACTAAGATTTTCCGAAGCCCATGATCTTGACTGAATGGGTGGTTTTTCAGTTAATCTGGTTAATCTGTCAATGCTCCAAGGATATCTTCTGGCAGTGCCATGAGTTAGTCTTTCTGTGAGGAACAGGCCACGTTCATATCGACTGGCAGGACAGCAGCTTGGAAGGCTAACCGCGTTTATGGAGAACCCTCAGTTGAGGCTGCAAGAGGAAAAAGAAGAAAACATGATGAGCTATTTCTGTATATTTCCATATACTGGTATGTAGCAATAATCCGATTCAAACAAACCTTAACATCCTTAGGTCAAAGAGAAGGCGCTATTGGAGGTAACGGTGACTCAACTTCAAGATGAACTTATGGTGGCTTGTATTCTTGGAAAGTCCTTCCTTTTTTTTTTTTTTTTTTTTTTTAGGGGGGGAAAAAATC